>NC_092726.1:11983636-12313636 GCF_047496885.1 Scyliorhinus torazame
AACAGGTATATGGCTGGTGAGTTGTGTTGTTTGGCCTGAGTTGGAACAATTGAAACAATTGGAATCCTTTCGAAACACAGGTCCCTGTTCCCCCTCGGCTGTGACTGCACCAGACAAACTTGGTCGGTTCGGGAATCACACGTGGAAGGGCATTCCTGTTTTTCTCATAAGCATCAACGCGCATGATTACAATGGGCTGGGCTTGCAGCCCCTTTCAGACCTCGCGATGAGGTGGCCGAGAGGTGTACAAAACTAGGAGCGACATGGAAAGGGTGGACGGGAAGAAGCAGTTGCCCTCAGCAGAGGGATCAATAACCGGGAGGGGTGGGGCAGGATGGGCGTCACAACCCCCTTGAGGACAACCCGACTGAACCCCCCCCCCCCGGAGGGCCCGCTGAGGATTTGTGGAAAAGCTTTTTATCCAGGGTGGTGGGAATCCGGAACAACGTTTAAGGAGCACTTAGATGAGCTCTTGAAATGCCACAGGGTACAAGGCTGTAAAGTGGGATTAGAATAGGTAGGTGCTTGATGACCGGCGCAGACACGATGGGCAAAGCTTCCTGGGTGCTATACCACCCCATCGCCCGAGACATCTTGGGCCGGTGCCCTCGCTCGAACCCGCTGAGGTCTGAGAAACTGAAACGACGCAGATCGCCGTGATTTCCAGTTGCGTGTTTGGGCTTTTTGTCCCATCTCGTCCAACTGCTGCATCTTCCTCTTGCCTGAGTGCCCCCAACCTGTCCAGTTTCTCAATCGGCAAGAGGCAGTCGCCGAGACAATCACCTCCGGCCGTCTGAAGAGTTACCTTGTCTTCTGAAGAATTAGGTTGCCGGGCAACAAGAGTTAGTACAATGTCGATCTATCAGTCCGTGGCTGGTTGTCACACATTCAGCATATCAAATCTCCTTCAACATACCGGTGTTTGTCACCCACAGGAATGCAAGGTGGACATGCGTCAAAATCTCGGTTTGTTTTCCAGCTCACAGGAGCTACTTCCAATTATTCTGGCGAGCGGTGCACAGGAGATGACCGGCTGAGTGTTTCCAGCATTTAAAAACAATTCACATCCCCAGCTTCCACGGTATTTGGCTCTTGTCGGTGACCAATCTCGGCCGGTGACAGGGCGTGAGCAACAAGGATGCCGCCAGGTCTCCAACTTTCAAAGGAGATATTGTTAATGGTGGACTTGCTTCAGCTGACTGTGGGGCAGTGGCAGGGTGCAACTTAAGGTTTGCCAGCCTTAGCTTTTTGCAGATTTAGTCTGAGCGAATGGCTCCCGTCTCGTTCAAATGGTTCAAATGCCAGAGGACTAGGGCTTTAAAAAAAAAATGAGGGAACTGCCAAGAATTGAGGGAAGCAAGATGGTAGGGGACGGAGGGGGGTGTTCAGAAAATGTATTGTTCTCTCTCGTCCAAATGCCAATTGCAGAGGAGTTACAGCACATGTTACCAGTACCAGCCTCCCCGAACAGGCGCCGGAATGTGGCGACTAGGGGCGTTTCACAGTAACTTCATTTGAAGCCTACTTGTGACAATAAGCAATTTTCATTTTCATTTCATTCATTAAAGACCATTAAAGCGGGAAAAATTAAGAAGCAATTATTTTCATATTAACTGAATGTCCCCGTCTTCCGCAGGTGCTGCTAACTGACCAACATGGCCATTCTTCAGCTGTGATTCAACTGTACAACACCCACCCGATGGCTATCCAACGTCCTCAGTTGGCCCAGAAGTCTCTGGGAAAGTAAACGTTGACCGATGGGTCCCTGTCCTGACATCCGGCTTAGCTAAAATCAGGGCGAGTGGGAGGTGAACTGAGATCTTCCTGAACTGCATGACTCAGTGTGGTACATGTCATAATATACACCAGTATATCATGGTGCAGACACACACTGATGGACACACAGTAGGACCAATCAACACACACAACACCGCAGCCAATCACCAGTTAGAGCACACGCACTATAAAGACAGGGGGCATCAGAGTTCCCGCTCATTCGAGTTGCAGCTAGCTCGGAGCACAGAGCTCACAGCCTGCAACACAGACATTCACCATGTGCTGAGTGCATCGACTGGTTAGGCCAAGGCAAAGGTCTTTAGTTAAAGCTAGTCTCGTGTTAACCCACAGTCAGAGTATGTTAAACAGTTAATGATTCAACAAAATAGTGTTGCACTATTTCAAATGTTGGCGACCTGTGTGTGTTCCACGGATCCAGAACACCCAACACATCAGTACAGTCAGCCATCAAGCAATTTGTCGGGTGGGGGGGCGTGGGTGAGGGTTCCCAGTCAGGATGGTGTGTGGCCTGGAGGGGGGTCTTGCAGCTGCCTCATGTTCTATACATCTCCTGCCCTTATCCTTCAAGGTGGTAAGTGTCATGGGTTTCAGGAGCCTCTGGAAGGAGCCTTGGTGAGATGGTTATGGCAGCGGATCTGGTGCCAATCAAGCCGCTGGATTTGTCTTGGATGGCTTCATGAGTGTTGTTGGAGCTGCACTCATCCATGAGAGTGCACAGAATTCCACCGCAAGGAGAGTGATTCACTTCAGAATCCCCAGCCTCTGGCCTGCTCTGATATCTATATGGCTAGTCCAGTTCAGTTTCTGGTGAATTGTAACCCCCCCCACAATGCTATGTTCCATGTACTGTAGCTGGGTCCCAATTGCTGAATAATTACAACTCAAAGTGCTGAAAAAATATTCCAGTGTTGTTTTATTCCAGCTGCTTGATTTGAATTACGAGCGAGTTCAGACTCAAATCAGCAATAGACTGTATCTAGAAAAACAATTACCGAGGGTCAACAACTTGATTAACAGAGACATGGTATTAACTGTTGCTGGCAAAATAATCTTCAAAATCTTTTGCTTTAATTTGTTGCTTGCGTATTGGACAATTGGCTTTCGGAATTCTGTTTCCATTTATTCACACCGGTATCACAACTGGGATCTCGCTTCCTTCCTGCTCACTCTATCCATCCGCAAGCAACGGAACATCCTTCAGTTCTTTCTTCTTCACAGATTGGAAGGGTTTCCTGAAAGGTTTTCCCTCAATCACTGTGTGTCCCCTTTCCTGGTCTCTTACACTCAACCAGCGAAACTGTCTACGCTCCTCTGCGTGATCGTCCTGACACGCCATCTACCTCAGGCCAACTACGCACCCAGGTTGCTGAAAACCTTAATTTCGCTTGCAGGCACATGGGTCCAGTCACCAAATCTGGATATCCGGCTGGGGTAAGTCGAAAGCTGGCTCTTTCGGAGAGCTGCAAGAGGTCATTTCTTCACATGCGATGTTGGGGAGAATGCAAATCAGGTAGACCCTTTCACCTAAAGGAGTCAGAGATGGGGGCCAATGTAAACAGGGCTGAGAAATGATGAGCGTTGCTTCTTGTCAAAGGCAGCTGGTGTGATTCGAAATCCGTTAATTAAGTCTGCAAATGAAAGCCAGTGCCAGTAACGGCGGCCGCCATTGATGGTTGTGCAAACCCATCTGGTTCACCCGTGTATTTCAGGAGGAGGCAACCTCCTGACCTGGTTTGGTCACACGCGTGACCCCCCGACCCACAGCAAGGTGGCTGACTCTCAGCAGCCCTCCGAAATGGCCAATGGAGAGGGAGAACGAATGCTGATCCTGGCCAGCGGCACTTCAGAGTACTGGAGAACGTCAAGACTATCTCCTCAGAGCAAATCAGGTGAAAATGAGGTTTGATAGGAGTGTTCAAAATCACGAATGGTGTTGATGCAGAAGCTGTTCCCGGGGTTGGGGGGGAGGGGGGGGGGGGGGGGGGGCCAGGAGGTTCAGTTGTGCTAGCCACAGATTCAGGGTAACCTCTGAAAGAATTAGCCTGAGCGTGCCTCCAGCAATAGTTTCCAAAAGCAAGTGGATAAATGCTTGAAATGGGGCCAGGGGAACAGGATGAATTGGACAAGCCTTTCATAGAGCGAGCACGGGTAAGATGGGCCAGGCAGCCTCCTGGGGTGTGGGTGCTCTTTCAGACTCAACGGGCCGAATGTCCTCCCTCCGCACTATGGGATTCTATGGACGTTGCTTCGATCAACCTCGGCAAACAAAGATTTCACAGCAAAAAACAAAATGCAGGGAAAAATAGACTTATTCTTCCCACTGGCAGAATCCCAGGCGCTTGTAAACAAACTGGAAAAAAAAAAATGGTCAGCTCATTATATTAGAAATGACAAGGAACACAAGCAGTTAGGGTGACTGCAATATTTAAACTGAAGATGAGCTTCTCTCCCACTCAGGCTCCAACTGTTTCCACGGTCTGGCTCTGATAATTAGATTTTCATTTGAACAAATAATAAGAGCAAGTCAGTGTTGTTAGTGCCGGTCCAGTGGCTCAATTCTCCTGTCACAATTCCATCTGCCTGGTGGACGGGGACACAAAAAAACACTTTAATAAGTGCCTCCGAATTGCCCCTTCGGCCTAACCGAGCGCCAGGTCGGACTTGAAGGCTCCCAGCTGGAGTGGGGGCTAGGGTTACTCACCCTCTGGGAACTCGGCTGACTCCTGCGCCCATTGCCGGCGCGGACCAGCCTGAACGTCGGCTGAGGAGTGGGCACCACGGGCGGTGGCTGCGACGGAAGGGTTAGGCCCGAGGCACCGCCGATGGAAACTGGGCCCGGTTTCCTGCTCGAGGTTGTTGAGCCCGCCGAAGAAACCTCCAAACAGTTGCTAAGGGCACGGGCTTGGGACTCCTCATTCTCTGCCGTCATCGGGATGGTGGCCGATGAACTACAAGCCCACCAGACTACTCTGTACTCACATAACTCTGTGTGTGTAATCAACTCTGAACAACCGGCACAGAATCACAAAATCCCGACAGTGCAGAAGGCCGCCATTCAGCCCATCGACTCTCTGAAAGAGCACCCTACCCAAGCCCACTCCCCCGCAACCCTGTAACCCCCCACCTAACCTTTGGACACGGAGGGTCAATTTATCGCGGCTCATCCACCTGACCGGCACATCTTTGGACTGGTGGGAGGGAACCGGAGTACCCGGAGGAAACCCACGTAGACACAGGAGAACATGCAAACTTCACAGAGGCAGTCAGCTCGGTTGGAATTGAACCCGGGTCCCTGGCACTGAGGCACCAGTGCTAACCACTGGTGCTCTCAAACGTCCAAAGGTTTGATCAAGGATGTTACATCAATTCCAAGCCAGTTGATTAAGTGTGAAGTGGGCCACTTTCTTCACAGAATGCCGCATTACATACATCTGCTTCCTACCTCCCAACCCAGTGGTCTCTCTTTCTTGCTCGTTCTCCGACCAGCAGACAACTCAAAGTCCTTTCCAGCCAATGATGGAGGGTTTAGAAGTGCGGTCATGGTAGCGACGCAGGAAACACCTGGAGGCACCTGGATTTGAAGCAGGGACCTCCTGACATGCAGCCAAAAGGTTCAGCGCGACCCCCCTCAGAAGCCTCTCTTTCGGAGTGTTCTTCATCAGACAATGCCCTCCACCTGGACATGGAACAATCTTCTTCATGGGGGCATGAGGCGTGCTGACAGTGACAGCTGGTCAATCACCTTCCCCCGCAACTGGAAGGTGCTCACTCCAGAGGTGCACTTGCCTTTTTGGAGCCAATCACATTTTGCTGCAGTGGACACTCGCCCCTCTTCTTGTCCTATGACGCGGCTGAGCGCACAAGAGGTACAAAATAGAAGTGCCCACGGAACATTAGCCTTTATAACCAGGGAAGTGGAAGAGAAAGGTGCGGAAATCTGGGCTGCACAAGGCCCCGGTTGGACCACATCTGGATTTGCCGTGTCCCATTCTGGGGCAATGCAGCCAAGGGAGGATATACTGGCTTCGGAAAGAGGGCGGTGCGGATTCTCCAGAAGGTTATCCCAGGGCGAGAATTCATGACGATGAGAGACCACCGAACCTGGGGCGTCATTCTCCGACCCCCCGCCGGGTCGGAGAATGGCCGTTGGCCACCGTGATTCCCGCCCCCGCTGAAGTCTCCGGTACCGGAGATTGGGCGGGGGCGGGAATCGGGCCGCGCCGGTTGGCGGGACCCCCCGCTGGATTCTCCGGCCCGGATGGGCCGAAGTCCCGTCCAGAAATTGCCTGTCCCGCCGGCGTAAATCAAACCTGGTATTTACCGGCGGGACCAGGCGGCGTGGGCGGGCTCCGGGGGGGGGGGGGCGCGGGGCGATCTGACTCCGGGGGGTGCCCCCATGGTGGCCTGGCCCGCGATCGGGGCCCACCGATCCGCGGGCGGGCCTGTGCCGTGGGGGAACTCTTTCCCTTCCGCCTCCACCATGGCGGAGGCGAAAGAGACTCTCCCCACTGCGCATGCGCGGGAAACTGACAGCGGCCGCTCCCGCGCATGCGCCGTGAAACTGACAGCGGCCGCTGACGCTCCCGCGCATGCGCCGCATTTCCGCGCCAGCTGGCGGGGCAACAAACGCCATTTCAGCCAGCTGGCGGGGCGGAAAGCCCTCCGGCGTCGGCCTAGCCCCTCAATGTTGGGGCTAGGCCGCCAAAGTTGCGGAGCATTCCGCAACTTTGGGCCGGCGCGATGCCCGTCTGATTGGCGCCGTTTTTGGCGCCAGTCGGCGGACATCGCGCCGTTGGGGGAGAATTCCGCCCCTGATTCCCACCCGATGGAAGATAAAAGTTTCAAGGCGATTTGACGGGAAATCGATCCGTGGGTCGAGAGAAGCATTGTCCCCAGGACGGGCATGTCTAGAACACGGCGGAGGCCTGAAGGTCAGTCAGGAGAGAAAGGGGGAAAAAAACCTCCTTCACACAAAGTGTGTTCTAAGTGCGGAGCTCGCTCCAGCGAAAATACAAAAACAGGTCTTGAGCTCCGTTGCTCATTTCAAATCTGAGACCTGTCGGAATTTTGCGAGTCAGGTTTTAAGAGATTAAGGGTCCGAGGCTGGTGGCTCGAGTTAGGACGCAGATGAGCCATTGCTGATTGAACGGTGGAGCAGGCGTTTAAAAAATTCTGTCACGGGAATGAATGCATCGCTAATTGCCCTCAAGACTTCTGAAAACGTTGCGGTGGAGGTGCTGTTGGGGAGGGAGTTGAGAATTTTGACGCTGCGGCAGTGAAGGAATGGCCGGTACATCTCCAAGTCGGGGGTGGTTAATGACGTGGAGGGGAACTTCCAACTCGCTTTGTTCCCGTATGTCTGCTGCCCTGGCTCTTCGGGATGGCCGTGTGCTGGGAAGGTGCTGTTGGAGGAGCCTTGGTGAGTTCCTAATTGCCTTTGAATTGAGTAGCTTGCTTCAGAGGGCAGTTAGTAGTCAGCCACGTTGCTGTAATTCTGGAGTCACATGTAGGCCAGACTAGGTGAGGATGGCAGATTTCCTTCCCGAAAGGCCATCAGTGAACCAGCTGGGGTTTTTCACTGCCATCAATAATGGTTTCCACCACTGCCGAGGCGAGCTTCATTTTCCAGACTGTTTTATTGTTAATCATTTGGATTTAAAAAAATCAATTAATTGAATTCAAATTCCACCAGCTGCCAAAAGACTGGTCGATTACTCGTCCAATTAATTTGCCACGATGCCACCATCTCGCCATAGTTAGCATGCGAGAAGGGCTGAATGGCCTCCCCCTGTTTCTTTCCAGTCAATCAGTCCCAAGCACATGGAAACATTACCTGGCAGATCCACACAAGAGGGCAAGTTAACCGTGACGTGGTCAACACTTGGTAAGAATGAGATTCGGGGAGGCTCCAGTATTCAACCATAAGGCCCAGAAATCCTCTTGTCAATTCGAATTTAACAACTAAGGTGGCCAGATGGTTTTCAGGTTAATGATGGAGGTTTGAGAGGGAGACAGTGGCATAGTGGCTTTGTCGCTGGACAACGAACCCAGACACCCAGAATCAGGCTCTGGGGAACTTGGTTCGAATCCTGCCACAGCAGATGGTAAAATTGGAATTCAATAAATAACAAATGTGGAATTAAAGGTCTGAAGGTGACCATGAAACCGTTGTCGATTTGTCATTAAAAACCCATCTGGTTTGCAAATGTCCTTCAGGGAAGGAAATCTGCTGTCTTTACCCGGTCTGGCCTACATGTGACTCCAGACCCACAGCCATGTGGTTGACTCTTAAAATGCCCTCAGTGTCTGTGTTTCTGTGAAAAGCAAGCGATCAAAAACAAACAGTGCATCAACAAAGAGAGGGAACTGCCCTGCTGCCTGTACTGGCCTGGGTCACCCACGCTATGAGTGACAAACAGCCCTTGCGCAGAACAGATATTAACATCATGGCAGCCTGAGTCACGAAACATGAGCAGAATTGTGTTGCAGAAAGGCCCATTTGCCCAGGAATGTTTGTTTAAAAAAATAACACCAAGCGGTTCGTTCCACAACTCAGCTGCATAATTGGCTTTAATCCTTTCCGGCAGGTACGCCACATACTTAGTCGCTCAGTGAAATCAGCGGCAACATATCAATGGAATGAGCTCTCTGGCCCACATCCAACATGGCAGCTTCCACGGCTAAAGACAATTAGCACAGGTGATTAGATACTGCACTGGTCGAGTTTGCAAAGCGGCACAGCTATCACTCTCTCCCAGGACTTTTTCTGCGCACCGTTGCTGCAACCCTGGCCCCAGAGCCCCCCTCCCCCCCCCCCACCCTCGCTCCCCCCGTTTCTTTCAGGGTCCGTCTGAACTCCCCACCCCCCTGTTACGCCAGGGGACTGGGAGAATTGCAGGGGCAGATCTTGCAAAATGAGCAAAGAATGACGGCGGCAAAGGCACCGTCCAGCCGAAGCTTCCGTGGTTTGTGGTCTCACCTGCCTCACCCTCTCTGTTCCCTCCATATCAGCAACCCCCCTCCCTGCCGTTAAGATATCGTACCATGGGCAGCACGGTGGCGCAGTGGGTTAGCCCTGTTGCCTCACAGCGCTGAGGTCCCAGGTTCGATCCCAGCTCTGGGTCACTGTCCGTGTGGCTTTACACATTCTCCCTGTGTTTTCGTGGGTTTCATCCCCACAACCCAAAAGATGTGCAGGCTAGGTGGATTGGCCACGCTAAATTGCCCCTTATTTGGAAAAAATGAATTGGGTACACTACATTTTTTAAAAAAGATATCGCACCAGTCTTACGACCTCCTGACCTCCTCCTCCCCTGTTCCTCCCACCTCGTCTCCTTTGCAGTAATGTGGTGCACAGGTGCCTCCTGACCACAGACGGTGACAGTCAGCTTGATCTTTTGACCTCACGGGGCCCAGTCATGGCACCCAACATCAACTTATATTGTTACAGTCCCAGACCAGACCCCAAAAGTGGCTGGAATGAAACCCCAATATTTTAGTTTATTTGTAAAGCTGTGCAGAAAGAATGATTCAGTCCAGAAGTGATTTATGAAGGAGTAGGACTGGATATTTCTAAAACAAAACTTTATTATGAATACACCATTAAACTTTTTAACTTCATACCCAAAAAGAACAGCTTACGATTTATACCTCAGACACTGCGCCTCCATTTTCCACTCAGCAACAAGAAAATAAACATACAGCTCTCAATCTATCTTACTGTGGGAGAATTGTGGACTCAGCATCAGGCAGATCAGAATTCAACTCCTCCCTCCAAAGTTTCTCCACCTACCACCTCTCTAAAGCTTTTCAAAATGTCTCTCTGCCTTCCTCGGCTCTGTCCAGCAATGACCTCATCTCCCCAAGCGGCAAAACAAATGATCTCTGCAGGCGGCAGAGCCCATTAAAGCTCCCTCAACCCGCCGGAACTTTCCCAGTCAAAGCACAGCCCATTAGCCCAGACTGAAAAACACATTCTTTGTCAATTTCAAGGCTGCTAAAACTACCCAGGCTCTGCAAAACATAATTGTTAAAAAAACATGACCACTGCAGTTGAACACACTTTAACCCCATTCTTGTAACCCTTAAATTGCTCAATACTCAGAACCCGATAATCTCGAAGTCTTCCAGTCGTCACACTTGCAAGAATCTTCCATTGGAAACGCCTGCTGACATTTCTTTCAGTCTAGGGTGAGCTGTTTGCATAGCCCAGGGACCAAACCCGGGTCACAAGTACACAAGAAATCGGAGCAGATGTGGGCCATACGATTGTCAAGCCTGCTCTGCCATTCAATAAGATCAGACTTCATCAACAGTTGCACAACCTCCCTCACAGCCCTCGATTTCCTGAGTGACTAAAAATATCAGGCGGGATATTCCACGCAATCCGCGGTAGCGGAAGTCCACCTGCCACTGACCAGCGGCGGGATCTTCTGGACCCCCACGCCGGGGGGGGGGGGCGGGGGCTGCCGTCGGCAGGACGGGAAGATCCCGTTAGCGTGAACGGGCGGGAGATTTGGGCCACCGATCTCAATCTTGAACAGAAAATGCGGAACATTCAGGGCTCCCCGGGTCTCTCTCGAGTGAAGAAAGCTCTCCTCATCGAAATGGCTGACCACCGTCTGTCCTGTCAAGCCCGCTGCAGAGTGGTGCACGCTTCCCTCAGGTCAGCGCCCTGTCTCGCAACTTCAGAGAACACTGTTGCATTGTACTCAATCTCCCCTCATCAGACAGCCCTCTCATTCCAGGAAGAGGCCCAGTGAACCTTCGGTCCAACCCACCTGAGGCACGTCTACCCCACGCGACAACTGTGACCGCCACGGGCTGCGAAACCCTTTGAGGCACCACACAAAATGCAGCCAGTGCTGCCTGGCCGCCCACTCCCCCGGCCGAAGGGGCAGGCGGAGCCCGGCATGTCCAGCTCTCCGCAGGGGTCAATCCCCCTTCACCTGGACAAGTTCCGGAACTCGCACGTCAAAAAGAAGATCAGGACAACTGCAGATCTTTCCAAGAGGTTACTGCCAGCGAGTGAGCAAGAGGGCCCGAGATGCATCTATTCCCATGAAGACCAGAAGCAGCCACTAATGAAATAAGACACTCGCTGACCTACAATTAAAGAGAGATTCATCCTGAAAATTGTGTGGTTTTAAAAATATCCCTTGCTAATCAGTCTTTGAAGTTGTTGCTTAATAATTGAACCATTGTCCTCAGTCAGTGCGTGGAGGTAGGGCCTGATGTATTACGAAAGCCTTACCCTTGCTTGGATGCAGTGGGTGGACCCTTGCCTGGTCGACCCATTGTGATCAAGGTAGCGAGAGGAGTGCTGGACAATTCACACGGAGAAAATGGGGAGATGATCGACCCCAACTCTCGTGGGCAAGCTCGTATCTTCGGGCGCGGCGGGGAAAGCATTCGCATGTAAATTCTCATTTGTCCCAGGAGTGGGGTTGAAAACACTGACCTGCATTTGTGTAGCCTCCGATCGTACCGAGGCGTTCACAGTACCATTGAAGTGTGGTCGCTGACCCAAGTATCTGTAGGCAGCAGGTTCTCACACACGCACACAGCTATGCAAAGATGACAAGGTCATCATTTATTCATTGATGGGCGTCGCTGGCTGGCGCAGCATTTCGCTTCCCAACCCGAGCCACTTCAGGGTCGCTTTCAGAGTCAGCTTCTGTGGGTCTGGAGTCACATGTAGGCCAGACCAGGTAAGGATGCCAGATTTCCCGAAGGCACATCGGCGAACCAAAAGGATTTTTTTTTTCCTGGCAGTCGACAATGGTTTTGTGCTCGTCATTTGACTTTTAATTCAAATTTCACCATCTGCCATGGGGTTTGAACCCGGGCGCCCGGAGCATTACCCTGGGGGGTCTCTAACCCAGTGACCCACTCTACCACCACTGCCTCTCATTGGTGAAGAATGGGGGACCGGTGATGTGAGCGCGGCAGCGGTTGCGCTTTGGCGAACTCCGACTCTGCTCGTCTTTTAACCCTTCATTTCATCCTGGTGCACACTTCATACTCACTTTTCCTTTGGGCCACATGGCTTTTTTTTCTGTCCGAGGAAGAGCGAAGATAAAATGCCCAAATCCTCGTTTGTTGGTGGCGGCTGGTGAGGGCAGGGGCGAGGCCCTCCTCATCGTGGCGTGGTTGCTGCTGAACGGGCTTTCGCCTTGACAGTGCGGTGTGCATCTGGACGATGGCCGCCATCGAAGGTGTTGTATCGGCTGAGATTTTCGGCCTTGGGCATTGGAAAGACGGCACATCGGACTTGGTGGTGTCTTGTGCTTCAATCACCGGAATCCTTGAGAGATCCTGAAGAGCGCCCGTCGATCCTGCCTTATCCTTTGCCTTGTCGTGTGACCTGGAAGATTTATTTATCCTCCAACCTCTCCTGTGATTCTTCTATAATCCTGAACATCACTCCCCGCTGATCATGCTGTTAACGTTTTGCTGCTTTTTTTTTTTCCCCCCGTCGGGGAGTGCGAGTTGTGAGTGCGACGGCCTGTGCCTCTGATGATCCTATTCCAGCAAAATCATTTTCAGTCAATTGTAGGAAGTGCGATTTGTGCAGTTTTCGTCCTTCTGGTTACAGTGTCTGACACTCCTTATGGTTGGGGGAGCGGAGTGTTTTTCGTCACCTCCTCGTTTATGAAGAGGATGAGTGGAGTCGGGATGGGGTGAAGAGCGGGTGGATCTTTGGTTGGTAGGGTTAGTTCAGTCCTCTCTGAGATTGAGGGTCACCCCTCAGTTGCAGATAACCTGTTCAGGATATTTCATTTGGATTCATATGTTCTCTGAATTCAGAATACGTGTCTGTATCCATCTTTGTCCTGGGCAGAGTTTGTATCTTGGGGACTGGGTTCCTTCTGACTCCTCCTTGAGGTTGAGTTCTTCCTATCCTCCCCATGGGCCTTTCTTCTTGCTCCTCTCCTGAGCTATTAAGGTGGTTGGGTTGTTGAGGTGGGAGGCCATTCTGGGGATCCTTTCTGTGACAGTGGTCATCTTGACTCGGCTAAGTGCCCCTTCCTTGGTTTTTTTTTTTCCCCCTCTCTTCGTCCGGGTGAGTATTATGTTCATTCCTATCCTGATCTGGTCGCTGTATGGAGGGGTGGGGGGGTGGGCGGGGGGTTTCCTTAGTTGTGCCGGGGAGGAGGCAATCGGCCCTCCCTCCCTGGGTGCCCGATTGTGGGGCACCTTGTTGGGTCTTCTTCTCAGACTGCCCCCCCCCCCCCCCCCCCCCCCTGTCCAGGGCTGGAGTCGTCCTGTTGTGGTTGGAAAGGTCGAGGCTTGGTGAGGGTGCAGGTTTTTTGGGGGGATGCTGGAGGTCCTGGGGGGGTATACTTTCTTGTATGTTGGTTGGTGCTGGGCTCGGCCAGGTCCTGCGCTACGGCTAATATCCTGTGCCCTCTTTGGGCTCGGTTGTCCCTCTTTGATGGTGTTGCAAAGGGGCGGTTTCCGGGGGCTGCTGGGTTTTGCTTCTTTGCCTCTCTGGTACACGGCGGGGGGCTTGAATGAAAATTAAATGAAAATCGCTTATTGTCACAAGTAGGCTTCAAATGAAGTTACTGTGAAAGGCCCCTAGTCGCCACATTCCGGCGCATGTTCGGGGAGGCTGTTACGGGAATTGAACCGTGCTGCTGGCCTGCCTTGGTCTGCTTTCAAAGCCAGCGATTTAGCCCTGTGCTAAACAGCCCCGGTTGGGGCTTGGGGATGGGTTGGGTTCTGTGTCTTGGTGGGTGTCCTGTTATTTCCCCTGGGGCTGGGGGTGGGGGGGGGGGGGGGCTGGTGGAGGGTGGAGTGGGAGGTCCCCTTCTAGTTGACCGAGTAGCTTGTTCTCTTCTTCACTGGTGGGTGTTGTCATTCGGTGGGATATTTACTGCTTTGTCGCTGTGCTTTTCTACCTTTGGAGGCTCTGAAACCTTGACTGCAGTCTGAATGTGATGTTGTGGCCGGTCCTCTCTTCATAATTGTGTGGAATAGTTTTGGTTCTGCCCTAGGCCTGTTTTGGGGGGTTTATCTGGGTTCTGTGGTACAGGGGGTTCCAATGTATTTTCTTTTGTTTTTGGAAAGGTGGGTGTGCCGAATCTGCTCTCGCCTCCTACATGGTTGCAGATGGGTTTGGTATCAGGAAAAAGGCTGTGATGGGCTGTTGGCACTACTGGTGTTGAGGGGAATATACATTGGCGAGTGCCCAATCATGGCATGGAAAGTTTATCCTGATTTTTCAGTTTGCGAGTTTGTGTGAAGTGGGAGAGTGTGCAACATCTTGTCATGTTTTCATGATCATATCCTGTTCCCCCCTTGGTCTCTGGTGGGGCTATGAGTATCTAGTTCGAAGAATTGTGTTGAGTCAGTTATGATGACGTTCTGCTGTTCTATTCTGCACTCAAGTAGGTCAAGCATTTTTGTTTTTGCTCTCCTTGCTTCTAGTGGTGTATTATTTTGTAACTTTTGTCACGTTATTCACTAAAATATATTTAAAAAATAAATAAACATTGGCAGGACATCAGGGGGAAACTCCCCAACTCTTGTGCAAAATAGTGCAAAAGGAACTTTATTGTTGAGCGGATGGGACACACTTGCTTTGAGGATTGTATCTGAAGGGGGGGGGGTCACATCCCTGCGAGCCCCGATCAGTGCTGCAGGTGACAATCCTAACTTTGCGCTTATTGTCACAAGTAGGCTTCAATGACGTTACTGCGAAAAGCCCCTAGTCACCACATTGCAGCACCTGTTCGGGGAGGCCAGTACGGGAATTGAACCCGCGCTGCTGACCTTGTTCTGCATTACAAGCCAGCTGTTTAGCCCACTGTGCTAAACCAGCTGTGGACAGTGGGGTGGAACTTGGCCCATTCCTCGCTGGCTCAGAGCTGAACTGGCTTAGAGCACCTGTAGACAGCTTCCACTCGCGAATCGGGGCGTCATTTTTAAATGCCGCACGATCTTTCGACCTCCCCCCCCACCCCATTCCCCTCCTCCTCCGCGTCCCCACTGCGGGCCCCCGGACCCCCACCCCACTTCTCCCAACCTACCTCATCCGGGGTCCTCGAGTCACCACCCATCACCCCGGGCCTGACCCCTGGCTCGGGCAACCTGGCACCTTGGCACTGCCAGTCTGGCACCGCGGCTTGCTGTCGGGACGAGGCCGCTGAACCGCGCCCATCGTCACGATTCCAGGTCGGTCGGTGTGAGACAGCCTGACTGAAGGCCGTCAGGGGTGCCGCCACCACTGAGTGGGGAACACGCAACGTTGTGTTGGCGTCATGCCGTGCATTTCAAGAGGTTTCGCTCAGGTCACCTTGACACATTTGAGGGATTTCTCAATTGCTTCCTCGGAAGTATATCATTTCTTCCCGCCGTCTTCGAAACATGGCTTCCTACAGTGAAACCAATCATCCCAGCCTTCCGTCCACGAAGGAAAGCCTCCTCCCAGGATGCCTCAGTGTTCCACCCCTCCCCGTAACCTTCCAGAGTTTTCAAGCCGAAGGTTTGGCATTACTTGCCGCTTCCGACGACCTTCGCCGCCTTTCCTGCTCTTTTCAAACTGGGGAATGGGGGGGTGGGTGCATTTTCCGGGCCCCACCACGGCGGCCGGGGGGAGGGGTGCAGTCGCAGTCCGCCTGGCCGTCTCCTGGAATGTTGGAACGGGCTCGAGACGGCTGAAAGACCAACTCCTGCTCCCGAGTTCCTTCGCCCTCGACCTACTTTCCTCAGCAACTTTGTTCGATACGGTATCGGCCACTGTCTTGAAATAAAAGTAAAAAGAGCAGCAGAATTTTAATTCTCATTGTGAAATAACACGAAAGGTCACCTGTGGATGAAGGGCTGTTTTGAGCATTCAGCTGACAGGCCGTACAGCTTGTTTTGTGAATCATTTCAGCATCTCATACAGTAAAGCCCCAATTAATTTACACTCTCTCAATTATTTTTCGCACCTCTTCCTTTCTTGCTTCCACACAGACATGATATCGTGATGATCTGCCAAGGAGGCGAAGGTGGTGTTTGTGCGCCATTTGGTGGTTTGAGGCCTTGCTCCGCTACATCTCGCCCTTTGGGCTGTAAGACATTTCAGCCTTGTCCCTGACGTTTCCAGGATTTAGCCGCTAATCTCCTGGGCAGCTGCTGTGATGAAAGAACTGGAATGCAAGGGGGTCGGCAGCTGTCACAAACGTTGGTTCGACCCCACCTGGAGGACTGTGAATAGGTTCTGGGTTCTGCGCCTGAGAAAAGGTTCACTGGGCCTAGGTTGAGCGCGGCCACCCGGTAGATTTACCACAACAGTGGCACCTGGACTCCGGAGGGTTAAGTCACGAAGAAAGATGGCATATCCTGTGGAATTTCGGAGAGGTGATTTGAGTGACGGTCTTAGTGAATTCAGGAGCATGTAGGATAAATAAGAGACCTGAGGTTCATGGTCGAAAGAGCAGACTGGAGTGAAAGTGGCGCGGAGGCAAGTTTGTAACTCTCTTCTACGAAGAGTAACGGATTTTGGGTTTCAAATTAACAGCTGCCCTGTGATTGATACGTTTTTGCTGACGAGCAAGAGAAAAGGTGGGTATGTCGAGCTAGGCCGCAGATCCACCAAGGTTCCACTGAACGGCAAAGCAGGCGGAAGGAGCTTTCATCTCACACAGTATGCGACTCAAACAAGGAATGTTTCACTCCGACCAACTCCGACCCCGAGGGGGGGAGGGGGGGGGGGGGGGGCATTCGGCAGGTGCGACAGCATCCGATGAGAGGGAGAAACAGGCTTCTGACGAAAGGTCCATTCTCACGAACTGTCGTATTATCTGGGAACTAGTTAGTCAGGAAGTAATTGGTAGGTGAATGTGCTCCCAATCATGAGGGGGCTTCTGATGGAGGCCCCCTCCCCCTCCCGCACCGCACCTTATACCCATCTTCCTGCGCAAGCTCAACGTTGGTTTATTTTCAGGTTTGGCCTCCCCTGATCTATCGGGTGCCCACCATAATTGAGACTGGGTGAGGAAAGACATTAAGTGGCCAACACCCCCCCCCCTCAAACCCCAACCTTGAGGAGGCCCTCGGGAACCCTCTCCCCTCCGTGTGGCAAGGCTCCCCCCCCCACCCCTCTGGTACTGATCTCTGGCAGTGCCAACCAGCTACCTGGGCACCCTGGTACTGCCAACCTGCGCACCCTGGTACCCTAGCTGTGCCTCCTGGGCACCCTGGAATTACCAGCCCGGTACCCTAGCTGTGCATCCTGGGCATCCTGCCAATGCCAGGGTGTCAGTGCCAGGGTGTCAGTGCCAAGGTGCCAAGGGTACTACCTGGCCCTGCCCCAGACCACCCGGGGGTGTCTAATGTTTGGGAGACCCCCCCCTCCCCCTCACACCCACCAGTTGCCGCTACACCTGGTGCAGGTTTGAGTGGACTAATACCAAACGGCACCCTGACCTGGTCTCCCCCGGTTGTGTACCAGCAGAGGGTGAGATCCAGGCTGATCGGGGCAGTGCCACGGTGCCAGTTTTTAAAAATGCGGACAGTTGTTTCAAGGGATCAGCAGCAGCAGCAGGACAGTTTAGTGCCAAAGATTCCTTTCCATAGGAAGTCTCTAACGGCCCAGGTCCTCGCGAGTTTCCTCAGCTAATAGCCTGCTGCTCTTCCAATTCTCTCAGCCCTTTACACAATGCAGACATACATTCTATCAATAATACATTCAAACATTTTAATCAAACAGCAATGACTATTTCCTACAATTAAAATAAACGCAGCAGGATGCACAATTAGATGAAATAAAACCAATAAGAAACGCAACTGCCTCATGAATTCCAATTTGTGAGCAGATCAGTGCTGGGACACTTTGCTGTGGCGTTATTTAAAGGTTACTAACTTCCCCTGCTGGGAACTGTTTGATCGATACAGATTGATTCAGCTACTGCGCTTCTTCCTCAACTTTCATCCCCACTCACACGAAGATGCCGACCGATGCCAAGGATCAGTTCCACCCAGTCGCTGACATCGCAAGGGAGGGGCGGTTGGGGCCGGGGGGGTGGTGAGGATATGATGTTGAAAACTGGGCTGGAAACGGGAGACTCGTCCAAGACTGGATGTGCGTGTTAATGACGGCACAAGGCACGGGAGGACTTTGCCATTCCTTCAACCTGGAAGACAGTCTGACAGAGCATTTCACGCACCCTCAGGATGTTGCCGCAATTGTCTCAACACTTTCGCAGTGTCGTCCGTCACTGTGGTAAAGTTGAAAAAAAACTCAACATTCAGTTTGCGCACAGCAAGCTCCGTGAAGTTCAATGATAGTACGTGGTGGAGGAATCATACAAAAGCTTGTCTTTTACTTTTTGCAAGTATTACGATGCCGGACCAGACCCCAACATTTGCTCGGATACCATACAGGAAGCACAATACTTTTTTTTTAAACTTGTAAAACTGTGCTGAAAGGATACTTTACTCCAGAGGTGATTCCACGCAAAATAGGCATATGGTACATGAAAACAAACTGAATTATTAACACAGTAGCAAACTACTTAAACATTACAGAAATATAGCTTACAAGTACCAGTTAAGCAACGCTTAACGATGAAAAGAAACACTTCAGCTCCTAACTGATACCTCCTTTATCTCCAATCACGCAAAACCCATCAAAGGTCAAAAGACACTTTTAAATAGAGTTGGAAAAGACAATATTACTTATCAATCTTTGGATAGAGAGATCTTTTGAGAGGCTGCTTGAAGAGGGAGAGAGAGATCCTGTCAGATTAATGCTGAATCTCTGACAACCTTCTGCAGAAGCTGCTGTTCAGCGCACAGCCAAAGCTAAACTTACTCAAAACTTGCTCCTCCTATTACACGACATCATTATCCCACTCAAATCTCATGGGCGAAATTCTCCCCCAACGGCGCGACGTCCGCCGACTGGCGCCAAAAACGGCGTCAATCAGACGGGCATCGCGCCGGCCCAAAGGTGCGGAATGCTCCGCATCTTTGGGGGCCGAGCCCCAACGTTGAGGGGCTTGGCCGGCGCCGGAGGGATTTCCGCCCCGCCAGCTGGCGGAAATGGCGTTTGTTGCCCCGCCAGCTGGCGGAAATGGCGTTTGGTGCCCCGCCAGTTGGCGCGGAAATGCGGCGCATGCGCGGGAGCGTCAGCGGCCGCCGACAATTTCCCGCGCATGCACAGTGGGGAGAGTCTCTTCCGCCTCCACCATGGTGGAGGCCGTGGCGGAGGCGGAAGGGAAAGAATGCCCCCACGGCACAGGCCCGCCCGCGGATCGGTGGGCCCCGTGGGGCCACCCCCCCGGGGTCAGATCACCCCGCGCCCCCCCCAGGACCCCGATTCCCGCCCCCACCCAATCTCCGGTACCGGAGACTTCGGCGGGGGCGGGATTCACGGCAGCCAACGGCCATTCTCCGACCCGGCGGGGGGTCGGAGAATGACGCCCCAGGATCTAATCATTTAAGTTTACATACAATGTCTCAAATTATCTACTCCCCAGAAATCAAAGCAAAATTCCATTAGGCCTCTCTTTGCAAACATAAACATGGCTTGAAAGTACGATTATCTCACTTTTATACATCTTAATTGCACCTTCTGCAGCCACAAAGTCTGTCTTTTCTTTCAACCAGGATTTCCAAAAAAATATTACTGCACCTGATACATTTAACACAACGTCTTCACACAGGTTTATCCTTCAAACATCTCAGCAGGGTTACAACCTCTTCATGTTTCGCCACATCCAACTGCTGCGGTTGTCTCTATTTAAACACCTGCTTTGAAATAAAACACGAACCAAGTAAACTGAATCAAATGAACGGAGGCTCGATCCAATCCTCATTGCTTGTGCTTAGCAATTCAATTGGGTTAACAAGGTAATTATCGAAGGATGCAATTGCTAAGAAACCGACAAGCTCCCACAAGGGGCAATGTGATACAGACCAGATAATTCTGCTTCACTGCCGTTGCTTCAAAGGTAGACATTGAGCAGTCCACCCGGGACATTGGCCCGCTCTACTACAAAATAGTGCAGTGGGATCGTCCACATCAATCTGATCAGGAAGACGTTTAACATCTCACCCACATAATGCATTTGACCTGTGTGTTCTTGTTGGGGTAGTTTGCAGGGAGCTTCACTATCTCTATATCTAATCTTGCGACATGGGGCGGTGTCAAATTTGTTGGACCATAACCCCTGTTGAAGTACCTTGGGATGTTTCACTGTGTTAAGGCGCTACACCAATGCAACCCATTTCTGATGCTGACTTTTCTTTTGCTATGTGTTGGGACTTGAACATTGCTTTAATGTGAATTGGCACTGGAATCTCAGGCACAGGTCTCCTGAAACCCAAGTGGGTGTCGTTACGCTCCCCTCTAATGCATCATCTCCTGTTGAGGTGGGACGGATTGACAGTAGTTGAAGGCACACCTACCTCAAAGGGTGCATGCACATCAGGTCGCAACAGGCATATGCCTGGTTTGGCCCAGAAGGTAGCTGGCGTCAGCCGAGGGGACACCAGGCGAGCTGCAATTGGCCTCAGCTTCAACTGGTCACCTCGCCTCTTGGGTGGAGCATTTTGAGCGAGGCACAGGTTTTTGTGCCTGGCCGGGTTACCACGGATAAAGAATTAGTACAGGCTCTCCAGGTGCATTACCCAACAGGTACCCTTCATCCAACAGCGGCGTACACAGATTCGCAGGCCATTCCGCTCGGTGTTAATGCGTGGGATCTTGCTGTGCAGAAATAAATCCGACACCCTTACATTGCAAGGAAGCTCTCCATCTTTCTTGGAAGATTCACACTGGCACAGTGGTTAGCGCTGGTGCCTCACGGCACCAGGGACCCAGGTTCAATTCCGGCCTCGGGTGACTGTGTGGAGTTTGCACTTTCTCCCCGGTGTCTGCGTGGGTTTCCACCGGGTGCTCTGGTTTCCTCTCACACCCCAAAGATGTGCAGGTTAGGCTCTGCTAAATTGCCCCAAGGTGGGGCTATGGGGAATAGGGTGGGAGATTGGGCCCAGCTGCTCTTTCAGAGGGTCGGCGCAGGCTTGATGGGCCGAATGGCCTCCTTCTGCACTGTCGGGATTCTATGACGATGGAACGTCATGTTGAAGCTGACGAAACGCCCCTGGACTTGACATCCATGCCCTGTCTGGGCAACCGATATGTTCCCCAGGGTGTCTTTTTTCCCTTGATCAATATTACCGAACAACTGCCACCGACGTTGCAAAGATTTTTAAAATGGAAGCAATAGCTGGGCGGATCTGGAACTCAGGCAGAAATTGTTTCAGAACAAATAATGCACTTTGAGACATAATTGCCGGGGTGGGGGTGGGGGAGAGATGGGTGCCTTCTTCACAGCGCACACAAGAGGGTAATAATTCCAGTGATTAAGATAAAAGGCCACTTGTAATATATTATTCCTTCAGAGGTCGATGCTGGAGGTATTTCGACAAGCAATATTTTCTCAGGTGGCTTTGTTCCTGAATCGAATATGTCTAAGAGTTCTGAAGTTTTGAAGGGTGCGGGGGAGGAAGAAGAAGTGAATGGGGGCCCTAAAGGGGTGGGTTGAGGGTGCCTGAAAAAGCGGGGGGGGGGGGGGCGGTAGGAGAGGGGTGTCCTCAGAGACCCCAGAGCGGGTGGTGGCATTGTCCATGGGTGGGGGGACCTGAAGCTCATTTAAGAGATTTCAAAAAGGCGCCCCAATCTCTGTGGAGTCGGTCTTGCCAACGGGTTCAGCTGCCCACTGCCGTAAAAATGTCCAAGTGTGGGCGAGACCGGGTCTTGATCTCACCCAGAAAGCCGGCGGAAACCAACCCCGCCAAACTTTGCCCAAAATGCCACTCGGGCATGTTTTGGCTGAATCGTGCCCCCGAGTACAAACGCGAAACACTGCAATCTGCCTCAGTTTCAGCACGGTCAGGATGTAAAGGAGGAGGAAGACGTAAGTGGAAAGAGAAACGGAGGGAAGTTGGCACCGTTTCCAGATTTTACACAGCGAGGTTCTGACGATCTGGAGAGGGAAGGACATTCATTCGCAGCTCTCAAAGGGGCGTTGAAGAGGATGCTGAAGGGGATAATAAGTGGGAGCTCTGTGGGGGTGGGGGGGGGGTTGTAGTGGGATTGGCTGGGTAGGCACAGGCGCGACGGGCTGAATGGTCTCCTTTTGTGCTCTGTCATTCTATGATTCTCAGGAGAATGTGTGGTGGCGACATATTTGGAGCTTAAAGAGAGGGCAACTTGTTGAGCGGATCGAGGACTTGAAGCGCATCGATAAAACCACGAGACAAAAGTGACGAACGTAATAAAGACGCTTTTGAAGATCTGGGGTGGAACAAAGTTATTCTCTGCAGCAGAACCCCAACTATTTGGATTGACATTGGAGCTGGCACCTCGGCATCAAGATGTGGAACCGTGCAGTCACCTTATTGTCTCCCCCTACCTTCTCTTTTGCACTTATGATGCCTGGGTTATCGTGCACCAAGCCTTACAAACAAGAAAGATCCCAGCTCAGTTCTTGCTGTGTCGGTTCGCTTCGTCCAGAAGGGCAATCGCGTGCGACAAGTTGCCTGACGGCTCCTCCGAGCCGACAGCCGAAAACTAGCCAAGTTTCCAGATGCCCAACGCTGCCCAGTGCTGAGCTCTGGGACGCACAGTGGGTATGGTGAGCTCCCTGGGGCTAAAGATCTGGCAAGACTCTTTGGCTCACGTTTGAGGAATGGATGAGATAATGAGGGGATGCCCCACACCAAACCCGCCCATGAAGATGCATGCCAACGTGCGGCCTCGGGCGTTCTGCTTCCATTAGCATTACCCAGCTGGGCCGGGCTCCCCTGTCGAACCCGGTCAGGTAGAGAAGGCCAGGCCTTCTTGCTATCTGAGTTTGCTGCTCCTTCTGTTCAACTGTCTGGGCAAAACGGAGAGTGCAAACTAAAGTAAGTGAAACTTTGTTGAATTGCACAGGTGCCCGAGAATCTGCTTTGGCTTCCTCAATTGTCGGAAGGCACATTTTCTTTTCTCTGACCCGATCTTTTCCTCCTCCTGAGATGTTGAATTCTGTTTTGGGCTCAGTGTTTGTGAGTTTGGAGAACGTCGTGATACCTCCCTCGTGGGGTGGTCCTTCAGCATGGAGTCCAGACAATAATTACCTGTGAGGACGCCAATTTAGCATTCGGGCATGGGCATGGAGCTGTGGCGACCCATCCTGAATTCTGCCCTTCTCCTCAGCAGATAGGCACTGGGACACACGGTCATACTCTGTTGCTCGCCTCGCTGAGGCCGGAGAACACCACACAGGCCGGGACCTCAAGGTGGGACCTTCTTGGCTTCGGTCAAGCATCCGATCAAGCCCAAGATGAGGTGCAGTGATTTTTCTTGTCAGCTTGGATCTTGTACGTCTCGTGGAGACCGTGAATTGGATTCAAGTTGAATCGGTTCCTGGAGCAAGTGGTGAGGTGGATGAAGGGCTTGCCCCGTCCCCTCTGTGCATCGGCTTTGCAACTTGAAGAATGGGATAAAAGTTCAAATAGCACTAACGAGGAGCTCGACACAGCGAAGGACACCTCACGAGAACTGCCTCTCACCCGGTAGCTCATACTGGGGCAAGGGTGGTGGTGGTGGTGGGGGGGGGGGGGGTGGAATGCAACAGGTGTGAAGAAAAGGCCGTCAAGGGCCAACAAGGCCCGGGCACCGTCTCAAAAAATAAAATTGGCTTATTAGCTGGACAGAAATGCCATTTCACGGACTGATGGCTCACCTTCTCTCTGCAGCTGCGCCAGGCAAAAGCGTGCCAGCAGGGAGTCCAGGAGTGAATGGCTTCTTGATGTCCTCCTGCAGTGCTATGACGGGAGCCGATTGACACTTGGGTTCCCTTCACCAAAGCCCAAGCTAAGGCAGTGTGACACCGGTGTGGAGTAAAACAGTGATTCTGCCCAGCTCCTTGCGCTCCAGCTATCCATCATCCTGTCCCTGTTTACAGCGCTCAATGAAGCTTTCATAAACACACACTTGGAACTGACAGCAGACAACGGGGCACCAGAAAAGCCTTCAAGTGCATTTGCACAGCACTTTAAGCAGAGTCTCCACACAATGAAGTTTCTAAAGAACACTTCAGCGCAAAAATTAACTGCCTATTTAATTCCTCCATTTCCTCCTACCTGCTTACACTTGTGTAACAATCCCAGGCTAGACCTCGACAGTGGCTCGGATACGGGGCCGAAACCCCAATATTTTAGTTTACTCTGTAAGAAAGAGTGATTCGCTCCGGGAGTGATTGCAGGAAGAAACAGGGCTTTGGTATTTCTAAAACAGTAGTTCATTATGAATACAATGTCAAACCTTTTAACTTCATGCTTGAAAAGAACAGCTTACAATTCCCCTTTAACTTAACTACTCAATTTCCCATTAAACAACAAGAAAATAAACATCCCGGTCTCAATCGATATTAGCATGGCCCAGAGCAATACTGGCTTTGTTAAAAAGGATCTGGCTCCTGTTGTGACCCCTTCAGACTCTGGCTGAATGTCTTCAAAAAGCTGGTTCACCCGGCGTGTCTCAGCTTCTTCCTTGTCCTCAGACTTTCCTGCTCTGCTTTACAGATTATTACTCTTTTTAACTATGCTATTGTGAGAGAATTGCGGACTCGGGGTCAGGCAGATCAGGATTCAGCGGCTCTCTCTCCCAAAGCTTCTCCAAAACTCCCTGCCTCTCTGAATTCCTGGGCTCCACCTCCACCTCATCTCCCCCAAGCTGAAAAACAAACAATCCCTTCAGGCTGCGAAAGCACATTAACTCCCCAGGGACCTCACCAGCCAAAATCACAGTCCTCTGTCAATTTCATCTGCTGTTTCGTAGAAGCAAAACAAAATCATTAAAAAAAAAATATGACCACGGCAGTCAAACACACTACAACCTCAGGTTTTAACCCTTAAATTGTCTCAATAGTTAGAAGCCAATATTCCTAAAATCCTCCACCCCTCACACTTTTAATGGGATTAAGCGAGTGATGGAGATACTCAAGGTTACTCAAGGCAATGTACATAAGGCAAAGTTGATCATTATCGCATTATTGTTCTCTGTGGAACATTGCTACGCGCAGCGAGGCTGTCATGATTCCGACATTACGACTGCAGCAGCGACATTTTTAAGTACCACACTGGCTGTGACGTGCCTCAGGATGTCTTGAGATCCTGAATGGCGATGGAGAAATCCAAGTCCTTCTTTGATTCCACGTGCCTTGAAATCCTAAATTTCATAGAATTTACAGTGCAGAAGGAGGCCATTCAGCCCATCAAGTCTGCACCGGCCCTTGGAAAGAGCACTCTATTTAAGCCCCACGCCTCCACCCTACCCCCTTTATCCCCGTTACCCAATAACCCCACCTAACCTTTTTGGACACTAAGGGCAATTTAGAGTGGCTAATCCACCTAACCTGCACCCCTGCCATTTTTCCTGAGATCGGCAAAGGTTGAAAAAGATGAAGCCGGGCCTGGGGAATCTGGAGGTCTCTGGAGAGGTTGAGGAACTGGGTGCCAAAGAGGAGATTGGCAAATGGTGATACCCTCATGTCAAGAGTGTCAACAGTGGGAGACGCAGACCACAGCAGGGACCGGATGGTGGGGCAGGGTTTGAATGGAAGGCATTGACTAATGCAGGGCATGATGGAAAGGTTCTGAAAATACCAGGAACTGGACGCAGGCGCAGCTGCAAAATAGTTGATTTCTACCTAAGTGACATTGCGCGAAGCCAATCGCTTATCAAGATGGGTCCTCCATTTCACATATAACTATGTGGACTGTGCAGCATTGAAACAAGCTATTCGGCCCATCTACTCCTGGTGTTTATTCTTTGTGTCTGGTTTGAGGGTCATTGAGCTGATTTGGCGGGACGACTAGTTCGTGATGTGCAGCGACGCCAACTATGCGGGTTCAATTCCTGTACCGGGTGAGGTTATCAATGGAAGGCCCCACCTTGTCAATCTTGCCCCTCACCTGAGGCATGGCGAGCCTCAGGTTAAATAACTACCAGACAGCTCTCTCTGAAAGAGGAGGGCAGCCTATGGTCCTCGTGGACTATGGTGACTTTCCACATGTGTTTCTGCCCAAGTTAAATCAGTACCCAAAGCAAAATAAAATAAAACCTAATCCGCTTCAAATTGAATTTCCAGGCAGAAGGGAAGACAAGGAAATATTTAATTATTTTCCAAGTATCGTTTGCTGTTCTCAAACCCTCCCCCCCTGCTGAAGACCATGACTTTTCCATGGCTGCAGTTGCTCCATCTGCACTTGCCCCAAGGCCAAGCCGTCACATTGGAGCAGATGATGAATTTTGACGTTGACCTCTGCTACCATCGAGAGGAGGTACCTGAGAGACGGAGAGTGGCCCGCATTTTCCAGGGTCCATAGAACCATACAATTTACAGTGCAGAAGGAGGCCTTGCGGCCCATCCAGTCTGCACTGGCCCTTGGAAAGAGCACCCCACTTAAGCCTACACTTCCAACCTATCCACGCAACCCAGTAACCCCACCTAACCTGTTTTTGACAATTTCAGGGCAATTTAGCATAGCCAAGCCACCTAACCTGCATATCTTTAGATCTTTGGGAAGAAACCGGAGCACCCGGCGGAAATCCACGACGGCACGGGGAGAACATGCAGATGCCACACAGACAGTGATCCAAGCCGGGAATTGAACCTGGGACCCCGGAACCGTGAAGCATTTGCGCTAACCACTATGGTACCGTGCTGCCCAACCTGCATCGTTGGGAGGCTTGGAGTGGGCTGGAAGAGGACCTTGGCTGGGGTGCCTGAAGGTCCCTGCTTCACAGTTGTCACATTCGAACACCACCTGTCTGTCAAGAGTGGCTTCAAATGTGGGGCCTGACTGCAACTTGTGCGGGGGCAGGGAGGTTCTGGGTTTAGTTACAAATCGAGCATCGGCAAGTTCCGAGGATTACTGCCGGTTCCGCAGTCACCTCTCCTTTCCAGTCTCACGGTGCCCAACTCCCAGTCTTGACAGGTCCAGGCTCGCTTCAATAATCGAACCTTGAAGAAACAAAAGCGAAATACCTGGGGTGCTGGAAATCCAAAGTAAAAACATTTCAAGCCCGGACGATCCCTTTTCAGAGCTCGCGACTCAAAAGGGTAAATCTGTTTCTCTTTCCACACATGCTGCCAGACCTGCCGAGTCTTTCCAGCATTTCATGTTTACTTGTCGGATGTCTGTTGTCTTTGAAAGCTTAAGTACCCCAATTGATTTTGTTGAAAGCCTCTTGCAAGTCGATACCAAAAATAATTGTACTTGAAACGCACATATGCTATTTATTCCATTTCAGATGCAAATGCTGTGAACTGTTGGATGATTACATTTAAAAGATCTGTGCCACCTCTCCATTGTTAGAAATATAAAATGATCTTTTCCACATCACTTACAAATCTACTTTATCTCTGAAAAAAATATACATGCCTGAGCTTTCAACTGATTCTAAGTACTTGCGTCACGTGCACTGGCATCTCTTGGAATAACAGGGTCGACTTATCTCCTGACATCTGATTCAAAGTCAAACCAAGTTCAATCATTAAAAAGGTTTTCATGTCCGATTGTTGCGACAGTCCACCGGGAAATTAGTTTGAAAAGTTTGAGTCGAGCTCCTAAAGGATGCAGGCCAACAGGGAATACAACTTGTACCTGTCTAGGGAGTGTTTGATGACGACAGTGGAGAGGGAGCTCTACTCTGTTTCTAACCCCGTGCTGTACCTATCCTGGGAGTGTTTGATGGGGACAGTATGGAGGGAGCTTTACTCTGTATCTAATCCCGTGCTGTACCTGTCCTGGGAGTGTTTGATGGGGACAGTGTAGCAGGAGCTTTACTCTGTATTTAACTCCGTGCTGTACCTATCCTGGGAGTGTTTGATGGGGACATTGTAGAAGGAGCTTTACTCTGTATGTAACCTTGTGCTGTACCAGTCCTGGAAGAGTTTAATGGGTTGGTATAAACTGGAGGAAGCTTCACTCTTCATCTAACCTGGTTGTACCTGTTTTGAGTGTGTTTGATGAGACTTGCAGGGCAGTCATTTTCAAACTCAGGGTTGCGACTTGCAGATGGGTCCCGGGCGGGTGTCGGGAGGGTCGCGGGGCCATCGGTTCACGGCGTTCCCGACCACGGCTTTTAAAAACGCCGGTCACGACCAGCTTTCAGAATGTCGGGCATCCTGTGCATGCATGCCCCCTCAGCATGGCGCTGGCCTGTAGCCCAGCGAGGCAAACCGCTTCCTCCTGACATCAGCACCGCCACCAGAGATTCGGCGGGGGCGGGAATCGTGCCGCGCCGGTTTGCGGGAATCGCGCCGGTCGGCGGGTCCATCCCCGGCGATTCTCCGGCCCGCGATGGGCCGAAGTCCTGCCGCTGTCAACCCTCGCCAGCCGGCGTGGATTAGACCTCCTTTTGAACGGCGGGACAAGGCGGCGCGGGCAGGCTCCGGGGTCCTGGGGGGGGAGGGGCGCGGGGCGCTCTGGCCCCGGGGGGTGCCCCCACGGTGGCCTGGCCCGCGATCGGGGCCCGGCCCGCGATCGGGGCCCACCGATCCACGGGCGGGCCTGTGCCGTGGGGGCACTCTTTTTCTTCCGCCTTCACTATGGCGGAGGCGGAAGAGACCCCCTCCCCTGCGCATGCGCGGGGATGCCGTGAGCGGCCGCTGACGTCGCCCGGCGAAGTCCTTTCGCCGCTGGCTGCTGTGGCGCCAAAGGCCTTTCCCGCCAGCCGGCGGAGCGGAAACCGCTCCAGCGTGGGCCTAGCCCCTCAAGGTGAGGGCTTGGCCCCTAAAGGTTCCGCACCTTTGTGGCGGCCCGACGCCGGACTGATCCGCGTTGTTTTTGGTGCTGGGTAGCGGACATCGAGCCGTTTGCGGAGAATCCCGCCCCAGGATGCAAAACCCATGCTCATTATGTTCAGGGAAGTACTGGCAAATGAAAGATTAAAACCCGCAAAACATCAAAGGCATTTGAAGACTAAGCATGGGGAGTTCGAGGACAAACCTGTTGGTTGTTCTCAAAGGATGCAGCGAAAACTTAAATCATCAGCTGAGGGGCTGAGCAGAAATGTAACATTGAATGACAAAGCCAGTGAGATCGCGAGGACTAAGCAGGCTCCACCTGTCGCATTAAAGGTATGCAGAAACAGTAGTGTTGCGAAGTGCAGGTGCCGTGGGTCGCGAAGGATGGCTTGTTGGTAAAAATGGGTCCCGGGCAAAAAAGCTTTGGAAAACACTGTTTCTAACCTGGCTGTACCTGCTCTGGGAGTGTTTGATGGGGACAGTGTAGTGTAATACATCAGCAGAGCAAATAGTATGTGTCTGTCAGCAGGTCAGGTAGTGCATCATTGGTGTTTAGGTTGATATGTTTACAAATTCTGCACGTCGTGTACCACCCACATCAGCAGCATTAACACGCTGAATGGCGATTAACTTGCCAGGAAAGAATCACCCCTCACATCACACACTGCCAACAACCGCAATAACAATATTGGGTTTTGCCCACATAACATGATAAAACAGGGCATAAATCATCTGCACATAAGCGCTCAACATGAACATGAATCATGTGTGGCCATGTTTGAAAAGTTATTTTCCTATCTCCAGTTCCATCCATTACAGAGGAATTGGGAAACAAAATCAATGGTTGGGTTTCATGGCCAGCCGTGAAGTGTCGGTGCTCACCCCAGGCCTTGAAGGAAAGTGCAGTGCAAGGATCTGGCACCTGTAGGGTTAAGGTGGGAACGGGTACCCGCACCCAGGGTCAATTGTGTTTTGCACAGAGCCGCGTTCACCTGCAAGCACGGAAACAGCTCCTCGCTTGTACCTTTTTAACCGTACATTTCTGAACAGTGCTTTGAGTCAAGAAAGACTCACGGTTAACCATGACGACAAAGATTTCTTCAGTACTACCGAACATTAACCAACACGTGACAGGTTTGAGCTTTTCCAGCAAGCTACTGGTGCTGTTTACTTACCTTTCAATCCTGGAGGCCGGCAATGCTTTGCAAAGCAAGGCAAATCCTCAGGAGCGATAGAGAATGGCCCGTCACAGCTTTCCAAGTTCATCGACTACAGTGAGCATTTCCTGAGTTGAAGGGGCCTCTCAATTATTGAATGACAGTGAATGCGGACTCCTTCACTGCACCCCACCCCACCCCCCATCATTGGCATAGCTAATATTTTGATGCTATGAAGCAGTGGCTGGCACACGCGGCGGCAAAGTGGCCTCCTCAGCGCCAGGGACCCAGGTTCGATTCTGTCCCTCGGGTGTCTAAAAGTGTGCAGGTCAGGTGGGGTCACGGAAATAGGGCGGGGGACGGAGTGGGCCTAAGTCGCTCTTGCAGAGGGTCGGCACAGACCCGATGGGCCAAATGGCCTCCTTCTGCAGTGTGGGGATTCTATGGAACCTGATGGAGTGAACAGGACTCAGGGCGCAGGCTACTGGAGAGAGAGCTAACTATTCAAAGGAAAAAAAAAACCTTATTCTGTCCACCCAAGATTTCTGCTGTTGTGATGAAGTCTGCTGGGAATACAGTCTCTTGTTGATGCTGCCAAGGGAACAGCGTCACTGGGTGGAACAGGGAACACTTAGGTGAGGGACCGGGCGGTGCAGAGGAACTATGGTTGTGGAGCGAGGGAGGGAGGTCCAAAGATGGCAGAAGGCCAAGATTTCCTTTTAACGCCTAGAGGAGCCTCAACTGATCATGCTTCTGCTTACCAATGGTGGCCATTGCAACGGTCAGTGATTTAACCGATCTGGGTTTGATTTCTTTTTTGATCTGTCCACTCATCTGTGCTCACTGTGGTTGACTGATCGAGCCCGGGCCCAGCCGCTGAGAGCGAAAGTAAGCAGAAGCTTCCAGGAAGACCTGAGGAGCCCGAGCGGCATGCAGAAAATCCATAATTGCTGAGATATTTTAAAGCACTGTAAATAAATCAGTTGTCGAGTAAGAATGAGTGTCATCTCCGCATTGCTCGGAGGTAAATCAGATTTATAAAATACACAACAAACCGATAAATGCACAACCGCCATGAACAACGCTGTGGGTCAGTTAAATTCGCATGAGGGTCAACGTGACATCTTTGACCTCGGACATCTGAGTAGAAGTGAGACCTGGAAGTCACCGACTTGACAGCTAAAATGGCAGCAGGCCCAACTGGGTGGGGAACGGATCAGGAAGCATCTGGCCCATCGATTAAACCAACCGGTCACCATATTAATAATGGACAGGCATAGTTACAAGTCGCTGAATGGAAACTGTTTTCCCAGGCCCCAACCTACCCCCTCACCTCCCCCAATCACAGACGTACCATTGCCCCTCAGTCAACCACTTTTCACTCCACTCAAGTTGGCCCCTGCCAGAATTCCTGCCTTTTTTCTCAGCCAGAAACAATCCGAACTGGCTCAAAGTGATCCCATCCTTAGTTGCTTTCTGCGCAGCCAATCATCTCCATTTGTGGACTTAATGCACATGGGCTTTGTCTAATTGTAAAGTTCTTGGTTTAAGCTTCTTTACGATTTCATTGCAACACAAAGTAAGGTCAGAAAGGAAAAAACTTACGGGGATTCGAAGCCCTTCCAGCAATCACAAAACAGCTGTTTTTGATTTGATTGGATGGCCAGCTGCAACAGGAGAAGAGATTGATCACCAAGGGAATGTCTCTAAATTGCACGTTTAATGTGAATTGAAAAGCTCACATGCACTGAAGTGAGGAGCCATTGAGATACAATCTTACTCTGCCGCCGGGATTTTCCCCCCACGGCGCGTTTACGGGTGGGGGGGGGAAGGTGGCTCCCGTTGGACGCCGGCGGGATCTTCTGATCCCGCTGATGTCTACCGTGTTCTGCACGACTCACCCGTCCCCATTGTGGGAGGTCACCTTTGGCAGGATTATTCTCACCCAAACACAGCAGGAACGTTCAAATTCCGTGCTGAGTCATCCTCATGAGGTGCTCTTCTTTATCAATCGTTATTTTTTTTTTTTAGAATTATCAATTTATTACTTTAAAATTGCGTTTCTTTGCCCAGCAGGTTGTTTCTTCACATCCCACAGGGTTTCTTTTGCCCCAAATTCATGTTTCATATATTGTGCCAAACCTTAACTTTCCGAAATGTGCTCATTGGCCATTTGGGCGGGAAACAAAATTGAATTCTGGCCCCCTCACGAGAAAAGGTTGGACAAGCCTGGTCTGGACTGGCTGCCTCAGTTCATGTGGGTGGAATACCAGGGATGGCTTGGCTGGCATCGCACCCTCAGTATGGTTCAGGATCAGCAGTGGCGATAAAAAGGAGGGACATATTTTTCTACCATGAGCATGCCTTTATCCCAACCTCAGTGGACCTGCAAATCACCTTGACTCCACCGGTGGCATCTCATTTCTCAGGCAGAAGGTTGCGGCTTCAAGCCGCATGTCGCAGGGATTGACACACGTGACCCAGACTGGCATGTCAGTGAACTGCTGCCCCATGCATCGAAACAGAACTTCTCTCTGCCTGCTGGGCAGGGCGGCACCTTGAAACAGTGGTTAGCACTGCTGCCTCAATTCCAGCCCCGGGTGACTATCTGCGTGTTGTTTGCCCGTTCTCCCCGTGTCTGCACGGGTTTCCTCCGGGTGCTCTGGTTTCCTCCCGCAGTCCAAAGATGTGCAGGTTAGGTGGATTGGCCGTGTTAAAATTGACCCGTGGGCTAGGTGGGGTTACGGGGATAATGCTGGGAGTGAAGTGAGCTGAGGTTAGGCTGCTCTTTCAGAGGGGTGCTGCAGATTTGATGGGCCGAATGGCCTCCTTTCTGCACTGGAGGGATTGTATGATTCTATGCTGGACGGTTCGAAGAAGAGCAGAGTGTTCGCCCAGGAGTTCTGGCGATGGGTTGAGGCAAACCTGCCACTGGTGCCTGGTCTGACCAATAACGTGATTGACCCCTTTATTCCCCAGCAAACCACTGGGCTATCAAAGAAACCCTGCATTGACAGTCACACTGGTGTTTTTTTTGCCAGCACATCATAGCAATGAGTTGAAACTGCGATCCACCTGTGCCAACACATGGAACATGCTCACTGTTCAGAAGCACCGGAGCGCTGTTTAGCGAAGAATACAACAAGAGTTCACTTGGAAGGGACAGAACTGAAACAGGCCACGGGCCCCCAACAATTGGCGCTGGTGATTATGTCCCCACGTCAGCCTCCTCCCACCATTTGTCATCTGCCGGCATAATCTTCTGTTTCCTTCTCCTCAGCTTCCTCAGCCGTCCACCTTCCCCGATCCGGATAGAAGAACCCTCAGCTGTGCAGTCATCCCTGTCAGCACAGCCCTCTCTGTTCTGGCGAGGTCCTCGTGCATCTTATTCGTGCCCTCTGAGGTGCCTCTGCATCCCTTTTCATAACGTGGAGACCAGAACTGTGCATATTCTCCAACCATGAATTTTTCATGACACATTATAATCCCAACCCTCCTGGGGATGGAGTGAGTCAGGTTTAAATAACTCGGAACCTAACATAATGCATAAATAATATTAATAATATTCTCAAAAGTTTTTGAATTTACTGAAATGCTTTGGGGCGGATCAAGACGAAACTTCACACTCAGTCAAGAAGTCAAACGAGTTGGTCAAGTGTCTGTGACACTACAGCATGTCTGCAGAAGGGAGACAGAACATTGGGAGGAAGGTTGCAAAGCACAATAATCGCTTCTCTATTCCTGGCATTTCAGTGTGGATGAATCATCCCACCAACAGGGACTGGCTCTAATGGAGTTATTAAGACAATTACATGAAGTGTAATTCAATTGGATTGTCTTATGCATATCAAATGTGTCTGGTTTATTGCAGGTTGATTATTCATTTCTCACTGAGTGGCTTCTTCTGTTCTGGCAATGGATAAAAAGCTCAAACTGGCAAAGCCTTGATTCTGCATTCATGTGCAGATCCTTGCAGCAAGGCGCATTTCATTCAACTCACCGAGCATTCCCGCTCAGACCCACTGAAGTATCCTCGCCCCTTCCTTCCAGGTCCACCACAAGGACAACAGGCGCACGGGAACACCACCCCCTGTGAGCTCCCCGTGCGCCCCCCGCCCCACACGCCATCCTGACTCGGATCTACGTTGGCCGTTCCTTCTCTGCCTCCGGATCAACGTTCTGGCACTTGGTTCCTAACAGCACTGTGGGTGTACCCACGCCACATGGACTGCAGTGGCTCAAGAAGGCGGCCCACCACCCGCTTCTCAAATGCCGGACCAGCCTGCGATGCCCACATCTCGTGAGCAAATATCCAAAATATTCAAGCATTGTAATTCCCCGCATCCCAGGTTTCTCCTTGTGTTCAGAAACTGTTACATTCGAGTGACCTCGCCGTGGAACAGCAATCCAATTAACTGTTGAAAGATGCCCTCTGCCCCCTTGCCAGGAAGGTGATACATTGGCTTCACAATGTTCCTCTCCATCTATCTCCCAATTCCTCCTCAGTCTTCCCCACTTCCTCGGCTGCTGCTGCAGCAGGAGATCCCCGAGGGTGATCTGATGGAGAAAGTCCCGGCTCTGTCAGTTTTGGGAGGAATGAATCAAATGAGAAGAGATCTTGTGAAACCGTACAAGGAATGAAATAGAAGCCAAAATGTGAGCGCCAATTTGAATCAAACAGTGGCTCCGGGACCGAAGGAACCAGGCAGGCAGAAGGTCAGTTATTGAACCTGATATGGGGATGCACTTTTGAACAAACGGCGAAATAGGAATGTGTGGGGAAAATTTCTGCTTGTAAAGTTTGTATTTTTATGAGCCAGAACCCGAGCCAAAAACAGGAACTGAACCACGAAGGGAAATAAAAAAGGAGGCACGCACCGCCAACCACCCCCCCCCCCCCCCCCCCCCCCCGCCCCCCCACCCCCCCATGCCCACAGTTTCCAGGAAAACAAAAACAAACTGAGATTTGTAAACCAAAAGTTCTGGGCAGACTGAACCTGGTTGAAAGATATAAAAGGACGCAGACCGATCCAGGGGTGGGTAGTAGCAGTGGATGAGCAAGGTGGCACAGAATGGGTAAGTTGAAGGAGGAAGGTCCAGAAGCTGAGAGTAAGTGGCTTGAAGATAACAGTGGTGGATCTCTGCCATCTGGACCAAGTTGAGAAGGTTCCGCAGACGCGATAACTTCGGGGTGAAGAGGTTGGTCGTGCACTTCTTTTTTAAAAAAAATATATTTTATTCAAGATTTTTTGGCCAAACATAACAGTACATGGTTTTTCTTTGAAACAACAATAAAGCAATGTAAATAACCATGGCCAGTTTTAAACAAGTAAATAAATAATATATAAACAGAAACAAAAACAAAACTAAATGGCAACTGCCTTGTCAAAAATAGTTACTCTCCAAAGATACAATCCAACAGTCCAATATACATTACCTATAACCAATGTCTATACATATACAATGACATCCCTAAGAGCCCGCCCGGGTCCTCCCCCCCCCCCCCCCCCCCTCCCCCCTGGGTTGCTGCTGTTGTCTTTCTTTTTCATTCCCTCTATCGTTCTGTGAGGTAGTTGACGAACGGTTGCCACCGCCTGGTGAACCCTTGAGCCGAACCCCTTAATACGAACTTGATCCGTTCTAATTTTATAAACCCTGCCATGTTGTTTATCCAAGTCTCCACGCCCGGGGGTTTGGCTTCCTTCCACATAAGCAATATCCTGCGCCGGGCTACTAGGGACGCAAAGGCCAAAACATCATGCCATGTTGTTTATCCAGGTCTCCACGCCCGGGAGTTTGGCTTCCTTCCACATCAGCAATATCCTGCGCCGGGCTACTAGGGACGCAAAGGCCAAAACATCAGCCTCTCTCGCCTCCTGCACTCCCGGCTCTTCTGCAACCCCGAATATAGCCAACCCCCAGCTTGGCTCGACCCGGACCCCCACCACCTTCGAAAGCACCTTCGCCACCCCCACCCAGAACCCCTGTAATGCCGGACATGACCAGAACGTGGGTGTGATTCGCTGGGCTTCTCGAGCATCTCCCACACCTATCCTCTACCCCGAAGAATTTACTGAGCCGTGCTCCAGTCAAATGCGCCCTGTGCAGAACCTTGAATTGTATCAGGCTTAGCCTGGCACACGAGGACGACGAGTTTACCCTACGTAGGGCATCAGCCCACAGCCCCTCCTCAATCTCCTCCCCCAGCTCTTCTTCCCATTTCCCTTTCAGCTCATCTACCATGATCTCCCCCTCGTCCCTCATTTCCCTGTATATGTCGGACACCCTACCATCCCCCACCCATGTCTCTGAGATCACTCTATCCTGCACTTCCTGCGTCGGGAGCTGCGGGAATTCCCACACCTGTTGCCTCGCAAAAGCCCTCAGTTGCATGTACCGAAATGCATTCCCTTGGGGCAACCCATATTTTTCCGTCAGCGCTCCCAGACTCGCAAACGTCCCATCTACGAACAGATCTCTCAATTGTACTACCCCAGCTCTTTGCCATGCTCCAAATCCCCCATCCATTCTCCCCGGAACGAACCTATGGTTATTTCTTATCGGGGACCGCACCGAGGCTCCCGTCCTTCCCCCATGCCGTCTCCACTGCCCCCAACTTTTTTATGTTGCCACCACCACCGGGCTTGTAGTATATTTCTTCGGTGAGAACGGCAACGGCGCCGTCACCATTGCTTGTAAGCTGGTCCCCTTGCAGGACGCCCTCTCCAATCTCTTCCACGCCGCTCCCTCCCCTTCTCCCATCCACTTACACACCATTGAAATATTGGCGGCCCAGTAATAATCGTTTAGGCTCGGTAGTGCCAGCCTCCCCCCCTATCTCTACTACGCTGCAAGAACCCCCTCCTCACTCTCGGGGTCTTCCCGGCCCACACAAAACTCATAATGCTTTTCTCGATTCTCTTAAAAAAAGCCTTCGTGACCATCACCGGGAGGCACTGAAACACAAAGAGGAATCTCGGGAGAACCACCATTTTAACCGCCTGCACCCTACCTGCCAGTGACAGGGACACCATGTCCCATCTCTTGAAGTCCTCCTCCATCTGTTCCACCAATCGTGTTAAATTAAGCCAGTGTAAGGTTCCCCAATTCTTGGCTATCTGAATCCCCAAGTACCGGAAGTCTCTTGTTACCTTCCTCAGCGGTAAATCCTCTATTTCCCTGCTCTGCCTTACCCGTGGTCAGCAGGTCAAATTCCACATGTAGCCTTTGTCTTTCCCTGTACAGTCCCTCCTCCGGTGCCTCCGCATATTGTCTGTCCACCCTCAAAAGTTCTTTAAGCAACCGCTCCCTTTCCCTACCCTCCTGCTTTCCTTTATGTGCCCTGATAGATATCAGCTCCCCTCTAACCACTGCCTTCAACGCCTCCCAGACCACTCCCACCTGAACCTCCCCATTGTCATTAAGCTCCAAGTACCTTTCAATACACCCCCTCAGCCTTAAACATACCCCCTCATCTGCCAATAATCCCATGTCCATTCTCCAGGGTGGAAGCTGTTGTTTTTCTTCCCCTATCTCCAGGTCCACCCAATGCGGAGCGTGGTCCGAGATAGCGATTGCCATGTACTCCGTCCCCGTCACCTTCGGGATCAGTGCCCTTCCCAAAACAAAAAAGTGTATCCGTGAATATACTTTGTGGACATAGGAGAAAAACGAGAACTCCTTACTCCTAGGCCTGCTAAATCTCCAGGGGTCTACTCCTCCCATCTGCTCCATAAAGTCCTTGAGCACCCTAGCTGCAGCCGGCCTCCTCCTGGTCCTGGACCTCGATCTGTCCAGCCCTGGGTCCAGCACCGTATTAAAGTCTCCACCCATTACCAACTTTCCCGCCTCTAGGTCCGGGATACGTCCCAACATACGCCTCATAAAATTGGCATCATCCCAGTTCGGGGCATATACGTTCACCAGAACCACCGCTTCCCCTTGCAATCTGCCACTCACCATCACGTATCTACCCCCACTATCCGCCACTATGGTCTTTGCCTCAAACAGTACCCGTTTCCCCACTAATATAGCCACCCCACTGTTCTTTGCGTCTAACCCCGAATGAAACACCTGCCCCACCCATCCTTTGCGTAGTCTGACCTGGTCTATCAGTTTCAAATGCGTCTCCTGCAACATAACCACATCTGCCTTTAATTTCTTTAGGTGTGCGAGTACCCGTGCCCTTTTAATCGGCCCGTTCAGCCCTCTCACATTCCACGTGATCAGCCGGGTTGGGGGGCTCTTTACCCCCCCCCCCCCCCCCCCGTTGTCGACTAGCCAGCCCCTTTTTTAATCCAGCTCCCCACCCGGTTCCCACGTAGCCGTATCTCCCCCCGACGGCGCCTTCCGCCTCGACCACCCCACCCCGTACCAGCTCCCCATTCTCCCCAGCAGCAGCAACCCAGTTAACCCCCCCCCCCCCCCGCTAGATCCCTTTCTAGCGTAATTGCACCCCCCATGTTGCTCCCAGAAGTCAGCAAACTCTGGCTGACCTCGGCTTCCCCCGTGACCTCGGCCCCCACTGTGCGAGGCCCCCTCCTTCCTGCTTCCCTGTTCCCGCCATGATTACCATAGCGCGGGAACAAAGCCCGCGTTTCCCACTTGGCCCCACCCCTAATGGCCGGCGCCCTCAGCTCCTCATCCTCCCTCCCCCCTCTCCCCCACGACATGGGGAAGAGAGAAAAGTTACAGGGTCGCAAGATTAACAACTTGAGAGATCATCCCTTCCCCCTTTTTCCCCCCCTTCACCCCACGTAATCACCCCACCACTTTGTCCCAAACGTTCTTTTTCTGGCCCGCCTATTCCAGCTGCTCCTCCACAATAAATGTCCACGCCTCTTCTGTCGTCTCAAAGTAGTGGTGCTTCCCTTGGTGTGTGACCCACAGTCTTGCCGGTTGCAACATTCCAAATTTGACCTTCCTTTTGCCTTGGCCCGATTAAAACTTGCCCTCCTTCTCGCCACCTCCGCACTCCAATCTTGATATACGTGGATCACCGCGTTCTCCCACCTACTGTTCCGAGTTTTCTTCGCCCATCTGAGGACTATCTCTCTGTCATTATATCGGAGAAATCTCACCACTATGGCTCGAGGTATTTCTCCAGCCCTCGTTCTTCGCGTCATAACTCGATAAGCTCCCTCCACCTCCAACGGGCCCGTCGGGGCCTCCGATCCCATTAACGAGTGAAGCATCGTGCTCACATATGCCCTGACGTCCACCCCTTCTGCACCTTCGGGAAGACCAAGAATCCTTAAATTCTTCCTCCTCGCATTATTCTCCAGCACCTCCAGCCTTTCCACACACCTTTTGTGTTGTGCCTCGTGCATCTCTGTCTTCACTACCAGGCCCTGTATTTCGTCTTCATTTTCAGCGGCCTTTGCCTTCACGACCCGAAGCTCCTGCTCCTGGGTCTTTTGTTCCTCCTTTAGCCCTTCAATCGCCTGTAATATCGGGGCCAGCAGCTCCTTCTTCATCGCCTTTTTACGTTCTTCCACACAGCGCCGCAGGAACTCTTGTTGGTCAGGGCCCCATACTAGACGGCCACCTTCCGACGCCATCTTGCTTTGTGCTTGCCTTCCTTGCCGCTGCTCTAGAGAAACCTTCCCAATCCGGCCACTTTCCTCTCCTTTTTCCATCCGTGTCCAGGGGGAATTCCCTTCTGGTTTACCGCACAGTGTTTTTAGCCGTTAAAATTGCCGTTGGGGCTCCTATTAAGAGCCCAAAAGTCCGTTCCACCAGGAGCTGCCAAAACGTGCGACTTAGCTGGTCATCGCCGCACCCGGAAGTCTGCCGGCTGGGGATCAGCCCAGCTCCTGGACGAAGAGCAGCTGAAATTCTTCACGGGGACGACAGAGCTTTGAAGCACTTTTTGATCGAGATTGATGGCAGAACCTCTATCTGGACTGCTGAGCCAAATCATAAGATCTGCCTTAGTTGCAGTGGCCATTTTAACGTGTCATTTATAGTTTAAAATTGACCACAATTTGCCTGTTAATTAATGTTCAACTCATATCAATTCTGGATGTTAGAGTGCAGGAGGCTATTGAAGAAACCAATTTAGTGTTTGCTTTGTTAACTCTTCTGCAGGAAAAGTTCTTCAGTTTTAAACCATGGAATCTGGTAGCTTAATTCTTGCAGCGAATAACTGGGAAGTTGGCTTTGAAAAGTCACCGGCCTCAACTGAGGTCATAGAAAATCAGTCTCATTCAATTGTTCTGCCACATATCCAGGTGTGAGTTGAGGAAGCCCCCTGTGGTGCACAGCATTTGATCCAAATATCCAAAGTCACCTGCTCCCCCCAAGCACGTCGAGCCTCGGATTACAAGAACGTGGGTGTCGCATGATGATATTTTCCCAAAAGGGACCTTCCCAATCTGTGGCTGAAGGAACACGAGAAACAGGAGCAGGGAAGGACAGCGCGAGCCCTTCAAGTCAGCTCAAGAAGCGTTTTCAGGAAGATCGTGGCTGGTCCTCTTCCGCTTTCTTGCCATGTCACTTGAAGAGAACAGGCAAGCGGTGCACACGTATCATATCAAGTGTCATGGGAATATCACTTTAAGAAATGTTTGTCTGCTCAAGTGGCAGCAGTGATGTCAGAGTGTGGGTGGAGCTGAGCTCTGGCTCTGCTTTTTAGTTTCGCTTTGAGGAAAAGCTTGGGCGTGTCTGTGTCTTTTCAGTTTCGTTTTAGTGTTGGAGCTGCAGCCAGCCAAAGAAGGTGTAATTTTGATCTCTCTGCAATCTAATGACTATCTCTTGCGGGGCGGGGGGGGAGGTTTTTATGGTAATTTCTAAAGTGGTGCACGTGAAACTGGACCCGGGCTCTCGGGAGGCCATATTCGAGGTGTCGGACCAGCCGAGTCGGAAACGGGCTCGGAGGCAGATGTTGTAGCCTTCACCTCGTTGATCGACCGAAGGCGGATCCTGTTTGGGTGGAGATCAACCTCTCCACCCTGTGCCCTGGCGTGGCGAGGGGGGGGGGAGGGGTCTGCTGGAATTCTTAACGCTTGAAAAGGTCACATTTGAACTGACGGGGATGATGGAGGGGTTCTACAATTCATGTGCGTTATTCATTATGCACTTTTGAGAATTGGTCACATCGAACATCAGGGGGTGTTGGGGGCTGGGAGGGTTGTGGGGAGGGGGACTGTATGCGTTAATGGTGACTACGGGTGATTCCTGATTCCTTTTTGCCATTTGTTTATGTTAATATGCGGGCCAATGTCTGGGGTTTGGTGGGAGGATAGGTTCGTTGTTATTGATATGGGGATTGACATTACATTTGTTACTGATTATTGTTTATTGTTGGGTGTAAATGTGGGAGAAAATGTGAAAAAGGAGAATACATTTTAAAAAAAAGTTTAACGATGACCATGAAACCATTGACGATTGTCGTAAAAACCCATCTAGTTCACTAATGCCCTTGAGGGAAGGAAATCTGCCTTCCTTACCCGGTCTGTCCTACATGTGGCCCACAGCAATGAGGCTGACTCTTAACTGGCCCCTCAAGAGCAATGAAGATGGGCAATTAAATGCTAGCACAGCCTGCGACGTCCATGCCCCATGAACGAATTTTTAAAAAAGATGCTGATTCCAGCAAGGTGCGGCTTTTCCAGCAGACCCCCAAAAACAACAGGTCCCGTTGCCGCAGGCTGAAACTCAATTGGCTTTTATTTCAGCTGCAGAAATCCCGGCCCCTCTCAGGAGACTTTGAGTCACACGAGCTGTAGAAATGATCAAACATTTTATATCCAGTGGAAAATATTAATGGTGATTATAACTTTATTGCTCTTTATTGCCCGTGAAATCAGAGAAATTTAATTTCCATGTGAATTTTTACAGCCTGATGAGATGAGGGGGTGAGAAGCATTGTCGTCCCTTTGAAAGGGACATTGCTGTGTGCTCACCGGTCAGGGATCTGCTGTCTAATCTTTGCCTTGGTCCCTCAGCAGCTGGAAGTCACCTAAGGCCCTGAGGTCCCCCCCCCCTCTCCGTCCCTCTCTGTGTGCAGAGCATTTCCTGATTCCTGTGTGTGCGCGTGGCACACACCAACGTATTAATTGGCCGCTACCCCTCACGCAATGGGCTCCTGCAACTTGCACGACGTACGGCGCGGGAGGCACGCCAACCTCCCCGCAATGCCTGCTTCCCACACCCAGCAGAGGAATTATCACCAGCAGCATTTCCCCCAAAGACTAGCTCCCTTTCACATACTTGGCACAGACGATTTATTTTAATTAATTTTTAATAAGATGATGTTCGACAATGTATTAAAATTGGATGGACCATGAAATCAATTTGTGCTGATCCGGGAAGCATATTTCTGCTCGCTCCCAAATATATTGCTGGGTTTTGGCAAGTGCTGCGACTACACTCGGGACATTGCAATTCTCAAACGCCACATTTACCTTTTTACGAGTGTGGACCAGGCGTAGTGTCACCTGGCAGGGTCTCCCAGGCCATAGGAAACCCCTGGGGTGGTCAGAGACAGGGCGGGGTGGCTTCCTGGCATTCCTTCTAGCACCTTGGTACTGGCCCCATTGGCACTGACACCCGTGACCGGGTGGTACTTGCAGAGTGTCAGGCTGCCCGGGTGCACTGCTAAGGGCCGGGGTCTGAGGGAAGACATGCCCCTATAAGGGGGGTATGAGTGGTCGGGGTGGGGGGGTGGGGCGGGGAGGTTGAAGGGTGGGGACGAAGGGATCTCCTAATGGTTAAGGGGTGGGGGGGGGAGTCCTGAGAGGGTGAGGTGGTCAGAAAAGGGGGTTGCCCGCAGCAGGATGTCATCACTCAGGGGAGGGAAGGGGGGTTTGGTGGTGGGGGGGGGGGGGGCGGGGAGGGGGGTGTCTGTGGGGTAATGCTCATGTATGTGTGTGGTGGATGACATTGCCAGTGGATGGGTGGAGTGTGGGAGGCCCTCAAGTTCATTTTCAAAATGGCGGCCTGATCTCTGAGGAGCTGGTGGTCTCCCTGGCGGGTTCAGCTCCCCTCGCCTGAAAAAAAAATTGAAATCTGGGCTACACTGTGGGGGCAGGGGAGAGGGGCGGGGGGGGGTGGGGGGTGGGGGGGTTGTGGGGGCCAGGAGTCCTCCAGTCCCTTGTCTAACTGGTTACTTGTGCTCCGAGGGTGATATTGAGGGGCCGCTCACCAATCTGATCCCGTTCTCACCATCGCACCATGCAAACACAGAAGGAGGCCCATTCAGCCACGTTGTGTGTCTGTGCTGGCCCTCGCCTGGATGGATGGAGCTCCAACAACACACAAGAATCTCAACACCATCCAGGACAAAGCAGCCCCGCTTTTTTCGGGACCTCACCTCACCTCACGGCGCTCGCTCCCTGTGCCAGTGACGGACCGCCCACAAGGTGCACTGCAGCAACTTGTCCCAGCCTCCTTCGAAAGCAGCTTCCAAACCCGCGACTTCCACCGCTCAGAGGGCAGCAGAGGCGGGGGCAACAGCACTGGCTGTAAGTTCCCCTCCAAGCCCCACGCCACCCTGACTTGGAAAAGTATCGCCGCCCTTCGCTGCCGACGGGTCGAAGGCTTCGAACTCCCTTCCCAAAAGCACGGCCGGTGTTCCCACACATCGCGGACTGCAGCGCTTCAGGGAAACAGCTCACCCGCACCTCCCCAAGAGCAATTTGAGGGGGGGTGCAATCCTTCTCTTCAGAAATTCATGCCAGTCTCTTGTGAAAGCCACGGTGAATCTACCTCCACAGCTGACTTACTGAGCGCATTCCAGATCCAAACCAGTGACCGCACCGAAAATAATTTCCCCACTTTCTTTTGTGCCGATCACCTCAAACCCTCTCATTCTGAAAGAAGGGACTTCGGACATCACTGCACTCCCTCAGCGCTGCACCGGACAGCCAACCTGGGTTTCGGACTCAAGCCTCTCTCGTGGGGCTCAAACCAAGAGCCGCCAGGCTCTGAGACGCCGAGAGTCCTGCCGACTTAATCGTGGCCGGCTCCGAACAGAAGACAAACGTTCGCAAAATCAATCAGCTGTGCCACTCGAGCAGACTAGGCATGAACAGCAATGCTCGGCAGTCTGTTGGGTTCTTGAGTTGACGAAACCCAGCCAAGGCCTGAGACAAAGCATCCTGGAATCCTGACTGGTATGAAACTCCTTTGATAGTTCGGCGATCAAGGGTAATGAGTTTTGTCTTCTCCCAGCTGGCAAACATTTGCAAATGTTAGCATTTCAAGGACACAGAGTCATTTCTGTTGCAATGAGCTTACGAACACTGGCAATAAAGTCAATGAGGGAAATCAGCTATGCTAGATGGCCCCTTCCCCGTGAAGATGCATCTGTTGACACAGTTTAGCACGTCCTTTTTTTGCAAAGGAAAGGCAAAGTGACGCGCAGCTGTCTCTCGATGATCTTCGGTGAAGATTACTCGAAGACTACTCGGTGCGACAATCTCACCGACATGGACAAAACAAACTGCAATGCGTAAACAAGTGGAGCGTTCGCATCAACATGGACTGCTCGAGCTGAGTGGCCTACCTCTCAGCTGGACATTTGGTGCGAGAGTTGAGCGCTCATTCTCAGCACCTCTGACACTCGACTACTCCCTCATTGGAGGTGTTGGCCTAGATCCTGTGCTGAAGTTGCGGAGAGGGGCCTGAAAACCAAAACCCACCTAACCCAGAGGTGGGAGAGCCGCCGTCTGACCCACGCGAATACTCCTTCAGAAGGCGAAGGGTGTTAATGTTCGCGCTTCTTTCAGCGATGGGGACATTTCAGCTCCCGACAGCAGACAGCTCTGCCTGGGGAGATGTTGTTCTGCTCCCCGTGTCTTTCGACCACAGCTCCCCCGAACTGGCGTTCCGCCCTCAATGCTCAAGTGTCCAACAGTGAATTCCAGCTGACCCTGCTGAACTTGAAACTCAGGTCAGCAAATTTCACTGCTCCAACCAGAGAACAGTCAGTGTGCGTCTCCAGGCAGACACACAGTGTGTGAAGTGCTGCAGGAGACCTGTGAGGAAGTGCTGTTAACCCATAACAATCCCCAGTACATTTCACACAGAATATGCAGGAGAAATGGTTGGGATTGTTCTCGCTGGAGTTCAGAAGAATGAGGGGGGATCTCAGAGAGACTTATAACATTCTAACAGGACTAGACAGGGTAGATGCAGGTAAAATGTTACCAATGATGGGCGTGTCCAGAACCAGGGGTCACAGTCTGAGGATTCAGGGTAAACCATTTCCGTCAGAGATAAAGAGACATTTCTTCACACAGAGAGTGGTGAGCCTGTGGAATTCATTACCACAGGAAGAAGTTGATGCTAAAACTTTGAATATGTTCAAGAAGCGGCTGGATATAGCACTTGGGGAGAATGGGATCAAAGGCTAAGGGGAGAAAGCAGGATTAGGCTATTGAGTTGGATGATCAGCCATGATCGTGATGAATGGCGGAGCAGGCTCCAAGGGCCAAAAGGCCTCCTTCTGCTCCTATCTTCTATGTCTCTGTGAAAAACAGCACAATGATACATTTTCGAAGTCACATCAAAGCAGTGGCGGCTCCAATAGATTGACTCACTGTTCGTCACACTACCCTTTCTGGGATCTTGCTGTGCACAAACAAGTTTAATGGTGTAAAAGGTGCGTTCAAAGATCAGGGCGAGTCAAGGGGCTTTCTCTTTACACCGGATTGTCAGCCATCCTGTTTGATTGAAGTCATTTAAGTGTTGTGCAACAATGCTGGAGCAGACACAGACCATCTTTACCACACTTCCCCCCCCCCCTTGCCATTTGGACTGCTGCTTTTAAATAGGATTACATGTGGAATACACAGAACAAAATGAGGCCAGTGGAACCCACTGGGCCTCGCTGTTAACATCCAATGTTAGTGTGTGATGGGGGGAATAATACAGCACTTTGTCTTTTACCTTCAGCAAGTGTATTCTACGTCCAGCTCGTCAGAGATACAAATTCCTTATAGCTCCCCCATCCCAGTCCACCCCCGCAACTGTTCCGGCCATGTCCATTTATACTCTTTTGGAGGTTGAGCCAATAACTATCCCCTGTCTTTAATGAGGCAATGGGCTTAACAATGTAATTGCCAAAGTGGGCACTTGACAAGACATTTACACCTGCTGGTGTATTGAGTCGTGGAATCATAGAGTCATACTGCACATCAAAGACCCTTCGGCCCAACTCATCGGCGCCGGTCCAAAACAACCACCTCACTATTCTAATCCCATTTTCCAGCACTTGGCCCATAGCCTTGCACGCCTTGGCATCACAAGTGCACGTCTAAATACTTCTTAAATGTTACGAGGGTCTCGGCCTCCACCACCCTTTCAGGCAGCTAATTGAAAACTCCCACCACCCTCTGGGGAAAAAAGGTATTTCCTCACATCCCCCCTACACTTCTTGATCCTTGCCTTAAAACCATGCCCTCCGGTCATTGATCCCTCCACAAAGGGGTAAAGTTACATCCCGTCTAGTCCCCGCAAAATTTTATACATCGCAATCATGCCCCCAACCCCATCAGTCTCCTCTGCTTCAAGGAAAACAATTGCAGTCTGTCCAATCTCTCTTCATAAGTAAAACTGTTCAGCTGAGGCAGTTTCCTGCTAAATCCCCTCCAGCGCTATCACATCCCTCCTGTAATGTGGATTACAGAACTGCACACAATACTCTAGCTGTGTCCTAACCACCGTTTTATACAGTTCCAGCAGAACCTCCATGCTCCTAAACTCTACATCTCAGCTAATAAAGGCAAGAGTACCATATGCCTTCTCCACTTCATCCACCTTAAGAGACCAGTGTCCATGCACACCCAAGTCTTTCTGATCCTCAGTGCTTCCCAGAGTCCTGCCAGACATCATGGGCGTCATTCTCTGACCCCCCAGCGGGTCGGAGAATGGCCGTTGGCCGCCGTGAATCCCGCCCCCGCCGGTTGCCAAAGTCTCCGAAGGGAGAAAAGTCGGCGGGGCGTTAATGGCGCCGCAGATGTCGGAGAATGGCACGGGTCTGCGCAAGGCAGCCGATTTTGGGCCTGCCGATATTCTCCCGTCCGGATGGGTCAAAGTCCCGTCGACGTGATGACGGGCCACATCGACGTAAATCAAACCTCCTTTTAATCGGCGTCAATCTGTGCTCCAGGTTCACGCCGACCAGCATGGAGGTGAGTGACGGCCTGGGGGGTTGGCTCTGGGCAGGCGATGGCGTAGCCGCAGTCTGAATGTGTGGGGAGAGGTGTGTCTAGGGTTGTGTGTGTGTATGTGTGCAGCGGGGGGGTGGTTAGAGTGGGCTGGGCTCCGGGGGAGTGCCGGGAGAAGGGTCAGTGCCGGGGAGGAGGATGGGGGGCCCGTGCCGGGGAGGGGGATGGAGGTGGGGGGGGTCCGTGCCGGGGAGGAGGATGGGGTCTGTGCCGGGGAGGGGGATGGGGGGGGGGCCGTGCCGGGGAGGGGGATGGGGGGGGGGGTCCGTGCCAGGTAGGTGGATGGGGGGGGGGGGGGGGGGTCCGTGCCGGGGAGGAGGATGGGGTCTGTGCCGGGGAGGAGGATGGGGGGCCCGTGCCGGGGAGGAAGATGGGGTCCGTGCCGGGGAGGGGGATGGGGGGGGGCCGTGCCGGGGAGGAGGATGGGTGGCCCGTGCCGGGGAGGGGGATGGGGTCCATGCCGGGGAGGAGGATGGGGTCCGTGCCGGGGAGGAGGATGGGGGGCCCGTGCCGGGGAGGAGGATGGGGTCCGTGCCGGGGAGGGGAATGGGGGGGTGGAGGGTCCGTGCCGGGGAGGGGGATGGGGGGGGGGTCCGTGCCGGGGAGGAGGATGGGGTCCGTGCCGGGGAGGAGGATGGGGTCCGTGCCGGGGAGGGGGATGGGGGGGGGTCCGTGCCGGGGAGGAGGATGGGGGGCCCGTGCCGGGGAGGAGGATGGGGGGCCCGTGCCGGGGAGGGGGATGCGAGGGCAAGTGAGTTGGTCCACCTGGCCAGATGCCAGCCTCCAACAGTTGGACCCATGCGGTCCATGCCACCTGGCTGGGGGGAGGAGGGGATATGGGCAATGATGACATGTCGTTGTCCCCCCCCCCCAAACCAGGCCGTCATGTTTTCCGATCATCCAGCGATGTTGGCCGCCGTGGCAGCCGCTAATATCTATGTTGCCCTGGATGAGGAGGAGGAGCATGCCAGAGAGGCGGCGCAGGCTGCCGCAGAGGGGCAGGCGGCAGCCGCCCAGGCTGGAGGGACACCTGACCGACAGGATGAGGAGGGGGAGGAGGACGTCGCGGCCCCACGGCAACCGAGGCACCCGAGGGCGCCCCGTGTGTACCGACCCCGGCAGTCATACCAGGACCTCACGGACCGGGAATGCAGGAGGAGACTCCGGATGAGGCGGGAAACCGTGGCACACATCTGCCACCTGCTGGCACACCTGTCACCGCGTGGCACTGGCGGGGGACACCCTCTCCCCGTGTCCGTCAAGGTTACGGTGGCCCTGAACTTTTATGCAACGGGGTCATTCCAGGCACCGAGTGGGGACCTGTCCGGCATATCGCAGACATCGGTGCATCGGTGCATCCGGGCAGTGACAGATGCCCTATATGCCATGGCGCACCGCTACATCCGCTTCCCTGTGGACCGGGCCAGCCAAGATGCCCGGGCCGTGGGCTTCTCTGCCGTGGCCGGGTTCCCCATGGTCCAGGGCGCGATTGATGGGTGCACGTCGCCGTGCGGCCACCTGCAGATAACAGGGCCGTGTTCACCAATAGGAAGGGGACCTATTCGATGAACATACAGGTGGTCTGCGACTACCGCATGATGATCCTGCATGTCTGCGCCCGTTACCCAGGCAGTGTACACGACTCATACGTGTTGTCGTGGTCATCCATCACCGGCATGTACGAGGGACGCCATCCCCGGCTGAGGGGCTGGTTGCTGGGCGACAAGGGCTACCCATTGCGATCGTGGCTGATGACGCCTATACGGAGGCCACGCAATGAGGCGGAGAACCGCGACAATGATGCCCATGTAGCGACAAGGGGAGTGATCGAGAGGTGCTTTGGTGTGCCTGGACCTCTCTGGGGGCTCCCTCCAGTATCGGTCAGATAGGGTCGGCCGCATCATTGTGGTGTGCTGCGTCCTGCACAACATAGCCCAGCAGAGGGGCAATGTGCCGCAGGCAGAGGAGGGCGGAGCGGAGGAGCAGCAGGAAGAGGCGCAGACCTCCCCAGATGAGGGGGATGGGGGCAATGGTCAGGGCAGACGGGCTAGACACAGGCGGGTGGCTGTCCACCGTTACCGGCTGGCCCAGCGGGCACGGGACAGGCTGATAGCTGTCCGCTTCACTGACCAGATGGGCGTGGGAATCGGATAGTATGGCCACAGACCGCACACCATGGCAACAGCCGACCACCCACACCCCCCACCCATCCACCCACCCAGCACCCTCACCACCCTCCCCAACCCCACCCACCCCACCCGCATGCACACCACCCCCCCATTGCCGATCCACCTGCGGCACAACGGGCCGGGCTCACACAGTTGCGGGTGGACACGTGTCTATTGCAGGCCATGAAGAATGATGACAACCCGCCCTGCGATAAACTCCTGGCTCCACATCGTTGGACTATGTCTGACCCATGGCCACAGTACCACCATCCACCCGGACCATCCCTGCATGCGGCTGTGACACTGCAGCACAAGGTCCCGTCCTCTGCCCGGGGGTATGTTGATGGCGGCCCAGGGGGAAGGGGGCAGACTCACCTGGGGCTGAGGTAAGACCACCCCTCACACACACACTTGCGCTCAACGTACATGACACCCCCGCACGCTTTGGACAGAGCACAAAGGCAGCTTCGGTAGGTGTAACATTGACTTTAATAACCAAAGGAGTTCATGCACGTGCCCTAGCCCCTAAAACTCATCTGTGCCCTGCACCCGTGCCAACTTACTCAGTGTCTAATTGTTTGGCTTTACGGGCCCTTTGACTACGTCTACGTGGTTCCCCAGACGGTACAGCAGAACTGGAGGTTCTGTGATCATCTGCCCTCTGACACGGGATCCCTTTGGCGGCCGTTTCCTGCGGAGTCCTGGCCTAGATGGGCCAGGCTGCGGCCTGGGTGACTGGGATGGCGAGCTGCCAGCCTGTCCTGCCCGTTGCCCACCCGATGCACCTGGGACAGAAGGGGGGGGGGGGGAGTCTGAGGTGTCGCGGTGTTCTGGGACCTCCCCTACAGGGGGACCCGGGACGGACCACACCACCTCCTCCTCCCTTGGGGTGCCCGATGGCCCCCAGGCCTCTACATGGGTGGGGGATGCGAACGGACTGGCCATCCGACGCCCCCCCGACATCTGGCGCTGCCAGTCCTGGAGGCCCGTGCTGGTATCGACAAGGGTCTGCAGGTTTGCAGCCATGGAGCCCAGGAGATTGACAAACCCTGTCTGTGACTGTGCGACGCCAGCTCGCACATGGCCAATGGCGCCGATGCCCTCAGCGATGGCCTGCAGAGACTGGGCCATGGCCTGCTGAGACTGGGCCATGGCCTGCAGAGACTGGGCCATGGCCTGCTGAGACTGGGCTATGGTGTTGAGCGCCTCTGCCATCTGGCGCTGGCACTGGCTCATGGCATCCTGTGAGAGGGCAGCCATGTCCTGGGCCACAGACGCCGCCTGCACGGAAAGCCCCAGGCCTCGCAAACCGTTCCCCATGTCTGACACCGTCGCACCCATTGCCTCCACCGCGGACGCCACCCATGCGGTGTCGGCCTGGGTGGCACGTATGACCGGCACCACTCCCAGCTCCTGGACGCGGGTGGACTCCTCCACCTGCGACTGCAGCCGCCGCAAGCCGGCCGTCACCCTCTTCGCTCGTCTCCGGGTCGGTGGTTGCATCGGATCTATGGGTGGGTGTGGTAACTCCAGGAACCCGGGATCCATCTGGGCGGCAGATGTTCGCTTGCGCCGGGCTGCCCTCCGACCGCCTGGCCCCTCTGCTGCTCCTACCTCCACCTGCTGTACCGGGATGGCTGTGTTGTGCGCACCAGTGAGTGTACCAGACGCCACATCACTAAAGTGCCCAACCGAGGTGAGTGTTTCTGCGATGGTGGAGGGTGTTGGTGACAGCAGTGGCGTTGTGTCATGCTCTTCGTCCCACTCTGAGTCCATGGCACTTTGGGGTGGGGGTTCGTCTCCACCCATCCACTCTGTGTCACTGTCCGGTATTTCGTCTTCCTGGGTAGTGCTGCCCGGGTAGGGGTGTCCCGGGTAGGGGTGTCCTGGGTAGGGGTGTCCTGGGTAGTGGTGTCCTGGCTCGGCTGTGACGGGGGCCTGTGGCTGCCCCTCTCGTCGCTGGGTGGCACACGCCTGCGTCGTCACACCCGCACGTGACGGGGGTGTCGTCTCCCTGTTGCTCCAGGTCTCTCCGTCTCCCGTGGTCTCCAAGGGACAGCCTGCGGGCATCGCATGCCGGAGGGTACGGGTCTCTCCGTCTCCCGTGGTGTGCGAGGGGCATCCTGCGGGCGTCGCATGCTGGAGGTTCCGGGTCTCTCCGTCTCCCGTGGTGTGCGAGGGGCATCCTGCGGGCGTCGCATGCCGGAGGGTCCAGGTCTCTCCGTCTCCCGTGGTGTGCGAGGGGCATCCTGCGGGAGTCGCATGCCGGAGGGTCCGGGTCTCTCCGTCTCCCGTGGCCTCCGAGGGACATCCTGCGGGTGGTCTGCATCTGCGGGGATGGGCGCCTCGACGTTTGCTCCTGCGGTACACAATGAAGCATGCATGGTTAGACACGCAGGCAGTGATCAGGTGATATTGGGGAGGGGGATATAGGGGAGGGGGGATATGGGGACGGGCTGTCGGTGGCTCACTTGCTAGTACGCCCCCGACCTCTGCATCAGCAACCTCCCGGTCCTCAGGTCCGCCAGCCAGTTCCAGGGCCCTTTCCTCGTGTTCAGTCAGTGGCCTCTCATCAGCGGGGCCTCCTCCAGTCCTCACATGCTCCCTGGTGTTGTGTGCGCGTTTCTCCTGTGGCGGAGGGGGGGGGGGGGGGGCGGGGTGGCAGGGGTAAAAGGCAACAGTGGATATGGGGAGGGGGGATATGGGGGAGGGGGGATATGGGTGATATGGGGAGGGGGGATATGGGGGAGTGGAGATATGGGGGATGGGGGATATGGATATCGGGCGGGGGGAGGCTCACCCTGCCTGCTCTGACGAGGTTGTTCACCTTCTTGTGGCACTGGGTGCCTGTCCATGGTGTCAGGGCCACAGCGGTGACGGCCTCTGCCACCTCCCTCCACAGACGCCGGCTGTGGCGTGGGGCAACTCTGCGGCCGTGCCCGGGATACAGGGCCTCCCTCCTCTGCTCCACTGCGTCCAGGAGCGCCTCCACATCCCGTGACTGGAACCTCGGGGCTGAGCGGCGGCCGGCCATCCGGTCGGGTGTTCTGATCGGGTGTTCCGGTCGGGTGGGGGGGAGCAGCGCGTCCTTATGAGCCGTCACGCCGTGCGGCGTGTATGACGCTGCACTGCGTGAACCACGTGAGCAAGCGCGGATCCCGTCACGTCGCTGCTAGCCCATTTCGGGCCGGAGACTTCGCGATGAATTTTGCGGCGTGACGCAAGTCGGATATGTGCCGTTTTTTGCGCCGATCGGCGGACTTTGCGCCGATAACGGAGAATTTCGCCCCATGTCTTCCTTTGCCTTGCTTGTCTTGCCCAAGGGCATCATCTCACACAGATCTTAATTGGATTCAATTTGCCACTGATTAGTCCATCTGACCAGCCCATCTACTTCCCCCTGTAATCTACCGCCCCACCAATTTTCATATCAGCTGGAACTTACTGATCAATCCTCCGACAGGACCCCACTGGACATAAGCTTCCAGTCATAAAATAACACTCCTCGACCATCACCCTCTACTTCCTGCCACTAGGCCAATTCTGGATCCAATGGGCTCTGACCTTCCCTATCAGTCTCCCATGTGGCACCTTATCAAAAGCCACGCTGAAGCCCAAGCAGACTATGTTAAATGCATTGCCCTCATCTACACACCTGGTCACCTCTTCAAAAAATTCAATCAGGTTGGTCAGACTTCACCTCCTCTTAACAAAACCACGTTCACTGTTCTTGATCAGTCCCTGCCTCTCCAAATGCAGAGAAATTCTGTCCCTCAGAGTTGCTTCCAATCGTTTCCCCACCACTGAGGTTAGACTGACTGGCCTGTAGTTTCCTGGTTTATCCCTTCCCTCCTTCTTGAATAATGGTACCACATTGGCTCTCCTCCAGTCCTCCGGCTCCTCTCCTGTGGTCAGAGAGGAATTGAAAATTGTCAGCACCCGTGCTATTTCCTCCGTTGCCTCACTCAACACTTCATCTGATCCTGGTGAATTGTCTACCTTTGACCCTGCCAGACCACTCAGAACTTCCTCTCCGTCTATGTTAATTTCTTTAAGTTGAAGCAGTCCTTCTCCCTGATTTCAAATGCTTGTAAACACCACCACAAAGTATTCATTTAGAATCCTCTGTGGTCGTGAGTGGGCCCTACTCTTTCCCGAGCTATCCTTTTATCTTTCAAGTACTTACGGAACAATTGAGCATTTTCCCCTATTTTACCGGCCAGTATCCTTTCATGTCATCTTTTACTCTCCTAAATTCCTTTTTCAGTTCTCTCTTGCACATTCAATACTCCTCTAGGGTTTCCGCTGTTCTGAGCCCTCAATATCTGCTATAAGCCTCCCTTTTTCTCTTTATCCAATGCTGTATTTGTTGGTCCTGCCCTTTTTTCTTGATTGGATCATGTTGGCCCTGTACACACCCTATTTCCTTCTTGAATACATCCCACTGTGCTGTCACAGATTTACCTAAAACTGCCTGCTCCTAGTCTACTCTGGCCAAATCATATCTGATCTTATAAAAATCAGCCTTCCCCCAGTTTGGAACTTTGATCTCAGGCCCATCCTTGTCCTTTTCAATAACAATCATGAATCTATCTGAGTTATGATCACTATCTGCAAAATGCTCCCCCAGTGATACTTCAACCGCTTACCCGGCTTCCTTGCCTAAATTAAGTCCAGGATCTTGTCTCTTGTTGGACTTTCTGTGGATTAAAAAGTTTTCCTGGTTGCATTTTAAGGATTACGCTCCGTCTAAACCTTTCACACTCTGGCTACCCCAGTTAATATTGGGGCAGGTGAAATCCCCCACTATCACTGCCCTATTACACTTTTACACTTCTCTGAAATTTGCCGACATATCTGCTCTTCTATTTTTCTCGGACTTCATCATCTGAACCTCCTCAATCGTTTCTCATCTCACCCTTTCAGAATAACTGAGGTTGAGGGGCGACCTGATAGAGGTCTACAAAATTATGAGGGGCATAGACAGAGTGGATAGTCAGAGGCTTTTCCCCAGGGTAGAGGGGTCAATTACTAGGGGGCATAGGTTTAAGGTGAGAGGGGCAAGGTTTAGAGGAGATCTACAGGCAAGTTTTTTACACACAGGGTAGTGGGTGCCTGGAACTTGCTGCCGGAGGAGGTGGTGGAAGCAGGGACGATAGTGACATTTAAGGGGCATCTTGACAAATACATGAATTGGATGGTAATAGAGGGATACGGACCCAGGAAGTGTAGAAGATTGTAGTTTAGTTGGGCAGCATGGTCGGCACGGGCTTGGAGGGCCGAAGGGCCTGTTCCTGTGTTGTACATTTCTTTGTTCTTTGTTCTAACTCTCCATTCCTTTCTTCTTCATATGCATGATGTGGAGATGCCGGCGTTGGACTGGGGTGAGCACAGTAAGAAGTCTTACAACACCAGGTTAAAGTCCAACATGTTTGTTTCAAACACTGGCTTTCGGAGCACTGCTCCTTCCTCAGGTGAATGAAGATTCATATGCTGATCTTAAATGCATCTATCTATTCATCTTAACCAATCCGTGTGTCAGCAGTTCACCCATTCTCTCCTCGCTCTGGCTAAAGGATTTGCTATTCCCCCCTTGGATCTTTTCCTTGTGATCATCCTGCGATGCCTCATGTCGACAGTCTCTAGTTTTGCTCTTCCACACAAGTGGCAGCCCTCTCTCTCTCTCTCTCGCTCTCTGTCTACTCTATCAAAACATTCATCACTTGAATCAATCAAATCGTCCCTCAGCTTTAAGAAGACCAAAGAGACCCAGCCTGTTAATCCATTCCAGACAGGTTTAACCAAGCTATTATTCTGCTAAAGATTTTTTGTTACTTTGCTGGCACCTCTGTATCGGTTTTCTGCCAGGACAAATCATAGTTCTACAAGTACACCTGTTGGAGGCGCATAGAATGGTGCCTCGTGCTGAATGAGGTGACGGGGCTCTTGAGAGTCCTGGCTCTGGGTGTGACTGGAAATGCAGCATATGCCTGCCTTGAATGCTAAGATGCAGCTGGAGGTGGGAGAACCAAGCTTGCCAGAGCCACCAAAGGCAAATGACTACTAGGTGAAGCCATCCTTGAAGCAGTTCCCAGGTTCAAGATGCACGACTGAAGACAGCATTCACAGGAGGAACCCATCCACCCAAAGCTATCTGGAGTCTAGAAATCATGGTGCGCGAGATCGCTCCCCCTCCCCTCAACCCCCATTTTGTACCCTCCATGAAGTTCAACCCACACAAAACTTTACTGCCCTCATCACTGCACCAAGCAAAGTTCACCCCGCCGCGCATACTGGCCTACAATGGCCCCCAGTCTGCAAGCACCTCAGTTGTAAAGCACCTCATTCCTTTCCCTGCAAATTGCTCCATGGCCTTGTCCCCTCTTCCAGCCCTGCAATCTCCTCCAGCCGGCCCTACAACCCTCCCGAGACCTCGGTGCCTCTCCAACTCTGGCCTCGCACGAATGCGTCCTCAGTCTCCACCATTGGCGGCCTTGCTTTCGATCGCCTTAACTCTGAGCTTGGAATTTCCTTCCAGCCCCTTTGTTCCTCCTTTCAGACCCTCCCCTCGCATAGATCACTTTTGGTCACTCCCTTCTCACATTGCCCCATGTGATGCGGTGTCAGGTTCTGTTGAGCACCTTGCGCAGTTTTTAAGACATTCAAGGCACTGTGCAAACGCAAGTTTTTATTGCCCTTGACTGTCACACTCTCTGATAAACAAACAAAAATCTCGGGTTTAGGGGCATTGTTGGCGGTACCTCTGCCGTTCTCGCTGGCCAGGTACTCCACGAGCCCAGTGGGGGCAGTATCTGAGGTTGGAAGGTGCCTCAGTGGCACTAATTGGCGACAATCACAGGTTTGCACCGGGGGGGGGGTTGGACGTGAGGTTTTGGGTGTGGTGATGCCGGGGGAGGGGGGAGGGGGGGGGGGGTTGGACGTGAGGTTTTGGGGGTGGTGATGCCGGGGGAGGGGCAGTATAAAGGGTTTCAAATAGGGAAGGCAGGAAGGGAGGAGGGGAACGGAAGGGGGTTGGGGTGTTGGTTAGCTAGTTATCTATTTATCATCATGTTCCTGTTTGTTCTTGCTCTTGTTTTTGTTTGTATTTACTGTTTACACAAATGCCTCAATAAAAATATTTTTTTAAAAAAGAAAACCTCCCTTAACATATCGGAGAAAAGTAGAGTGCGAGGAATTCATACAGTCTGTAGACGATCATCTCACATGATAAATTTGCAGATTGTAATTTCAGTTCTAAAGATGAACCAATGTTGGGCGTTACCTGTTCCCACCACCTGAAAACACAGCAGAAACAGTGCCCTTGTTTCCCCGAGTCAAACAACACCTCGGCACTTTCAGTCAAAGCAAGGGATCGAAATTAATCTTGTGTGAAATATCCCATTATTGATATTTCGAAGTGTTAGAAGGCAATTTGAAGCATAATGATCAGAAAGACAGGATCAATTTGTGAAGCTGAAAAGTTTCAGCAAACATTTCTCTGTGTAAGGTTCAGACTTGACGCACGTTTTCTTTCCATTTAATGAGGCTTCCATTCCATTTGCCAATGCGAAATTTAGCTGTCCAGCTCAGCCAGGTCCCCAGTCGAGTTTCTGTGCTCTCGGGCTGTTCCCACCCCGAGGTTATCAGCATCGTCCTCGCTACTCCCGCCCGATACTCAGAACACACACACACACAAAAAAAACCCCAGGCCATTCGGCCCAACAGGTCCGCGCTGGTGCCTCTGCTCCACCGTGAGCCTACGAAAATAAAATATATTCTTGCTATTTGTACCTGATTTAATATCGGGGAAATTAGGGGTGGGCTGACCTCACCAGCGACACCCGATATCCCATCAAAGAAGTTTAAAAATAAATCATTGCTTCAGCAAATTGTTATATTTTGCAATAAATTTGATTTTACAGCTTAACCTGAAAGACAGAGTCTACCCACAGGGCGCATCAATGTTTATAGGAGAGATCAGCAGTGTACGGCGGCATCTCTTCTTATTTCTGAAAGAGGGGGATGGTTTTGTTTGACTCCCCAGCCAGTCGGGAAACACTCTCACCCCTTCACAAGGGTTCAAGACCCGCTCCAGGACTTGAGCACAAGGAATGGAGGCAGGCGACTCCAACGCAGTACTGAGGGAGGGTCGCATTGGCAGCGGTGACATCTTCCGGATGAGACGTTAAACTGAGGCCCTGCCTGCAGTGTCAAGTCAACACGAAAATCAGACTGCACCATCTGGAAGAAGGCCATGTGCTGTCCCTCAAAGATCGATATATTTGAAATTAAATGAAAATCGCTTATTGTCACAAGTAGGCTTCAAATGAAGTTAATGTGAAAAGCCACTAGTCGCCACATTCCGGCGCCTGTTTGGGGCGGCTGGTGCGGGAATTGAACCGTGCTGCTGGCCTGCCTTGGTCTGCTTTCAAAGCAGTGATTTAGCCCTGTGCCCCTATTTGCCCCTCAGTCAACATGACAACAACAGACGATCAAATTGGCTGCCCCATTTTAACAGTGACTGCACTCCAAAAGTACTTAATTGGGTGCAAAGGGCTTGGAGACATCTGACGGTTGTGAAAGGCACTCTACAAATGCATGTCTTTCTTTTTGCAGTTGCCTATCCCAAATACCTCACAGCAGGGTCAAGTTTCAGTCAATGAAAAACACAAGCTTAACCAGTGAAGATAGCTCAGAACAGGGAAGAAGAAAGGGGAGGTTTGATAGAGTTGTTCAAAACCATGAAAGGCGCGTAGTCTGCCGTGAGGTCTGAGCGGCCAACTTCGTTCACCCAGTGTTGAAGTTAGAAGTTGGGCTGCCTGAGAACGAAGAGGGTTCTCTGGGAATATTCCGAGGCTGGGAGATGGACTCCCTCCAGGGCACCTTACCTGGGTGGTCCACCTGCAGATACACCTCCTCCCCCACCCACTGCTGTGGGGTTTCAGGGTCCAGGGTTGTGGGTGGGCCTCCATCCTGAACTCCAGAGCCAGCTCCAGCCATTGATCGGATGAGGCCTGACACTTGTTTGTTACGCTGTATGAACGTGTTTCACTCAATAGAACACCGTTTCCATTGTGACATGAACGGCACGGCACAAGGTTCTGGGAAGTGGCCTTGGGATTGTATTCCAATTGGAGTCGGTGTTAATGCCTTGCCAATTACACTGTTACGGTTGCGAGAAACAGGTGATGGTATTAATTGTCCTGAGCACATATGAATAGGGGCACAGCTGGTGCGGAGGGGGAAAATAGGGGGGGGGGGGCCAGATTACCTCCTCGGAATGCTGCAACTGGTACTGGGTAAGGTGACCATCAACAGGTCCAGGCAGTGGCCAATCGAGGGGTTCATCTGACCTGATTGTCTATCCCTCTACCACTGCTATACGTGGGCCCAGGAGGCTTGAGAGAGGGAGCACACGCTATCCACTGGAATGTGGTTACCACGGGGGCTGCAGTGCGTTATTGCACCTGGTAATGACATTGTGGTTCGATTCGTTATGTTTGCATTTTTGGTCGGAGGGGTGGTGCGAGGGAACAGTGGCTCTCCTGTAAGATATTGAGCCATCAGGAAGGGATTGCCATATTAAGGTGTGCTTGTTGAAATGCTCTTAGCTCGAGCCATTGATGAAAACATCCGGATCCATGTGCGCAGTTGACATTTCATTCATGATGTTATTATCAGGATTATGTGAGGTGTCAGATTAAGTCGCTTAATTTGAGAAGAAATTATCCTCCTTTACAAAGGCAGAGACTTGGAGCAACGCCTTTGGGAGGGAGATAAAGAGATAAGAGGATTAACTCAATGGGAAGTGGGTAGATATACAAGACAAGGAACACAAAGACCCAGAAATTCAGCGGTGCATGCACCAGCTTGTGAACACTTAATATTTTCTGCATGGAATTTCATAACCTGCTATTTAGCAGAGGTGATGGTCTCTTCATTGTAACTGGATTAACAATCTCTGCAATAATAAGAGAGAAAATCGCACTGCTGAATTTCAAATAGGGCCAGAGGAATTTGTTACAACGGGTTTCAGTTCCATTGGGTGAGAACACGGTCCTATTGGGAAGCGACAGCATTGACCAGCTGCACTGTCCCGTTCAACGTGCCTATTTTCCTATTTTCACCCTGCCTTACCCTCTTGAGCCTTCAGTCCTTAAATGTGAGGTGAGATGAGAGGGACTGCTCTTGACATCAAGGCAGCATTGGACCGAGTGTGGCACCAAGGAGCCCTAGATAAACTGGAGCCAATGGGAATCAGGCGGAAAACTCTCCGCTGGTTGGAGTCATACCTGACACAAAGGAAGATAGTTGTGGTAGTTGGAGTTCAATCATCTCAGCTCCAGGACATCACTGCAGGAGTTCCTCAGGGTAGTGTCCTAAGCCCGACCATCTTTAGCTGCTTCATCAATGACCTGCCTTCCATCGTGAGGTCAGAAGTGGAGATGTTTCCGGATGACTGAACAATGTTCAGCACCATTCGCGACTCCTCAGATAATGAAGCAGTCCATGTCCAAATGCAACAAAACCTGGACAATATCCAGGCTTGGGCTGACAAGTGGCAAGTTACATTCGTGCCACACAAGTGCCAGGCAATGACCATCTCCTACAAGAGAGGATCTAACCACTGCCCCTTGACATTCAATGGCATTACCATCGCTGAATCCCCCACCTTCAACATTCTGGGGGTTACCATTGATCAGAAACTGAACTGGACTAGCCATATTAGTACTGTGGCTACCAGGGCGGGTCAAAGGCTAGGAATTTTGCAGCAATTAACTCATCTCCTGACCCCCTCCAAAGCCTGTCCACCATCTACAGGGCACAAGCCAGGAGTGTGATGGAATACTCTCCACTTGCCTGGATGAGTGCAGCTTCAATGCTTAAGAAGCGCGGCACCATCCAGGACAAAGCAGCCTGCTTGATCGCTCGCCCTTCCACACACATTCTGTTTGGGGGGGCTATCTGGGGGCTTTATCATCGCTGGGGTATTGCCGCAGTTTCCGGTCACCACTCTGTCGGTGAAAGGAAAGTGCGTGCAGGTTGGGAGGAGGGGTAAATGTTCAACTTGGAAGGCTTGCTCCTGTTCATTCTAACATTGCGCCAATGGAATCTGTGGTGCTGATGGAATGCGAGCCTGGTACAAAACGACACACAACATTCTGGTCTGCTGCCGATTACCGTCAGCGTGTGACAGGAGTATTAAAATAAACCTTTTGTTAGATCAACACAGCATGCAACTGGCTTTTAAACTCTAATTCTCAGTTCTGCAGCAGCAGCGTTCCCTGCGGGAGGCAATAATTGAAGGGTTAGCACCAGCGGGGTGGCTGGGCAGACACTGTGTGACGAGGCCCAAAGCCTCAGGAATTAGTCTGCGCATCGAAAACATCTCATGCCAGAAAGGCACGGCAGAGCAGCTTCCAGGGGGAAGGGGAGAACTGCCTGTTCGGTGAACTTTTCCAGTTCTCTCAAGATACATCTGATGCACCCAACAGATTAGCGTGGGCCACCTTTCCAGGGTTCCCCCAGGAACGGCAGGATTAAGGCTACCAGAGGGAACAAAGCTATCGGTGGGCCACTAAAAAAAAAATGTACTCCTCAAAATCTCTCTTTGAAGACTGACGTTATCACTCCATCGGCTTCCCTCCGTCCCACTCTCTGCAATCTCCTCCAGCGCGTGGCCCTCTGGAATCTCCGGGCTCCTCCCATCCCAGCCTCTCGTGCTTTCCCGATTTGAGTTGTTCAGCTGCCTCAGCCCGAATTCCCTCGCTTCGCGAGCTCTCCTCAAAATCCGCCCCTCCGATCAAGCTTTGCATCGCCGGTCCCAGGGCCCCCCCCTTGACTCGGTCCGCGGGGGCAGCCGCCAGGTCCGCAGAGTAGGTCCAGCCCAGTTTGTGTTATCCAGAGGCTTGTCCGTTGGAGCGGAGACGCTGATTTAAGTCCCACCACGGCAGCTGAAGGGTTTAAATTCATTTAACGGCATCAAAGTGGAACAAAGAGGTCTCGTGGCACAGTGCATAACATTCCTCCCCTGGGCCAGGGTTTCAACACCCACTCAAGGACTTGAAGGGCCAGGACTGTGGTCGGATTTGTCCTGCCTTTTCTGGACAGAGCATTTGCTGAGAAATTTATCACAGTGTTCTTGCTGTGCTGGAACAGTTTGGTTTGGGGTATGACTAGTTGCAGAGCACAAGTCTCCAGTACTTTTGTCAGAAAGTTGTCACGATACTGCCTTTGCAGTATCCAGTGCCTTCAACCGTTTCTTGATATCAAGAGGAGTGAATCGAACTGGCTGAAACTGGAGCCACTACCATCACGAGCCATGGCTCCAGGCGAGAACATGCATGTAAAAGTTGTGATAAATGTCTAGTTCACGGTTCATGTTAATATTTTAGAGGTAATGTTTAATTCTGGGAAGATTGCTCTTGTGAAGGTCAGGTCACTAAAATGCAGGGCTCTGGAGATTGCTGGAACACAGACAAGGAAATGACGGTTCAGAAGGTTATGCATGTTCTTTTAAGAAAGTAGGAACAGAGGGGATGGAGACATAAAATAGCAAACGTGCTTACTTTGCTGGGGAACCAACCACGTGATCTCGACAAAGAAGAGCATGGAACTACAATACAGAGGGATGTTCTGTTATGGGAGTTGGAGGTAAATTAATTTAAAGGCTTTCAAAGAACCCTGAAAGGCTACGTTGTCATGGAGATGGGCGGAGCTGAAGAAGGTTCTCTGTTTTTAACCTCCTGAGTGTTTGCTGGGAGAAGGGGCCGGTTATTGTTTGGACCTCATGCGGTTTGGAGCTCACAGTGAAGCTCAGGGGGCTGTTTGCCAGTGGCGGGATCCCGGCCAGAGTTTCAACGGGATTTTGTGACTCGCAGTGGTCACTGAGGCCTGGATGCATTGCTGAGAAATCCATGGGAGCCACCTTGGTCGCATTTGCCATTTAACATACAGTGCGATATGCTATGCCACAATTTGCCTGTCAATTCATATTTAGCTCATTTTCATTTTGAATGTTGGGTACAAGATATATATTGTAACTTGTTTCACATTTCTGACTTCAATTCCCATTCTGGCTGGAGTGGATTCAGGACCTGCCTCCTGGCCCAACCCGTGGCGGAGGTCACAGCACTGTTGGCTGAACCTGCCTTTGGGCGGAGGAAAGCTGGAATAACAAGGCAATGTCAAGCCACAATGATCATGAAACAGGTTCGCTCGTAGCCTTTGGGAAGGGGGGGGGGGGGGGGGGGGGGGGGGCGGAAAAGGAATTTTTTCGTCGGTCATCTTTTCTTGATCTGGCCTCGATGTGGTTCCAGCCCCTGATGATCACGAATGGCTGTTAAATGCCCTGTGAAATTACTCAGCAAGCCAATGAGGCAGCTCCATACCGCCTTCTCAAATATACACAGCAAGTCTTCATTGCTCTGAATTACCGTGCCGCTTTCCTCAAAACCTGAGGAGTAAATCGATTGATTTTCTGAAGGGCTGCCCACCCAGAATATGCTGCACATAGCTGCCATTTGAGTGAACCAGTTTCATGCGTCACAGAAAACGAGCATGCAGGAACAGCAGGTACGAAAGTGAGCAAATGGAATATTGGCAATTGTAGCGAAAGGAATAGAACAAAGAACAAAAGAACAAAGGAACAGGCCCTTCGGCCCTCCAAGCCCGCGCCGACCACGCTGCCTATCTAAACTAGGCCGGGACGTTGAGTGTCTTTAAGACAGAAGTTGATAAATTCTTGATTTCTCAAGGAATTAAGGGCTATGGAGAGAGAGCGGGTAAATGGAGTTGAAATCAGCCATGATTGAATGGTGGAGTGGACTCGATGGGCCGAATGGCCTTACTTCCGCTCCTATGTCTTATGGTCTTAAAATCTTCGACACTTCCTGGGTCCGTATCCCTCTATTCCCATCCTATTCATGTATTTGTCAAGATGCCCCTTAAATGTCACTATCGTCCCTGCTTCCACCACCTCCTCCGGCAGCGAGTTCCAGGCACCCTCGACCCTCTGTGTAAAAAACTTGCCTCGTACATCTCCTCTAAACCTTGCCCCTCGCACCTTAAACCTATGCCCCCTAGTAATTGACCCCTCGACCCTAGAATAGATTATAAAGGTGAGGAAGTGTTGTTGCAGATGTACACGGCATTGGTGAGGCTGCACCTGGAGTATTGTGCGCAGTTTTGGTCCCCTGATTTGAGGAAAGTTGTTGTGGCATTGGAGGCAGTTCAGAGGAGGTTCACTGGGTTGTTCCCAGAGATGAGGGGCTTGTCGTATGAGGAGAGATTGAGCTGTTTAAGCCTCTCCAGAGTTTAGAAGAGTGAGGGGAGATCAAACTTAGGTATATAGGGTAATAAAAGGTGTGGATAAAGTGGAGGTGGAGCAGATGCTTTTTATTGTGGGGCATTCTAGAATGAGAGGTCATAGTTTCAGGACAAGGAGTCGCAAATTTGCAACAGAGATGTGGAGAAACTACTTCTCCCAAAGGGTTGCGACTCAGTGGAATTCGCTACCCAAGAGTGCGGTGGATGCTGGGACAGTGAGTAAATTTGAGGAGGAGTTAGGCAGGTTTTTAATTGGTAATGGGTTGCAGGGTTACTGAGAACAGGCAGGACGGTGGAGGTGAGGCCAGGATGGGATCAGCCTTGATCGCACTGAATGGTGGAGCAGGCTCGAGAGGCTAAATTGCCGACTCCCGCTCCTAGTTCTGACGTTCTAAGAAAGAACTATTCTGTCTAATTCCACCTCCCAGCCCAGGTCTGTGGCCCTGTCGGTAACAGCACCTCAATCACAAATCTGGTGTCGTTGATTAATAAGGGGATCAGGGGTTATGGGAGAAGGCAGGAGAATGGGGATGAGGAACATATCAGCCACGATCGAACAGCGGAGCAGACTCGATGGGCCGAATGGCCTAATTCTGCTCCTGTACCCTGTGGTCTTGTGGACTGCTTCTGTTGCTGATTGCATTTTCTCCCTCAGCTCTTCTCAGCTTAATGTTGTTCTTTCAGAATTTTCTCAACAACCCTTCAGCATCCAGTTTGGATGTGAAATCACTTTGGCTGGGTAATGCGCCCTGCAATAATTGACGGATCCTGCGGAGGGTAAAGGCCAGAGTGCTTGAGAACAACACTATGATGCGAGGTATTAGCTGCAACAAGTAATCATTTAAGTGCTCCATTTGCTGAGAGTGTGTGCGTAATACTGCTTTTGTTTCGAGTTGGAGTAATTGGGCGCTGAGGTCGCCGAGACTGGAGAGGAATATTTACGGCTGCTCAGCCCAGTGTTTGCTCGCAGAACCGGGTCGACGCGATGTCAAGGTGAGTCACTTCAGCAATGCTCGCCGCCCGACGGCATGCTGAATCAACATCAATAGCTCATCAGTGTATTGAGTGAGCTGATCGGAGAGGTGCAGGAGACAACTGCCCTGCTCACCTTCAAGTCTGCCAGTATTATCCCTCTCCGAAAAAAAACACAACCCTTGGCCCCGCTGTTTTTGCAGATCAGCACTCCGTCTCCGACCTCCAATTTCCTCTCTGAGGTCCTGGAATGTCAAAATCAAAAATGATCCCTCCTCGTCCTTCTTGTCTTCTCTGCAGACTTCGACACGCCGGGCTGTTCGTTTGAAGTGAAGCCGGATCAGCTGAAATTCTCTCCAATTGAACACGGGGAACATAGAACATACAGTACAGAAGGAGGCCATTCGGCCCATCGAGTCTGCACCGACCCTCGTAACCCAATTACCCCTCCTAACCTTGTTGGTCATTAACGGCAATTTATCGTGGCCAATCCACCTAACTTGCACGTCTTTGGACTGTGGGAGGAAACCCACGCAGACACGGGGAGAACGTGCAGACTCCGCACAGACAGTGACCCAGCAGGGAATCGAACCTGGGACCAGAGCGCTGTGAAGCCACAGTGCTGTCCACTGGTGCTACCGTGCTGCCCACTGATTGAGGTTGAGGATGTTGGTTTGCTGCATTCCCTGCCCACTGTTGCTTATCTATCAACAGCTTAGTCAGGCCACTTGTGACCTTGGTGTGCTGTCTGGATCTCAGATAAACCTCCAACTGCGTATCTGCACCAAGACTGTCTGTCTACTTGCACCTCAGGTTACTCAACTCCTCCTCATCTCACCTTACCTGAGTCTCTGAGACCTCCAGAAGTGACCATTCCGATGTTCCTCCGGCCTGCCTCCCATCCTGTGTCCGCCATCATTTTTTTTTTTCTTTTTGTAAATTTAGTTTCCAATTAAGGGGCAATTCAGCGTGGCCAATCCACCTAACCTGCACGTCTTTGGGTTGTGGGGGTGAAACCCACGCAAACACGGGGAGAATGTGCAAACTCCACACGAACAGTGACCCGGGGACAGGATTCGAACCTGGGACCTCGGCGCCGCAGTCCCAGTGCTTACCACTGCGCCACGTGCCGCCCCCTGTCCACCATAAATTTAAGCTCACCCCAAACTCTTGCCGTCCGGTAACCTCGCTCGCACCGAGTCCCATTCGCCCACCACCCTGCAATCAATCCCTGAATTTCACAGGTTGAGCAGTGCCTCACACTTCTATCCTCGTTGTCAAATCCCCCCATGACAGCAGCGCCTCCTCCTGCCACCTACTCACCCCCGCCACCGCCCCCATCCCTTGGGAACCTCGGGAGAGCTCCGCGTTCTTCCAATTCCAGCCCCTTGACCATCCCCCGATTTTTAATCACTCTCTCGGCGGTGGCCGTTCACCTGTCTCGGCCCTCCACTCCGGTATTCACTCCCCGAACCTTTACCCCCCCCCCCCCCCCACTACCCCTCCCTCCTCCGTGAAGGCGCTCCTCAGAAACGACCTCTTTCGGGAGGTTTATGTGGCGTGATGTCAAATCTTTACTCCATCACCCTCCCGTGGAGTGGCTTGGGACGTTTCCTTCTGTTAAGGTGCCACATGAATACAAATCCTCATTGTCAGCCACCATCATATCATGTTTGTTGGAACAAGTGAATGTATCAGTGGTGGTGGCCAAGTGCACACTCAGTTCTGATGCCACCCCCCCCCCCCGCCCCCCCGCCGTGCACTTCAGTGTCCGGGTTACGCTCACGGACTGAGCTCACACAGGGAGAATGCCCACTCGGGAGAGAGGGCTGAAGAATGGGGATGAGAAAAATATCAGCCATGATTGAATGGCGGAGCAGACTCGATGGGCCGAGTGGCCTAATTCTGCTTCCGTGTCTCATGGTCTTATGGTCTTAAGAGGGCAGTCGACACGGCTGGAAGTCAGGCAAATGACAGGCTGTGTCCAACAGACCTCTCCGGGAACAAAGGGAACTGCGTGAAACAAAGATTTAAATATTTTCCCAATGAATGAAAGTCATTGACGTGGAACTTTGATGGCCGGGCACCAGTGCTGTGACAGTGCTGGGATTTCCTGCTTTCTTTTTGTAAGGAAGAATTCTGGTGAAATTAAGATCCGACATTCAGACAATTTAATTAACGTTGAAAACTGTGGTCGGCGAGCAACACTTGCATTTGCTTTCAGCTCAGGCACTCCATAATGAAGCACCATTAATTTTCACTGGAAAGGAAATGAGGAAATGGCATTCTGCAGAAACCATTAACAGCAAAAGCATGTCAATTTGAGAGGGTATTGTTTGGAGGGGGCCAAGCATTGGCAAGCAGATTAGATCACGCCAGCGTGTGTTTGTCAAATTCCTCCAGGGTTGAAACGTTCTTTAATGAACTTCATTTGCGTGATATTTAATAATAATGATAGATTAAGCAATCGGCATGAAGTGGAGAGTGCATTATATTAAATTTATACATCCGCAAGCGATCCAGGAACCTAGATATTCATATTAATGACTTGAGAGTTATGCCTGTCCAAAAGGCATTTCTATCGAGACAAAATATTTTTGCATGTTTGATGCGTTTGGAGATTAAATGGATGCCAGAGACAGAAAGAAGAATCGCCCGATCCAGGGGCACACATCTGTTGGTTCCTTGTTTATCTTTTCGGCTGACATCTGAGCCTTCCTTTGGGCTAACTTCTGTCACATCTGCTCGGGATCATTCAGCATCGCCCGGCATGTGTTGGAGCGAGTTTAATTCGAAAGTTGTTTCATGGCCTGTGGGCATCAGCGGCCATCCCAAGTTGCGCTCGACCCGAGTGGCTTGCTCAGCCATTTCGGAGGGCGGTTTGCCGTGGGACCCGGGGGTCGCACGGGCCAGCCCGGGTAAGGATAGCAGATTTCCTTCCCCAGCGGGCACCAGTGAACCAGATGGGCTCTGACAACAATCGACGATCATCGGCAACATTACTGACAGCCGCTCTATAACTCCAGAGCAATGGACTGGATTTCAATTTCACCATCTGCCAAGGTGACATTTGTGCCCATGTGCCATTGGACTCTGGATTACTGGGGTCCAGTGACATTTCCATTGGCCTATCATCCCCATGTCTTCCTTTGTCCACCGTTAATAATGTTCTGATTGCAGAAGAAGAGGACATTAATTGGGTCTGTATTTGGTTTAGTGGAGGCGCTCAATGTCTCAATTGAAGATGGTTACAAGGTGGGGGGTGAGGGGACGGGCTTCAACACCAAGACTTGAGTTCAGAACCCCAGTCGATAATTTGCATCAGAGCGATTGACTTTCAGAGGAAATGTGAGGGGAAGCCCCCTTAGTCCTGATGTTCAGATGGGCAAGGCAAAGACCAATGCACGAAGGCCAGTGAGTTCCAGGGACATCCTGGCCAAGTACAAGTTCGCCCAAACTGCGATTGGTGGGATCTCGCCGTGCGCAATGACCACCGTCACGCTCGCCCACAACTGAATCACTCCAGGGAACATGTGAGACACATGATGCACTGAACATTTCAAAGCTATCTGATTGGTTTTGACGTCGGCAGCCAAATTGTCACCCAAATTGTTCCACATGGCCGCAGAATGATAGAACTGTGCCAGAAATGAGTTAATTCAGTGTGACGGTTGGTGGCAATGAATGATGATGGTGGCACACACCGAAAGACCGACTGGCGCCTCCCGTCCTGTTGCAATTTGTCAGGAAGTCACTATTTATTTGTACTAACCTTGGGATTGTCAAAACTGCCATGCAGAAGTGAATCATTAATGGGAAGTCACATTACAAGGCAACTAGGAAAGACTCTGAACGACACAGTTACCCTTGTGCATCACTCACTGAATTAGATGGCTTAAGCACTTGGAGGCATGGCTGAGCCGAATGTTAATCCTCAAACTTGCGGAAGGCAAGGAGGGGGGCTGGCGAGACCTGAAGATTCCGCTGGCGGGAAGGGCCGGAAAATCCCACACACGTCGTCACTGTTTTCACGTCCACCTTTTGACCTTCCCCACCTCAAGGCACGTCCGTTCACCAGCACCTTAGACGGGCGACTCCAGGCTTCGGCCTCCCATCCAGAAGCGGGAAATAGAAGGTTTGAACGCAGTCCAGATGAGGAAAATACTTCGACTTGCTGGTGGGGGAAGAGCAAGGCCCCGGGGGGGGGGGGCATCAAAAGTATCGGATGGACACCAGGAAGGCCGAGTGTCCCGCTCCTGCTCCTCATTAGGACGTTGGTCAGATATCGAATTGGGAGTCCCCAAAGAAATGTCTTTAGGGGACTCAGTTCCACAGGTTGAAGCCCATGCTTTGTAGGGGAAGCTAGACCAGCATTTAAGGGAGAAGGGGATAGAGGTTATGCTGACAGTGTGAAGAGGCTGGAGAGGTGCCTGACGTCAGCATGGGATCCACGGGCCGAGTGGCCTGTTACTGTGAAGTATAAAAAAAAGCAAAATTACATTTAAATCCTCTCAATGCCTATGCTGGGAAACCATCCCAATCGGGCTGCACGATCGAACAGTGGTTAGCACTGCTGCCTCACAGCACCAGGGACCCGGGTTCGATTCTGGCCTCGGGTGACTGTCTGACTGCACGTTCTCCCTGTGTGTGCGTGGGTTTCCTCCCATGGTCCAAAGATGTGCAGGTTGTTGGGGTTATGGGGATAGGGCAGGGGAGTGGGCTGTGTCATAATATACACACAGGTATATGATGGTGCACAGACAGGAAGTGATTGACACACAGGATGACCAGTGAACACACAGAACACAGCAGCCAATCACCAGAGAAGACACGGCCACTATAAAGCCAGAGGGCACTAGTTTTCCCGTTCTCTCGGGATCCAGCCTCTGAGACAGTCAGAGCCCGTGAGCAGCAACTAGAACATACACCATGTGGTAGTAAGATAGTCTGGTCAGGTTAGCCTCAGGTCTCCAGTCAAGTCAGCATAGTGTCAACCCACAGTTAAAGTATTTATGACAGTTAAGATTTCAATAAAATCGAGTTGCATTTCTTCAAGTGTTGGAAGCCTGTCTCTCTCACTGCTGCAGTAAACGCAGTCCTCACAGACCCGGCATACCCAACACATCAGGGTGAGGGTAGGCAGCTCTTTCAGATGGTCGGTGCAGGCTTGATGGGCCAAATGGCCTCCTTCTGCATGATGATTCTTCTAGGATTCTTCTCCAATTAAAAACCAACATCCAGTCACTCCTGAAGCTCGTTTTATCCAGAGAAAAGAGGCATGGCCATTTAGCTTTGACTGGCCGTTCTGGTGTGACTCGTAAATCTTTCTTGCACCTTGTCTGGTGCCCCCGGACAAGGAGAACCCCGATTTCACCCTGTTCCCCCCACACCTTTCCCTCGCCCAGACCTGCTGCTGCCAATTGCTGAAACCCCCCCTGCTCACCCAAGCAAAATCCACGCACTTGGTGCAGGCTGAAGATGAAACAGGAGGAGCTTCTGGTCTGCAACTCTGCACCAAAGCGGCTGATGGCTGTGTTCAATGAGGCATTGCAGCAAATCCAGTAATCCCACTTTGATCATATCAGCACAGTAACGCTACTTTGATAAGGTTGGATGAAATGGCTCCAGCCTTATCCCTGTCTTCCATTAGAACTCGATTAAACAACTCCTTCGTTACAACGAATCCAGCTCGTAAAATTGTTAATAAAATGTAATTAATTGCTGAGTGATATTTAAGGGATATTTTGTTTTCATTGTTTAATTAGCTAAATTCAGATATTTCAAACGAGTCACAATTTTGCTGTCCCTAATTGACTTCCATCAGTGCCCATTATGATACAAACATTGCCACATTAAGCAGACAATGGGCGGTGCTGTAATGAAAATGAAAATTGCTTATTGTCACAAGTAGGCTTCAAAGGAAGTTACTGTGAAAAGCCCCTAGTCGCCACATTCCGGCGCCTGTTCGGGGAGGCTGGTACGGGAATTGAACCGTGCTGCTGGCCTGCCTGGGTCTGCTTTCAAAGCCAGCGATTTAGCCCTGTGCTAAACAGCCCCTATTTTGACGACGCCCCGTCACTTCTCTTCAACGTAGCTGCAGGACGGGGCTTTCGAGATTTGCCTCGTGCATTGGGAAAACCCTGGCTAATTTTCAGGCTCTGTGACGGGACAAAAAAACCCAGGTTGTCAGTCGCCCGCACTTCACCACTCCTGAATGTTGTTCCCATTTAATTCAGGTGTGAATCGGGCGCGCATCTCACGAGCATCTATGGCGCAGCCACAATTACCCTCTTGCTCCCTCCACTTGCCCTTCAATGCTTTAAGATCGCACGGTACGCACTCCTCACACCTTGAAGTGCTCACAACAGGAAGCTTGTCATCCGACAGCTGACTTGTTTCTTCAATTAAACCTTCAACCTCTCTCATCTGTTTGAACCATTTTGACTTGCAATTTATCTCTCCCACTCCACAGCCAATAATTCTCTCCCAGCCTCCCCCTCCTTTCAAATACACCTCAAACATCAAGAATGTTCAGAACTGTAAATCGAGACCGACAACATTTTTTAAAAGTTAAAATGTTATTGTACTAATTTTGAATCAATATTTTTGTGATCATTTTAAGCCCTTCCTGTACTTATTCTTTCTTTCTTCCTTCTCCATCAAGATCCCTGGTTATCACACTTTTATTGGTGTCCACGTCCACTCTATCCAGGCCTCGCAGTATCTTCATAACGGTGTCTCTCAGCCTTCCCATGTTCCTCAATCTCCAGACTTTGTAAACCCCAATGGACGTGAACCCAGTGAGCTTCTGGGGTTAAATAATTAGACTACCTACAGACGAAGAGGCTCCAGGTTTGTTTCCTAGTCTGAGCTGGCCAGAGGGTCGTGGGCGACAACACTACAGCTGTCCTTGATCACCCTGCCCGGAGCAACCTGAAACAAGTTACTGTCCCTGATTTCCATTCATAGGGGCCGGCTCAATCACATCTTATTGGATGTGAACACCAGGTGACAAGAGTTCAGCTGTGATGCCCTCGTGATCAAGCAGCTTGCTGATGCCCACACATGGAGGATGCGGCTTTGGCAAGCTGGCACAAAACACCCCAACAATTCCGCTGCAGAGATTTGGCCACATCATCAGGACTAACGCTCCTGGACAGTTCCGATGGAATGCTGCACTGGCTGAGGTGCCAAGGGCATTGTTGGGTGTTTGGGATAACAAGGGTTAATGTGGGACTGCAGAACAACAGAGCCCAGAGTATAATATCGAGAGACACATGACAGCAGACAGGAGACAGAGTTGGCTGGATACACTTCAGTAGAAGCCAGCACAAAGTTAGCCTCTAGCCTGGGCTATACCCTGCCCATGCGCAAACAGTTAAGTGTTTCCAAAAAACACTACTGTTTAATTTCGAATCAATGGAGTTTACTTGTACAGGTGACGATCATGCTTTACGACCAGTTCTAAATCGTACAAAATACCTGCAAAGCCAGAGGATTTGCACAGTTGATTCTCGTACCATTGCTGAGACATGAGCTGTTCTTCTTTGGTACATCCCCATTTACTTGTACATCCCCATTCTCCTGCCTCTCCCCATAACCCCTGATCCCCTGATTAATCAAGAACCTATCTATCTCTGTCTTAAAGACACTCAAATCTCTTTGTGAGGTTGTTGTGGCTTTGCCTTGTACCCACAGTAACACAAACCTAACAAGACCATATGCCCAGCAACAGGTAGAAATCTGCCTCGCAACAGCAGTAGCCAGCCGACAAAAGGCAGGATGGGATGCGTCTTTCCCAGTAATGATATTAGCAGTTAGGATCAAGTGTGAATCCCCTATTGGTCGAAGCAAATCACAAGATGCTTGGGGGATCAAGGAGGTATACACATGCTGATATCCAGAGTCAAGGAATTTGATCGGGGCAGACAGCCAAATACACAGAAGGCAGCATCAAAGTGGAACAATGGCATAGTTGCCAGGATCCTCAGGAGCAGCAAAGCCAGTTTCCCGACCGCGTGTCCTCGGTGGCGTGAGGCAGCAGTGCTAACTCTGCGCTACCGGGCCACCCCTCTAAAAGATTTTTAATTGTGATTTAAAAAAAAAACATTTCGGCAGTGAAGAGAGAAGAGCGAGTTGGGTGGAACTCCATGATGTAGCCGAGAGGAGAAGCCGCACATCAATCCCGCCTTCTGCGGCAAAGAGTTCCACAGATTCACCACCCTCTGGCTGAAGAAATTCCTCCTCACGTCTGTTTTAAAGGATCGTCCCTTTAGTCTGAGATGGTGTCCTCTGGTTCTAGTTTCTCCTACAAGTGGAAACATCCTCTCCACATCCACTCTATCCAGGCCTCGCAGTATCTTGTACGTTTCAATAAGATCCCCTCTCATCCTTCTAAACTCCAACGCGTACAGACCCAGAATCCTCAAACGTTTTTCATACGACAACTTCTTCATTCCAGGGATCATTCTTGTGAACCTCCTCTGGACCCTTTCCAAGGCCAGCACATCTTTCCTTACAATACTCTAAATGGGGTCTGACCAGAGCCTTATACTGCCTCAGAAGTACATCCCTGGTCTTGTATTCTAGCCCTCTTGACATGAAAGCTAACATTGCATTTGCCTTCTTAATTGCCGACTGAACCTGCACATTAGCCTTCAGAGAATCGTGAACAAGGACTCCCAAGTCTCTTTGTGCTTCTGCTTTCCGAAGCATTTCCCCATTTCGGAAATAGTCTATGCCTAGATTCCTCCTTCCAAAGTGCATAACCTCACACTTTTCCACATTGTATTTCATTTGCCACTTCATTGCCCACTCTCCTAGCTTGTCCAAGTCCTTCTGCAACCCCTTGCTTCCTCAATACTACCTGTCCCTCTACAGATCTTTGTATCATCTTCAAACTTAGCAACTGTGCCTTCAGTACCTTCTTCCAGATCATTCATGTATATTGTAAAATGTTGTGGTCCCAGCACAGACCCGAGGCACACCACTAGACACCAGCTGCCATCCTGAAAAAGACCCCTTTATCCCCACTCTCTGCCTTCTGCCAGTCAGCCAATCCTCTATCCATGCCAGGATCTTACCCTTAACTCCATGAGCTCTTAACTTATTTAACAGTCTCCTATGCGGCACCTTGTCAAAGGCCTTCTGGAAATCTAAATAAATCACGTCCACTGGTTCTCCTTTGTCTAACTTGCTTGTTACCTCCTCAAAGAACTCTAACAGATTTGTCAGACATGACCTCCCTTTGACAAAGCCGTGCTGACTCAGTCCTATTTTACCATGCACTTCCAAGTGCTTCACAATGTCATCTTTAATAACAGACTCTAAAATCTTACCAATGACCGAAGTCAGGCTAACCGGCCTATAATTTCCCGTCTTCTGCCTCCCTCCCTTCTTAAACAGTGGGGTTACATTTGCCACCTTTCAGTCCTCTGGGACCCTTCCTGCCTCCAGCGATTCCTGAAAGATCATCACTAATGCCTCCACAATTTCCTCAGCTATCTCTTTTAGGACCCTGGGGTGGAGTCCATCCGGTCCAGGTGACTTATCCACCTTCAGACCTTTCAGTTTACCCAGAACCTTCTCCTTTGTAATGGTCACTGAACTCACCTCTGCCCCCTGGTTCTCCTGGAGCTCTGGCATCCCACTGGTGTCTTCCACCGTGAAGACTGATGCAAAGTAACTATTCAGTTCATCTGCCATTTCTTTGTTTCCTATTATTACTTCTCCAGCCACATTTTCTACTTCAGCACAAGCTCGCCAAGACCAATTTCCACACTCCCAACTAGTGTTCTGGCTCAGACGACATGTGCACAAGTCCAGCACCTTCCCCGGTCTCCCCGGGAACGTAACTAACCAGTCGGTTGAAATATCAGTCTTGTAATACGGTCTCCCTCTACGAATACTTCCGAGTGTCCGGCATGCAGAGCAACAGGTACCATTGTGGAAACAATTTACAATTTACAGTGCCGTCAATAAAGCAAAACACCCTGAACCACATCACAGTAAGGGCAAGGCCTGAGCAGGACTACTTGGTAATTTAGTCATTTAAGGCAGATCTTAGGGCAGCACGGTGGCGCAGGCTAGGTAGGTGGATTGGCCACGCTAAATTGACCCTGAATTGGAAAAAAAGAATTGGGTACTCTCAATTAAATTTAAAAAGGCAGATTTTAAAGAAAATAACTTGCATTCATATCCCATTTTTCAAGCCACATAAGAAGATATTGGGTCAGATTTCCAAAATCATGGTCAAAAAGGGAGGTTTTATGGCGTATCATAGAAGCTCTACAGTGCAGGAGGAGGACATTTGGCCCATTGAGTCTGCATCAACACTCTGAAAGATCACTTTACTGAGGCCTCACAACCCGTAACCTCACTTGACCTGCACATCTTTGGATAGTGGGAGGAGACCGGAGCACCCGTCGGAAACCGCGCAGAGAAAATGCCAGGGGGAAAGTGCAAACTCCACACAGACAGTCACCCAAGGCTAGAATCGAACCCGGGTCCCGGGCGCTGTGAGGCTGCAGTGCTAACCACTGAGCCACCGTGCTGCCCACACCGGTCCCCCTTAAAGGAGGAGACGGCGGTGGAGAAGCTGCACGGCGTCGGGAGGGCACTTGGAGCCGAAGCAACTGGAGGAACGGCAGATGATGAGGAATGTTCAGTGCTCACAGACTTGGTCAGGGCGCACTGTGGGTGATGAGGGAGCAGGACGTGCAGAGAGTTGTGACATGGACAGCAGAGTTCTGGACAGCATCAAATTGGCGGGGGCTAGAGTGTGGGAGACCAGCCAGGAGTGCTCTGGAATAGTCAAGTCTGGACATAACGAAAGGCATGAACAAATTCAATCTTTTTTTTTAACGCTGCCAGTGTCGAAAGGCAGGGCAACACTGCAGCCAATTCTGAGCACAGCGAAGAGCCCTGAGCAGTAAGGAAGGGAGCAAGACATGAATATCATAGTCCATGTGACAAACGTGGCTTGGCCCCTTCAGGCCATTGTTGTGCGTCTGGAGCGTGTCGTGATCTCTGTATGTGCATGTACAGAAGGGGTTAATGTGTAATCAGTAGCACCAGATGATCACTAGAGGGCCGGACCAACAGGTGTATAAAAGAAACCACATTGGATCTCTCTCTCTCTCTCTCTTTTGGATGGACTGTGACCAGGACAGGGGAGTAGCTCAGATGGTTAATGTAGTTACTGCAGTTAGATCTTGTTAACCTTATCACTAGTATCAATGTTAAAGTAAAGAACTCACGCAATTATTGTTACAGTTACTCAATAAACCTTTTGTTACTACTGGAAGAGTTTGAGTCTTCTTCATCGAGATTCCGAAGACCTCATCAGTAGCAAAAGTTGAGTACATCAAAATACACAGAGAAGCGTAATAAAAGATAATACAGGAGGGTAATAAAAGAGAGAGAGCCAGAGCTGTGGTCACCAATGGCTTGCCGCTGGAAATATCACACTTGGAATCGGTGCAATCTTGACAGCTCTCTTCACTCAATGCAATTGTTCAAAAAAAGTTCTCCAACCAGCAATTCTGGCAGCTCCAAAATCCTGACCTTGTTGGTGATGAATTTCAAAGCCCTGTGACTGATTCCCCCTCATAAGCAGCTGAAGAGTTGCTGCTAATCCAAAATTATGGGCTCAAGTTAACATGGGCTGCATCATAATCTGCCCTCGATTAAGCTCCTGACATCAATGGATTGAGCCAAAAGGGAAGACTCATGCAATTTTAAAATTATCTTGACCGTAAAAAGATCTTATACGAGATATTAAATTGTACATCTAAAATAAATGTGGAGTATTGCTTCAATAAATCTGGTAGTTTTGGGGATGGCATCATATGGAAGACAATCTGACCTTTTACCCTCATAACTGGCTATCATCCAGCACAAGACAACTTGCATTGGCTGCAGAGAAACAAGGATCACTCAGTTCATCTGCTCACCCATTAAATTATTACTTTCAGGACGATAAATCCCAATCTGATTTAAGGATCTGCTACAAAATAATAATGGGAACAATTTAAAAACCAATTCTAATTTGTTCCTGTTGAACTGCCTTTGTCCGAGAGCCCTCCGATTTTAAATGCATCATTCTACCAGTGTCTTACCCTTATTCTCTTTTCTAAATGTTCCTCCTTGACCTCTGTTGTGGGGAAGTTGCTGGAATCAATCACTGAGGAGGAGGTGACTGAACACTTGGAAAGACAAAGCTCAATCCACCGTTGCCGGCATGGGTTTTATGAGGGGCAGGTCATGCTTGACAAACTTGCTCAAGTTTTTTTCGGACGTAACCAGCAAGGTGGATAATGGGGAACCTGTGGATGTGGTATATCTGGCCTTCCAGAAGGCGTTTGATAAGGCGCCGCATAAAAAACTGATCCAGAAGGCGAGATCGCAGGGGATTGAGGGTAGAGTACCCAGATTGGATTGAGAATTGGCTGGCTGACAGAAAGCAGAGGGTCGGGATAAATGGGTCCTTCTCTGGCTGGTGAACTATAACGAGCGGGGTGCCGCAAGGGTCAGTCCTCGGACCACAATTGTTTACAGTTTATATAAAAGGTCTGCCAGCAGGGTCAGAGTGCAAGACAGCAAAATTTGTGTACGATACTAAAATAGGTGGGAAAGCAGGCACTGAAGAGGAGATACAGATTTTACAGATGAGATATAGATAGGCGATGAGGTTGTGATAAAATTTGGCAGATGGAGTTTAATGTAGATAAGTGTGAGGTTATCCATTTTGGCCAATAAAATAGAAAGACAAATTATTATCCAAATGGAAAGTAGATTCAAGATGAGTCTGGGCAGAGGGATCTGTGCATCTTTGTTCATGAATTACAGACAGTCAGTATTCAGGTACAACATGTAATTAAAAAGGCAAATGGAATGTTAGCGTTTATTACAAATTACTGGAGTATAAAAGTGTTGTTGCAATTGTTTAGGATGTTGGTGAGACCACATCTGGAGTATTGTGTCCAGTTTTGGTCCCCTTATTTGTGGAATGATGTTGTGGCATTGGAGGCAGTTCAGAGGAGGTTCACCAGATTGAATCCAGGGATGAAAGGGTTGACGTACGAGGAGAGATTAAAACAGTTTGGGCTTATACTCGCTGGAGTTTAGAAGGATGAGAGGGGATCTGGTCGAGGTATATAAGGTACTAAACGGGATTGATAAAGTAAACGTAGACCAAATGTTCCCCCTTGGGGGGAAATCTCGAATGAGAGGTCACGGGTACAGGATGAGAGGCAGTACGTGTAGAACTGAGATGAGGAGGAACTACTTCTCGCAGAGGGTGGTGAATTTGTGGAACTCGCTGTCCCATAGTACGGTGGAATCTGAGTCATTAAATGTTTTCAAAAAAGAGATAGGTATATTTTTGATCAAAGGGTTAAAGGGAAATGGGCAACAGTGGGAGGTGGATTTGAGACCAGGAAGAGATCAGCCTTGATCTGATTGAATGGCGGAACAGCCTCGAAGGGCTGAATTGCCTCCTTCTGCTCCTAAGTCCCGTCCACTCCAGGAGATCCTGCCACTTGCGTAGTTGTCATCCACCACGGCTCAATGGGGTAGAATTCTTACCCCTGAGTCAAAAGGTTATTGCATTCATGGCTTGATTACCTAATCCGGGCTGACAATCTAGCACCGAGGGACTGGTGCGCAGTTGTTCCTGCTGCCTTTCAGATGAGACGTTAACCTGCGGCCCCGCCTGACCCATCAGGAGAACGTGCCAGGTCTGAGAGCACAATTTCGAAGAACTGGAGGGGAGTTCTCCCTGACGTCATGGCCCATACTTAGCCTTCACGGACAACTTGCCTGCGTACTTGCAACTTGGGTTTAACAGAGTCAGAACGCTCCCATAGCACTTGGGCAGGAGTGAGGTGAAAAGATACTCGGACAAGTGGGGAGCTAATTGGCACTAAAAGAGCAGAGGCAGGGTGGGTGGAGGTGAGGAGACCGTCTTGCGCAGTGAGTTGCGAGGATTGGGAACGCACTGTTGGAAAGGTGAGCTTTGACAGCAACTTTCAAAAGGCAACTGGATGAAAACTTGGAATATTTGTTGGGCGAGGAGAAGGGCATAAAAGTGGGGCGAATTGAAAGTCACTTTCAGAGAGCTGGAACTGATCTGGTGGACTGAATGGTCCATCCCTGCCACACGTGCCTGGATTTGGATTCACTGAAAACATTTTTAGCTCGCTAAGTTTCTCACTGACTGATGCACATCTGTTTCATGCTGGGTAGTCAGGTCTAAATAGTAAGAATCATAATATTAGTTCCAGCCCCAACGGGCCCATCAGGAAATCAATGTAATGATCCTAATATAAGTCCAGGCTGTTGAGCAATGAAGAGCTCATGTATAATTCAGCTGGGCTTATTTCGTAGCATCCACAGTGAAGCGAGGAGTACCAACTCAGATAGTTTTCAGAGAAAGAGATCAATAATTCTACGCTCATATTGGAAATGCTTTCAGAAATGATTTGCAAAAATATTTGTCCTACTCACTCAAATAATCTAAACGCGTGCTTTGAACTCCTCCAATAGCCTAACATTTAATTGGATGGATGTTGAAAAAAATGTCAGCAAGACCAGAACTAGGCCCCCGTCGCTAGAAGTCACTAAAAAAGTCCAATAACAAAAAGGGCAACTTGTGCTCACACAGTCCTCTTAATGTCATAAAATGTCCCAAGGTACTCATAGTGATGCTACAGCACAAGATTACACTGAGCCACATGAGATGGTACCAGGGCGCATGTCTAAATGCTTGGCCACCAAAGATTTTAAGGAGTATCTCAAAGGAGAGAAGAGGGATAGGGAGGCGGAAGGGGTTTGGGGAGGGAATCCTCGTGCTTAGGATCTGGAGAGCCGAAGGCTTGTCCACCAACGGCAGCGCAAGATGCTGATTTAGAGGAGGGCAGATGGTTATTGTTGTGTCCTTTAGATGATATAAAGAGGGCAGTCACTCATAAAGGATTTGGTGAGCGCGTTGTGGGTTCATTCATCTAGAATTGGCACACGAGAACATTCACACAAAGGAACAAAGCTTGAAGCCATCAGCAATGGAGCTGTGTGCGTTGTGCACTGCTCACAGGCAAAAGTGCAACTCAGACTGGATCGCAAGTCACAGTTCCCTTCCAATGATGCCATGCTGCCACCCCTTAAAGGCATATTACAACAGTTGTCGGGTTGCAAGGGAATACCGAGATAGGAAGAGATGACCTCCGTGAAGGGACAATGCTAACTCGGAGACTACATAGGTACGTCTGACCTGTAAGACTGCTGCTGTGGTCTGTTCACAGACTCAGGGGACTATCCATCTCATCCTGCTAATGGATAGCGAAGGACAGCTGTTTACTGTCCACTTCCTTGAAGGTAGATGTACCCCACATCTCAACATCCTTCAAAATCCATGGCCTCTACCACCCAGAAGGACGAGGGCATCAGATGCAAGGGGCCACCGCAACCTGCAAGTGTCCTTCAGGTCACACCCCATTCCTGACGTAGAAATACATCGGACATTCCTTAATCACCATTGGGTCAAAATCCTGTGCCTCTCTCCCTAACGGCACTGTATGAGTGTACCCACATAACAGGGACTTCAGTAGCTCAAGAAGACAGCTCACTACCACCTTCTAAGGATGGGCAATAGAGGCTGGTGCACATTGCGAATATTCCAACTTTGGACCAACAACTCAAAAGCAAGAGTGCCACCAACCGAGACAAGGATTCCTCCTTCGCATGATGAATGCTTATCCAGCTGACTAAATCCATCGTTCTTGAGACCATTGACTGCCACTTATATCACCACAGGCTTGACCGAATCCACGGTCTTTTAAATACTTGAGGGGAGTCGTTGGGGTCACGATCAATCAAAGTACAAGAACAATCACCAATTCCCACTCAACACTTCTGCTGAAAACAACTCTCCCATGCACCACACAACTGTTGGAGCATTCCCCACTTTGTCTGGCTGGAACTGAAGAGGACGTGCAACAGCTGATAACAGGAAATCATAGAATTTACAGTGCAGAAGGAGGCCATTCAGCCCATTGAGTCTGCACCGGCCCTTGGAAAGAGCACTGTACTTCAGCCCACACCTCCGCCCTAACCCTGTAACCCCACCTAACCGTTTTGGAGATTCAGGGCAATTTAGCACGGCCAATCACTGCACTTTGGAGCATGCAGGTGGCGGAAAGCGTCATAGATCGCAGTTATGTAAATGTGGTCACACCCAAGGTGCAGGCAGAGAAATGGGTGACCACCAGAAAGGGCAGGCAGTCAGTGCAGGAATCCCCTGCGGTTGTCCCCCTCTCAAACAGGTATACCCCTTTGGATACTGTCGGGGGGGATAGTCTATCAGGGGAAAACAGCAGCAGCCAGAGCAGTGGCACCACGGCTGGCTCTGATGTTCAGAAGGGAGGGTCAAAGCGCAGAAGAGTAATAGTAATAGGGGACTCTATAGTCAGGGGCACAGATAGGCGCTTCTGTGGACGTGAAAGAGACTCCAGGATGGTATGTTGCCTCCCTGGTGCCAGGGTCCAGGATGTCTCCGAACGGGTAGAGGGCATCCTGAAGGGGGAGGGCAAACAGGCAGAGGTCGTTGTACATATTGGTACTAACGACATAGGCAGGAAGGGGCATGAGGTCCTGCAGCAGGAGTTCAGGGAGCTAGGCAGAAAGTTAAAAGACAGGACCTCGAGGGTTATAATCTCGGGATTACTCCCTGTGCCACGTGCCACTGAGGCTAGAAATAGGAAGATAGAGCAGCTAAACACGTGGCTAAACAGCTGGTGTAGGAGGGATGGTTTCCATTATCTGGACCACTGGGAGCTCTTCCGGGGCAGGTGTGACCTATATAAGGACGGGTTGCATTTAAACCGGAGAGGCATAAATATCCTGGCCGCGAGGTTTGCTAGTGTCACACGGGAGGGTTTAAACTAGTATGGCAGGGGGCTGGGCACGGGAGCAATAGGTCAGAAGGTGAGAGCATTGAGGGAGGACTAGGGAATAGGGACAGTGGGGCTCTGAGGCAGAGCAGACAGGGAGAAGTTGCTGAACACAGCGGGTCTGGTGGCCTGAAGTGCATATGTTTTAATGCAAGAAGTATTACGGGTAAGGCAGATGAACTTAGAGCTTGGATTAGTACTTGGAACTATGATGTTGTTGCCATTACAGAGACCTGGTTGAGGGAAGGGCAGGATTGGCAGCTAAACGTTCCAGGATTTAGATGTTTCAGGCAGGTTAGAGGGGGATGTAAAAGGGGAGGCGGAGTTGCGCTACTGGTTCGGGAGAATATCACAGCTGTACTGCGGGAGGACACCTCAGAGGGCAGTGAGGCTATATGGATAGAGATCAGGAATAAGAAGGGTGCAGTCACAATGTTGGGGGTTCACTACAGGCCTCCCAACAGCCAGCGGGAGATAGAGGAGCAGATAGGTAGACAGATTTTGGAAAAGAGTAAAAACAACAGGGTTGTGGTGATGGGAGACTTCAACTTCCCCAATATTGACTGGGACTCACTTAGTGCCAGGGGCTTAGACGGGGCGGAGTTTGTAAGGAGCATCCAGGAGGACTTCTTAAAACAATATGTAGACAGTCCAACTAGGGAAGGGGCGGTACTGGACCTGGTATTGGGGAATGAGCCCGGCCAGGTGGTAGATGTTTCAGTAGGGGAGCATTTCGGTAACAGTGACCACAATTCAGTAAGTTTTAAAGTACTGGTGGACAAGGGTAAGAGTGGTCCTCGGATGAATGTGCTAAATTGGGGAAGGCTAATTATAACAATATTAGGCGGGAACTGAAGAACATAGATTGGGGGTGGATGTTTGAGGGCAAATCAACATCTGACATGTGGGAAGCTTTCAAGTGGCAGTTGAAAGGAATTCAGGACCGGCATGTTCCTGTGAGGAGGAAGGATAAATACGGCAATTTTCGGGAACCTTGGATAACGAGAGATTTTGTAGGCCTCGTCAAAAAGAAAAAGGAGGCATTTGTCAGGGCTAAAAGGCTGGGAACAGACGAAGCCTGCGTGGAATATAAGGAAAGTAGGAAGGAACTTAAGCAAGGAGTCAGGAGGGCTAGAAGGGGTCACGAAAAGTCATTGGCAAATAGGGTTAAGGAAAATCCCAAGGCTTTTTACACGTACATAAAAAGCAAGAGGGTAGCCAGGGAAAGGGTTTGCCCACTGAAGGATAGGCAAGGGAATCTATGTGTGGAGCCAGAGGAAATGGGCGAGGTACTAAATGAATACTTTGCATCAGTATTCACCAAAGAGAAGAAATTGTTGATGTTGGGTCTGGAGAAGGGTGTGTAGATAGCCTGGGTCACATTGAGATCCAAAGAGACGAGGTGTTGGGTGTCTTAAAAAATATTAAGGTAGATAAGTCCCCAGGGTCTGATGGGATCTACCCCAGAATACTGAAGGAGGCTGGAGAGGAAATTGCTGAGGCCTTGACAGAAATCTTTGGATCCTCACTATCTTCAGGGGATGTCCCGGAGGACTGGAGAATAACCAATGTTGTTCCTCTGTTTAAGAAGGGTAGCAAGGATAATCCCGGGAACTACAGGCCGGTGAGCCTTACTTCAGTGGTAGCGAAATTACTGGAGAGAATTCTTCGAGACAGGATCTACTCCCATTTGGAAGCAAATGGACGTATTAGTGAGAGGCAGCACGGTTTTGTGAAGGGAAGGTCGTGTCTCACTAACTTGATAGAGTTTTTCGAGGAGGTCACTAAGATGATTGATGCAGGTAGGGCAGTGGATGTTGTCTATATGGACTTCAGTAAGGCCTTTGACAAGGTCCCTCATGGTAGACTAGTACAAAAGGTGAAGTCACACGGGATCAGGGGTGAGCTGGCAAGGTGGATACAGAACTGGCTAGGTCATAGAAGGCAGAGAGCAGCAATGGAAGGGTGCTTTTCTAATTGGAGGGTTGTGACCAGTGGTGTTCCACAGGGATCAGTGCTGGGACCTTTGCTCTTTGTAGTATATATAAATGGTTTGGAGGAAAATGTAACTGGTCTGATTAGTAAGTTTGCAGACGACACAAAGGTTGGTGGAATTGCGGATAGCGATGAGGACTGTCAGAGGATACAGCAGGATTTAGATTGTTTAGAGAGACTTGGGCGGAGAGATGGCAGATGGAGTTTAATCCGGACAAATGTGAGGTAATGCATTTTGGAAGGTCTAATGCAGGTAGGGAATATACAGTGAATGGTAGAACCCTCAAGAGTATTGAAAGTCAAAGGGATCTAGGAGTACAGGTCCACAGGTCATTGAAAGGGGCAACACAGGTGGAGAAGGTAGTCAAGAAGGCATACAGCATGCTTGCCTCCATTGGCCGGGGCATTGAGTATAAGAATTGGCAAGTCATGTTGCAGCTGTACAGAATCTTAGTTCGGCCACACTTGGAGTATAGTGTTCAATTCTGGTCGCCACACTACCAGAAGGATGTGGAGGCTTTAGAGAGGGTGCAGAAGAGATTTACCAGAATGTTGCCTGGTATGGAGGGCATTAGCTATGAGGAGCGGTTGAATAAACTTGGTTTGTTCTCACTGGAACGAAGGAGGTTGAGGGGAGACCTGATAGAGGTATACAAAATTATGAGGGGCATAGACAGAGTGGATAGTCAGAGGCTTTTCCCCAGGGTAGAGGGGTCAATTACTAGGGGGCATAGGTTTAAGGTGCGAGGTGAAAGGTTTAGAGCAGATGTACGAGGCAAGTTTTTTACGCAGAGGGTAGTGGGTGCCTGGAACTCGCTACCGGAGGAGGTGGTGGAAGCAGGGACGATAGTGACATTTCAGGGGCATCTTGACAAATACATGAATAGGATGGGAATAGAGGGATACGGACCCAGGAAGTGTAGAAGACTGTAGTGTAGTCGGGCAGCATGGTCGGCATGGGCTTGGAGGGCCGAAGGGCCTGTTCCTGTGCTGTACATTTCTTTGTTCTTTGTAATCCACCTAACCTGCACATCTTTGGACTGTGGGAGGAAACTGGAGGAAACTCACGCAGACATGGGGAGAACGTGCAGGCTCCGCATAGACAGTGACCCATGGAGGGAATCGAACGCAGGTCCCTGGTGCTGCAAAGCAACAGTGCTAACCGCTGTGCTACCGTGCCGCCCCAGCATTGTGCTACCGTGCCAGCCTGAAAGGAAAAAAAATGTAACGTTGCCCCATTAAAACCCATCTCCTCGTGAATCCCCTTTGCCATGATGAGCACTCGCCAATCGCTTCGAGGGCAGAACCAACTTTGTGTAAAGGCCCAACTAAATAAATCTCTGGCTGGTTTGTACCCATAGTTGTTGCACACCAACTAACCGGCAGAGAGCCATGACCTCCAGCCTTTGGAAGGGAAGTCAGGGTTTACTGAGGGGATGAAAACTGCCATTCTCTGCTCGCTAAAATGTTTCTCTGGGGACACCTTAACCATCCTTTCTAGTCAAACACTGCTGAGTTATCCCTCAATTGGCAACTCATGCTCATTCTAATTGCTCGGCTAAAAAGTGCAGGGAACAAACTTTTGTGTCGGCAAGAGACAGGATTCTGAGGCGGCGAGGGTGGTAGTGGAGTGTTGTGTGATGCATTTGGTTGAAACAGAGTAGAGCGTGTTGTAATATTCCTCTCAGGGACAGGAGCATGCCACCACTAGAAAGGAAGTGTGTCATGCCATCCGGCTGTACCTCCACTTGTGCTTTCCAGCGGAGCGCGCGCGCACACACACTCGGCAGCCCTGGTACCATCAAACTTTACACCTCTGTCTCGTCTACAGAACGGAACACACAAATTGTTCACCCAATCCCTTAGGCGTATTTGGTGCTTTTATCACCATTGTAATGAAATACAACGGTGCAAATGTGAAATCAGGAGGGGGTAGCCTGGCAGCCTTGGAACCGAGACTTACCATTTGGTGTCACGCTGAGGAAATAACCTATTCCCTTGCATTTCTGTTTTTTCGCGAATGCTTGCAGGCGCTCAGGAACCGGAAGAGGTCATTAGGCCCAACAAGAATCCCTTTTTCATTTGACAGATCTCCACAGTGGTTTGTCAACTCCTCAAATATTGTTCAATCCCTACTCCCTCCAGAGAGGCATCAGATCGTCTCTGATTGAACCCAGCCATTGAGCCTGCCTTCAAAGCCATAGCCAAAGGACACGAGTGTTTTTCCTGCTATTGAAGCTGAATTCTTGTGAGATTACCCAGATTACAAAGCGGACGGTTTAATAGTGTGAGCGCAGACTCGACAATTCCCCCGGCCTTTACTGTCTCCTGTTCAAAAAAAAAACATCAAAATGGAGATAATGCCCGGTGGATGGCCCCTATGAGAATATCCTCACTGTTTTCATTTTGCTTCGACTTCCTTATGCTGGTTTTTGATACAGAAATTGGTTATTTCATTTTAGCCATGGCAATGGACATGATACAAGGCAAGTGTGTGCGCATTCTTCCCTCTCCCTCCATCCTTATTTTAAAAATAAATTTAGAGTACCCAATTCATTTTTTCCAATTAAGGGGCAATTTAGTGTGGGGCTAATCCACCTAACCTGCACATCTTTGGGTTGTGGGGGCAAAATCCACGCAAGCACGGGGAGAATGTGCAAACTCCACACGGACAGTGACCCAGAGCCGGGATCGAACCTGGGACCTCGGCGCCGTGAGGCAGCAGTGCTAACCCACTGCGCCACCGTGCTGCCCGACCCCCTCCCTCCATCCTGACTGTCTGTAGATCAAGTTCAATTGATTGGAGGGGGTGCAGAGGCGATTCACCAGCAAGTTGTCTGGGACGGGACATTTAAGTTATGAAGAAAGGCTGGATAGGCTTGGGTTGGTTTCGCTGGAGCAGAGAAGACTGAGCGGTGACCTGATTGAGGTGTTAACCCGTTTTTAAAAACGGGTTAAAATGACACGGGAAACAGGCAGGGAGGCGGATTTCAGACCAGGAAGGCATCTGCCGTGATCTGATTGAATGGCGGAGCGGGCTCTGGGGGCTGAATTGCCTCCTTCCGCTCCTTGTTCCTCTGTTCCCATAACCGTCATCATTGAACATGCCTCTAAATGCCCTTCGAGGAGCAGAGGCATAATCACGCCAAAATGAAAACTAATGCGCGATGCTAAAAGAAAATTACTCTTTGAAAAGCAATTAAAAAGACGATAAGCACCCTCTCCTCAGCCATCTCGCAACTGGTTTGAAGCCTGATGGATTTGCAAAGCAATTGAAATGAGATTTCCCTTCACTTTATGGGATGCGAGTTGTTCTCGTTTACAAGTGCAGGCGAAACCCACATAAATCTCACTTCAAAGCGTTCTGCTTCAATCAGGATTTGCATAAGCAAAAAAAAGCCAAATGGCAAATATTTACACAGCAGCTCATTTTAATAATTAATTCAGCAACAAAAACAAAAAAACTATTCAACAGATAGCTATTTTACACTGAAGTAATTAGATTTCTCAAATACACTACAGTTTCTCATTAAAAATTGGCTGCGATTTCAATTCATGCGCAGGGGCTCAGCCGTGACAATACTCCATCCAAGAATGGATGTTGCTCGTGCGGACCACGCAAAACAAGAGAAGACTGAAGTATTCCATCGCTGGCCTGATGGTCGGCGCACGAGCTGGGAACGTTGCAATTTTCCATCACGGACCCAAGTTACGTTGTCTGTCGCAGTGAGGTTCCCGAAAGTCAGACGGTGCCTGCGGCTGGCTGTCGGGTGAGGATCGCAGAATTGCAGCACCGTGGCAGCACGGGAAAAGGCCATTCAGCCCATCATCTCCGGCAAGGCTCTCGCCAAGTGAGCCACCCTCCGAGTGCCGCACACATCCCCCGCTGCTACCCGTCGCGTTCTTGCATTCTTCAGATGACCGCCCAATTCCCTATTGAACGACGCCTTGACTTAACCTGCCTCCATCGCGTTCTCAGGCAATTCACCTGGTGACGGCGCTGTGTCACCTTGCAAGATGTCGGCTGTCTTACCCCGCCCAACCTCAAAATAGCAGTCATCAGACCGGTTTGGGAGTGGTGAACCACGGTGGATCATCAGTTGGGGCGAGCAGGAGATCTGCCCGAAGACAAAGAACCTTTTTCAAGGCAACCGTCAATAATATATTCAACTGTGTGCAGGGTTACAAAGCACTGGGACAGAGCCACAGCCCTTCTCTCAGATTCTCCCCATTCTCTTCGGACATCTTGATGACATATCTCCAAACGCACACGCTCAATTAGAATAGTGTTTGAGTTTACCCTTTACCCTACAGCGAACAACAGATCCCAACCAGTTGCTGCGTTGGATATTTTTTCTTCACGCCTCCACTGCTTCTTTTGCCAGTTACCTCAAGTTGGCATCCTCTCGTTCCCGGTCCTTCCGCCAGTGGGAACAATGATTCCCCCTTGACCCTGTCCAGACCCCGCCTGGTTTTGATTTTGAAGACCCCTGACAAATACCTTCTCTTCTCCAAGGAAATGGTTGGGAGGAGATTCAAAGGAGGTACTGAAAATGATGGGTCACGCTCTGACACATAGCCCTCCACAGGCTTTAAGGCCGAAACATTGAAGGATGAATCCTGGGTTGTGGTGCTCTTTTGTGAATCGCTAAATTCAGGATGGTTGGCGCAGTGTTCAGGAAGACCACAAAATAGCTTGAACTTGAACAAAGCTAAACATTTATTAACACTACTAATTTGGATTCGACACTTACTCCTGAAGAATACACAGTTAATTATTAACATTCATCTACAACTAATCTTTGTCCTGTTATAAACTATGATCTGCTCTTACTCACACTATCTTTACTTCTGACTGTCTCTAGCTACCTCCTGCACACTTTCTCCCTCAGAAGGCTTAGCATCAATGCCGTATATAATTGTAACTATAGCTCCCTCTAGTAGCTATTCTGGACATTTCATTAACCCTTGCAGTTCTTACATTTATGATAATACCACAGTGGGTGAGATGCTAAAAGGCGACCGACATTCCTGTGAAATCCCAGCCCAACGAGAGCCAATGCCATCGACGAGGTGGGGGGCGCGGGGGGGGGGGGGGGGGGGATGACGACAAATATATTCCTCTCCATAACTAGCTTTCTAACTGGCAATCAACAGCAACATAACTACTGCGTTTCAGCCTCCTGTAATGAAATGCCCCACATCTTGCTTGGTGTGCTATTGCTCACGCTGGGAAACCCGACACACTCCATTCTCCAGCATGAACAACACTGTGCCGAAAACTGGTGAAATGCAAAGGGAAAATGCTTAACCATTCAGATCCATTGAGACATTGGGCACCAGTCCAACCATTATCCTCAATTATGCTTTAAAATAATGTTTGCCCAGCTGCATAGTTTCAACGTTTATCTCAAAACTTCAGCTGTTCTATCCGTGCGCGTGCACGCGAGCTGGGTGCATGCACTCAGTGCACTACTGAGGGAGTGCTGCACTCTCAGAGGCGCTGTCTTTCAGGTGCTCTCTCAGGTGGAAGTAAAAGATCCCTTTGTGCTGTTTTTAAGAAAAGCAGAAGAGTCTTGCCCTGGATCATGGGCAATGTTTATCCCTCACTCAACATGGGGCGGATGTTGTGCAGTGCTCAGAAGATGTGAAACATGATACAAAAAAGCAAACTCTACCAATCATTCCAATCCATCCTCTTTATTCCATCTCCATAACATCACGTGACTCTGACCTTCCCTCGCTCTGCTGCTGATGCACTCAGTCATGCTGTCAGGAACAGAATAACTGGTGCAGGCCATTCGGCTACCCGGAGGCTGTTGCATCATTTAATCATGGTTTTGTTACTCTGAGACTCGACGATTCCAACGCTACCACCCCCCCCCCCCCCCGCCCTACCCCTCTTCGGGGGGGGGAGGGGGTCAGCCTCCATTGTTGTGCTTTCTGACAAGGTGCAACTTGAAGTCAAGCCACCACGTTTTTCTTGGCAGGGCGGCGGTCTGGGAAAATGTGTGTTGCAATTTACACCGATGTCGGCGCGCACTCAAAAAAAGAGCTCAGATTGCAGATGGTGGTGCTGCTTAGAGTACCGGTAGAGAGCACCGAAGAGATCGGAAACCTCTTCAATGCGCTCCGAAGGGACACCTGTTGCTGCATTAGACCTGTGCCCCTTGGGGTTCAGAAGAATGAGAGGCGATGTGCTTGAAACGTCGAAGGCTGTCACGGGGTTAGACGGGGTCAAGGTCGGGAGGGTGTTTCCACTCATGGGGGAAGTGTAGGAGCAGGGGGTGTCGTCGAACAATAAGGGTGTGCTCGTTTAAAATGTTGAGTGGCGAATCTTTGGAATTCTTTACCCCAGGGAGCTGCGGAGGCCAGTACCTTGAACATTTTCAAGGCCGAGATCGGTGGGTTTTTAATCAGTAGGAGAATTTTACGTTGATAAGGCAGAAACTTGCACAAAGCGTTAGATCAGCTCTGATCTTGTTACACGGTGGGGCAGGGCTGAAGGGTTTAATGTTCCCGTCCCTTCTGGTCCTATCCTTGCTGCCTGGGAAGCAGACACTTGTCAGTTTAACAGGCTCAGGCTGTGAAGCCCCTTGTGAAGTAGTCGGCTCGTGACATTCCCTGCCCACGTTAAGGCAGGAAGGTTTTATTCCGTTCTCCATTCTCAGCTCGGCGTTTGTTGCGCCTCGGCAGTTGACTGCGAGGAGCTTTTTTCAACTACGGCAGCCCTTGCATTGAAGGCAAAGCACTGAGAAACGGACGACTCACTTGAGTGAGCAGGTGACCGCCGGTACGCACGGCACTAAGCAGCACTAATCAGTGGGGGAGTCAATAAAATTGGAGTTGGGCAAAAAAAGTTCTTCCTGGGTTATCAGAAGCTGTGTCAGGCGAAGGTAGCAACATGGACCATCTCCTTGGTATCATGGTTTGAGCACGTAGGTGGGAAGAACGGTTTGCACAAGAGAATTTTCAAGAAACCCTCACTTCTCTCAGCATACCTTGGTGCAAAGACATTTTCAACACTGGGGGTGGTGGGGGGGGGGGGGGGGGGGGGGGGGGGGTGGAAGGCATCCAGGTGCAGGCCATCCTCAGGCTGTCTCGAAAGTTGCTAGTTTAGTGGCTCACAACTGGCCACTGGCTGCTCCGTTTGAGAAAGGACAAGGGTGATCAAGAAGGGGGATGTCCCAGGGGTGAGGAACAGGAGGGACAGCATGTTTCAAACCCGCAACCTCTACTACCTCAAAGGACAAGGGCAGCAGATGGATGGGGATGTCGACCACCTGCAACTTGCAACTTCCCCTCCAATCAATCCTGCCTTGGAAAAAAACTGGATCGTCCGTCCCTTCACTGCCGCTGGGGCGAAATCCTGGAACCCCCTCCCTGCCAGCGCCGTGGGTGTACCTACGCCGCATGGACTGCAGCGGCTCAGGAAGGGGGCTAAGTTCCACCGGCGCCCACCTCCAGTGAACAAATTAAAAAAATAGCACCAAGAAAAGGTCGCGGCGAAAGGTCATTAAGCTGGAACACCAATCCACTTCCTCTCTCAGCAAATGGCAACTGAGCACTTCTATCATTTTCTGTTTTTATTTCAAAGTGAATGCTTCACTGATGACAGCCCCACTTACAGGGAGTGCTCCCTGACTAGTCACAGCAGCAAAAGATAATTTATGATAGATAAGCTTTAAAAAAATTATTTGCACTTGGCATGTGTGCAGCCAGCACTTGGAAATAGAATGCCCCGAAAGCATCAACGACAGCAAGTTGCATTCATATGGCGCATTAATATAAAATGCCACTGCCCCATAGGACTGCTGCCTCATGTGCCCAAATATATGTGGGTCAAGAATCAACCAGTTCCGTATTTATCGGATTCAAGCTGGTTAGTGAAGTCTAAAACAAGGGGCATTTTCTTTATTGAGTGTTTCTTGACTTGTTCAGCTCTTGTGCCCATTCCACCCAGTGTCCCAGCTAGCCCCTATTTCTCTGCGCTGAAAGGCAATTAATGATCATAGCCTGTTCCTCCGAACCGGAACAATGTAAGTTGACATTGACAGACTTTAACAATGTAACTGACGCGATGATGGCATTCAGTCACGTGAAGACCCACGGCAGGAACCCACGTCCCGGATCAGACGTCACCCTCAAATCGGACGACAGCCAAAGACGAATGAATGTAAAATGCCCCCGGGGCGTCTCACGCGAGGGGTGTCGGACCAAACCGTCGCTGAGCTGCACGAGGGCTGGTGACCCCAAGATTTGTCAGAGGGGCTGTTTTGGAAGGAGCGTCTGGAAGGAGAGCAGGGAGGTAGAGGGGAGAGGTCAATTGCGCGAAGTTCAAAAGCTTAGAACCTCATCCGTTGAAAGTGTGGCCTCGACTGGTGGAGGCGATGCTTGCGGAAGCCCAGAACTTCAAAAGTCAAGATATTTCCTGAACATGAGCCAATGCGGGTCAGCGAGGATGGGCGTGACAGCGGAAATGAGCACTATGTAGTCAAGTGACTGAAATTATTTCATTTCAATGCATCTGATTCTTCTCCAAGGCATAGTTACAGCCCTCAACTCACTTTGGTAAATGAGTGATTAATGGCTGGCAGCACTTTTGTTTTTTCTCATCTCCCTTTGGGACTCCAGCCAGAGGTAGGCCTGGCTCGTGCTCTGCTGGGCGAAAGACTTCAATGCTCCAAGTGGAACGCTTCTGCACAGCGCAGCCAGGCAAACCAGTCCTTCTGGGCAGACTTCCCAGTTTCGCTGACATTCCCTGCCAGTTTTACCTGCCACCTTGCAAACTCTTAGCCCCTCGCTTAAGAGTTGCAAAATATGACCTTTACATGCCCATGATCACCAACACGCCTTTCACTGGAGACTGAGAACATCACAGAATCATAGAGACTTAGACCAGGTGGAGGGTAAGTCGCCATAGTCTTGAGGATACTGATTGAGTATCTTGAGCACATATAAAGAGGGACTGCTGGGATACTAGAGTGATGGTACATCAGAGGCAGGGAGATGCCTGTGAATAAACCAACCAGCAAGAAAAGGACCTGTTTCCAGTTCTAGCTTAATTATTTGGCGTGTTCAATTGAACAGCATCCCATCAAGCAGTTACAGGCAGGCACAGCGTGGTCCAGGCACACAGGACAGCTCCCTCAGTCTAGAGCACTGACATTTTTTTCCGCCCTTCCAAAACCATGACCGCCTGGGTATCTCAGGAAACCATCTCGTTGCCCCGCTGTGCTGGGGGCGAGACTGGATAGTGCGGCGAACCCGCTCAAAACTCCATTGGCTTTGGCGGGTCTGGAAGATCCCATCGCTGGGAGGAGAACAGCCCCAGGTTCTCCAGTCTTAGGCTGGAGGGCCCCGCATGAGAAACTGGGGCAAGCTTGTGCGGGGGTCATGCCCAGCCTGAAACAGACCGAGGCCGAGTTCCGTTTCATTTCACGCAGGCTGATTCCAATTAGATTCAGCCTCTTGTGGGGCTACTAACTTTTTTTTTGGGGGGGGGGGGGCGATGTTGCATTGAGACAATAGAGGTATGAGATGTATTTAAAAAGGGGTTTAAGATGGAGGAGAAAAGCCACAATCGAAAGCTGCTGAACTCAATGTTGAGTCCCGCCAATAAACAAATTAACTCGTCAACAAATTAACAGTCCCTTAAAGGGGCACTGTAACAAAAAGATAAAACTTTAAAAGGAAGCTTAATAAGTTAAATTAAAATATCGTTTCCAGGGTTGACGATACACTCCGGCCTCTGCAGTGCCCAACGGTCATGGAAGGTCTCAAGTGTATTAGTGGACATGGCATGCTCCCTCTCCAGGGACACCCGGGCAGGAACGTAGCTGTGGGAAATGGATACATAATCGGTGTCATGATATTCAGGTAAACATCATAGCGCATACATACTGATGGACAGATCAACGGACCAATCAACACACACACAACACCACAGCCAATCACAGGCAAGAGCATACACAGTACAAAACAGGGAACACGACACTTCCTGAGTATTCCAGCAGGAGACAGCTCAGGGCACAGAGCTCACAGCAAGCCCCTCAGACATCCACCTTGTGCTGAGTGCCACTCCAAGATAGTATTAGGAATAGGTCCACAGATTCTAGGGTTATGATCGAACCTCAGTGACCAGTTTACCACTGTAAATAAATGTCAGCAATAAAACTGAGTTGTACCATTCGCAACCGTGTTGGTTCGTCTGTGTAGCAGAGCACCCAACACATCAATCGGGTCTAAATATCCGCTGCCTGGAGCTGTTAACGGCCACCTAGGCCCAGGAGCGGATACACCTGGAGGTTCCTCTGAGCTGCCCACCCCCTCCACACCAGGTGACGAAAGATCAGGGGTGTGGGGTTGAAGGGCAAGCGGAAATTGAGGAGCAAGCCTCTTTCAAACAGTCCAAACAGGCTGCAACCTGTGGCAGCCGGTGAAGGTACACGGAACACGGATGCCTCAAGCCGCAGAAAATACAGGAGTGGTGTCAATTACAGCTGGGTGTTCATGTAGAGGAACGCTGCACGCAAGACCCTCCACACCAAGTCCCTGATGGTCCACGGGACGGCTCCCACATAGATGGCCTTCCATCGGTGGGGGGGGGGTCCTCCGCAACTACCAGGAGGGAATGCCGCGACAAAGGCAGGGAAGTGAAGAGGGTGTGAACCAGCCAGCCCGGACAGGAATCGCCTCCTTGCAGAACCGAAAAGGCAGGGAGGGAATTTCCACAAAACTGCTCCGATTGCCCGACCGGGAGGTTTCGGGACAGGGGCTGAAATTCCGCCAGAATGCACACTCGAGCCGCCTCGGCACCTTGTGCTCGAGCTGCTATTTTCCACGCGAGGGAGCGCTCCGACCACGAGGTAACGCGTTCCAGACTTCAGCTCCTGGTAAAAGACTGGCGGTTCCTGCAAGGTGCCACAGAGGTTCCCACGTCCTGATATTGGGGCTGCGGGTCATAGCTGAGGCTGTGCAGCTGGTGGGAGGAATATGTCGCCAGGGCACACCGCCAGGAGGAGGCCCAACATCAAGGCATCGCTGTAGGCTCGGAATCTGGAAAAGCGCCACTTGGCCGTGAAGGCACATGAGCGCCTCACCATACTCCTTAATCGGAGACTCGGTATCTCGTCAGGGAGCCAGTGCATCCCCTCTGTCGCAGAAGAATCAGTGAGCTTCCTCTGTATCTTCAGTAACAAACTCCGGTAGCACAGCATTGCGCCGACCAGTTGGTTTGTGTAGGATACGGCTCGGAGCAGTCCCGCCCACCCACAGCCAGTCACGGCAACCTTCCATCAATCAATCAATCGATCAGTACCCTGCGCCTGCCCATCCTCGACCTGGGCAATACAACGAGTGTAACATTCATATAGGGAATGGGCAGAAACTCATTCTGGGACGAACCCACGCGTACCTTACTGTGAGTGCTTGCTGCTGAGACAGGGGATTGGAAGTGGACGCATACCCCAGCCCCAGAATGCCAAAGCAATCTTATCCACCCTTCCAACCACAACAAAAAAACACACAGAAATGTCACTGTTTAAAATGATGAGAACATTAGCATATGCTCCTCATGACTTTTTCTGTGGCATCGTCCTCCTGCCTGGTTGCCTGAGCAACTCAAACAGCATCGCGCATTTTAAGCAGTGCTTGAAAGTAATTCAAGGCACGGGCAAACAGCGTTACTAATTGAAGTATCAAAAGTCTCACTTGCTGGAGTGTCAGACATCAACTAAAGACCCAGGCGGCCCAGCCCTCCGGGACCTGGCGAGGGTGCTTCACAAATCGGCGTCCACTCAAGTAGAACAAGGGACATTGGGGAATGAGTCAGTCTCCCAATGTTCAGGTTTTGGAGGAATTAATGGACGCTTGCACATGGGCAAGGACATTGGCGGTGAAAGTTCAGCGCAGGAAGACCAGCAGGCTGCAAAATAAATGTCGGAATTCACAGGGTGCATTTTTAGTCGCACAACAGTGGTGTCTTTCATGTTTACTTGCAAAGTTCTTTGTAAGCCTTGGGTTGGTAAGTGTACTGATTCCTGATTGATCTCATCTCCTCGGAATGATTTTAATCCGTTTCGAAGGAGAACGGCGCTTTTATCCCTGGTGTCAAAGACAATGGGCGAGATTCTCCACTCCCGCGCCGGTTGGAAGAATCGCCTGGGCCGCCAACATTTCCCAGGACGCCGGTCCGACGCCCTCCCGCGATTCTCCCAAGCGGCGGGAACGGCCCCGTCGAGTTCCGCAGGCCGGAGAATCGCCGGAGACACCCAAAATGACAATTCTCCGGCACCCCCGCTATTCTCAGGCCCGGATGGGCCGAGTGGCCAGGCCAAAACGGCGGGTCCCCCCCCCCCCCCCCCCACCGGCGCCGTCCACACCTGGTCGCTGCACGTCGTGAACGGTGCGTGAACGCTGGGGGGGCGGCCTGCGGTGGGCGGGGGGTGGAGAGAGGGGGGATCCTGCACCGGGGGGGGTACCTCAAATGTGGCATGGCCCGCGATCTGTGCCCATCGATCGTCGGGCCGTCCTCTCTGAAGGAGGACCTCCTTCCTTCCGCGGCCCCGCAAGATCCGTCTGACATCTTCTTGCGGGGCGGACTTAGAGAGGACGGAAACCACGCATGGCGCCAACCCGCGTATGCGCGGATGACGCCAGTTATGCGGCGTCGGCCCCGTCATCTATGCGGCGCCGCCTTTACGTGGGCAACAAGGCCTGGCGCGTGTAGATGACGCGGCCCCGATCCTAACCCATTGTCAGGGCCTGAATCGGTCAGGATCGGGGCCGTTTCGCGCCGGCGTGAACCTCGATGGCGTTCACGACGGTGCGGCCACTTCGGCGCGGGAGTGGAGAATCCCACCCAATAGTTACCCCTCAGCCAACATCACCAAAAATAGATTATCTGGCGAAAAAAAACTTTGCTGGAAATTTGCTGCATTCAAATAGTCTGCGGTGTTTTCTATATTAGAACCGTACATAACGACAGGCAATTTAATTTGCTTTGAAGTGCTTGGGAATGTCCGAGGGTTGGGAAAGACACTTGTAACGCCACCCCGAGCAAGTGGGCGGTCAATGCCAGCCCCACTGGCCCCGGAGTCCCAACTTAAGTGACATGATACAATAATTTGTATCAGGTTTCTTAGATCCTTGGCTCTTGACTGCTCCAATGACTTACAGGCACCAGATTTCACAGCCTGCTGGGGGATTTGTTTTTTAATTAAAGGGGAAGTCCATCTTAAAGGCCTCGGGCCCCAGTGATTGTCCAGGTAAAAAAATTAGGAAAGCCTGAAAGAACAGAAACGACGCAGGAAAACAAGGGGCAGATAAGGATTTACAGGAGGATCCTTCCACACTGTATGATTGCAAGGCTTCCAGTTTGCCCAATTTGGTAAACAAAAAAAAAAAAGGATTTATAGTTCCGGCATCACACTTGGGCTTTTAACGCCCAAGGATGGATTTTTAATCCAAATCTTTGCTAAATCCAAACACTTAAGAGTTGAAGATCGCCAAATAAAACATAGAGTGCTAATCAAAACCATGCTTCCGCACTGTATTAAAACAGGTTAGTCTCGGCAGACGAGTCGAATCCACAAGGACCCACAAATGCAATTTCAAAAAGAAACTCGGTCCTTTGAAGCCAAGCCGTTCTCATTTTCCTCGTCTTCTAAGGCTGTCACTGCTTTCAAGAATTCAGCATGTTCAGAGATCAATGACATTTACAATATCTGAGGGAGGATTCAGAGCTTTGTGAGCATGTCAACATTTCAGATCTTTCGCGGATCCAATCATCCGCCTTGCCGCGCCAGACGTTGACTGCACAATAAGTTGTGGCTTCAAAACAACAGCAGGCCTCAAACAAGGGATCTTTCAAAGTAACACTTGCTTTGATCAATGGATCACAAGAACCTAAATTAAATTCTAATGTGCCATGTTAAAAACCAGACCCAGGGCTGATGCCTCCTGAAGCAAATGCTGATGCTTGAGATGCCCAATTTTAAAATCAAAGGCAAAAAACACCCTTCGGTGCAAACTCCAAGAGCGGGTTCAGCACATCCAAACGGAAATCTTCTTTCACTTCTCATCCAAGTCCGCGTGCTGCATTCCAGCTCCTCAATGACTGACCGCCTGAATTTATTGTTTGGTCTTGGCCACACAGTCGGAACAGGTTCCATTTTCTGTCTAAGTTATCTCGTCTCAGCCAAGGCAACAGGGGGTACGGTTCGCCGAGGCTGGGAACAGGGGCCGTCAGACAGAATTCCTTTCCCCTGATCGCTATCAATTGCATTCTGTTTTCATTTTAGCTGATGGGTGTTGTGCAGACTGGGGAACTGCACCACTTGGGCATCTGAGAGAGATAAGTGCTGATCATCCAATAGCCCACATTTGAGAACAACAGGCTTTCCAGTAAGAACAAGATTAATCCAGCAGGCCACAAGAGAAAGCACGTTTGCCTCCCCCTTTTGAAGTCTCGAGTGTTATTCACAATAAATACTCGTGCAAGCAAATACGTGACTGAGAAGATGCCACATATCAGTGACTTTGGTGGTTGTTGTTATATTACGATATTGTAACATTTATATTACTCTTTTTGTCTAGCCGAGTTGTTGAAATGTAGTCTTCCAGTGATGATAAAGTAATTTAATAAGTAATATAAAATAACCTAGTGAGTTCTTTTTACTTAATACTGAACTAGTAAACTAACAAATAACTGTAGATTAAACTGTTAAATAAGATAATGCTATGTACTGATATCTATTAACTTCTCTCTAGCTGTCTCTCTTCTGTACTCTCTGCACTCCTGACACACTCTCCACCAGGAAAGAGCGGGAAAACCTTTTTATAGGTTCTGATAGTGTGGCCATCTAGTGTTCAATTACCTGTACTTGCTTAACACAGTCTGATCATGTATTACTACACACAGAGATCGCTACAGTTATGTGATAAATGCAGACAGAGGGATCCATGATTGATAGTGTTGAAAGATACATAGATTGCGGTATCGGAACATCCACTGATTTTCGATTAGGAAGACCCATTGATTACTGCATTGGAAGATTTATTGATTATGGTCTCAGGACATCCATTTGTGGTTGATGGGGGGTGGGGGGGAGGGGGAGAGGGCAGGCCAAGGATGGGCTGCTGACGGTAAATCAGTGTTCTTCAAACTTTTTTTCTGGGAACCCAGTTTTACCAACCGCCCAACCTTCGGGACCCAACCCGGCCGACCTATGCGACCCACGCCAGCCGACCTGCGTGACCCACCATTTTCTCGTACCTTGTTTGCTGCTGACAAAAATGGAGGAAATGGTTTTGGGTCCCTTTGGCCCTCGTACTCGCTCCTCCAATGGAACCTGTTGGATGAAGGTGAAGCCTTCCAGTGTCGGAAAGTATGGAGTCTCCATCTGTCCAAAGTTCTGAATTTTTTTCCTGTAAAATGTTAACAAATAAACCCCCCCCCCCCGAACTTGTAAAATAATATAAAATTGGCAGTGGCCATCTTGGCTTGGTCTGGAATCAGGGCGAGGGAGGGTCCTGTGGGCTGATTGGGGGGGGGGGGTATGAGGGCTTTGTGAGGGCCACGAAGAGTCCAGCAGGAGTTTGTAGAGTCGAAAGAAATAACTTTGTTTACAATTACATATATACAACAGCAGCAGTACTCCACCACTACTCGCTCTAGCTGGTTACACACTGGCAAGCTCTATTTATGCAGGTGACTCTGCAAATGATTTCTACGCCCCCCCCCCCCCTCTCACTGGGGGAGCTCATGAACACTAAGGATTGTGGGATAGGCATTAGTCCCCAGCCAGTTTGGGAATTTGTTTATGGAGAGTAGATTTGTGGGGTTGGAGTAATTGATGGGAAGGTTCCAGCTCCCGGTGGGGGAAATGGGTTCAGGTATTTACAGGTGAGGAACTTTGTGCGGAAGGAGCTGGCTACCATTCCTCGGTTGTCACCCCACTCATTGGTGTCTGAAAATAAGATATGGGAGGGGAACATTTTGGATATCTATTGCCAATTGATGGAGAGGGAGAGGGCCTTGCTGGAAGAAATAAAGATGAAGTGGGTGGAAGAGTTGGCTGGTGCATTTGAGGGGGGGGGCGGTGTAGAGTGAGTTACATAGGGTAAACTCGACCTCCTCGCGAGCGAGACTGATTCAGTTTAAAGTAGTGAACGGGGCACATATGATCAAAACGCGCATGACTGGGGTTTTTTCCCCCCAGAGGTGGAGGACAGATGCGCGCGGTGTTCAAGGAGGCCGGCAAACCACACGCATATATTCTCGTCCTGTCCGAAATTGGGGAATCCTGGGAGTCGTTTTTCGAGGTGATGTCAAGAGATTCGAGGGGTGAGGGAGGGGACGAGCCTGTGGGTGGGGGTCTTATCTGCCGGGAGTGCAGGAGGGGGTGGGGGAGGGATGGGGGAGGGGGAGGGGGAGTAGCCAGGGAGGGGGGTTTGCAAATAAAGAAAACGTCACAAAGGTGGAATGGTGGGTGTTTTGTTTGTTATGAAAATTATATGAAGTTGAAAAGTTGAATGAGCATTATGTATATTGTAAAATGGAAAATGTCCTGAATTAAAAACTACTCTTCAAAGGATTCAAGAACCATTAAGTCAGGAAATCTTGGTTATCATTGCAGCAAACAATCACAGCAGTTCATGTAAATAGACTGTTTCAACCGACTCAGGAAATATATCATGGGGCCTTATCTGCATCAATTTGGCAATGCCTGGTGTCGACAGAAACCTGGGTTCTCAACAGCTCTGAAGAGAGGGTGAAATGTGGATCGGGAAGGAGGAGGGGTCGCGCTGGGAGGCGCTGGGGAGGGTGAATGCCTCAACCTCGTGCGCGAGGCTGGGATTGATCCAGCTAAACGTGGGACACCTGGCGCGCCTGACAAAGTCGAGGACGAGCTGGCCGTAGGGGATACGCCCCCCCCCCCCCCCCCCACCCAATGGCTGTGAACCATTTACGGAGGTTACAGATGTTGCATGAGGAGTGCATTTAAAAAACTTTACGATGGGAAGAGCACGAAAAAAGTTAAATGATCCTGAGTGAGGAGTAAACATATCTCGCTGATCCAATCCTCTGCGAGCTTCGAGCAATGTCACTTGCGTCTGTTGAAGGTAGCATCGTGTTGTGCCTGACTTCTGATTCATAAACAGCGCGAGAGCAACTAGTCATGAGTAGTTTACCTGCCTGACAGAAACCAGTTCTCTTCAGAGACTAATATTGCAGGAGACAAGACAATTACAAAAATATTCTATTAAGTATGAACATTCTTCATAAATTATTTATCTGCAATGTAATTGCTACTGACCTATCTTGTCATATTAACTTTGTCTATGATTTGTTTAGTTTTGCTCTCTGTACTGAGCTAATAGCTTTCTGCATGATATTTACTATTCTGTGGGATGGTTTTCTTTTCCTCTCTCCCTATTTACTCTGCTTTCCTGAACAGTAGACGATCACGCCTGTTACAAGGGGAAAAAAATAAAGTACTGCGTATTTAGGAAATCTAAGATTTGAAAAAAAAAGAGAAAATTCCAACTTTTCCCCATTCCGATGAAGGGTCTTCCTCCAGGAACGTTGCCAGCTCTGTCTCTCTCTTCACGGGGGCTGCCGGACTTGGCGCGCATTTCCAGCGCTTCCTGCCTTCACCTCTCCCATCCTGTCACAGCCGGCGGTCAAGAGTGGGAAACGAGCCGGCTCGGAGACTGGGGCAAGGATAACTGCGCCAGGTGCCTGGATGAGGCACCTCCAGAATGAGGTGGGGCCAAGGGCAAGGCGCACCTGGCCAAGTTGAAGGCGCTCCTCGTCCAAAGCATCGGCAGGTCTCCGAGGCGGCTTCTCGCCGAATGGGAAGACCCCCGGGGACTCCTGCAAGGTTCCTCCAATCCTCGGATTCAACATTCACCTCCCCCTCCCCGCCAGAGAAAGTGGAATATGGGATAATGTCACACAGCTGCGGCAGGGAGTGTTTATCCCAGATAGTGGGTGAAGCACCTATTTGGGATTGGCGTCGAATTGTTTTGAGGCTGACCTGGGATTTCTTGATGAAGCACAGCAGGATAATTGTCCCGATACTGCATGTTGCCTAGAGTGACCATTCTAATACCCTCATGGCCGCCTCGATGTTCTGCCCTCTGTCAGAGCGCATCGAAAGCTCTGCTGCCCACAGCCTCTCTGACATCAAGCACCCATCGCACCAGCACTCTTTCCCCAACATTTCGGGTTGCTAAACCTCCAGGGTTAGCCTGGGGTCTCCAGGAACTGAAGTGCGATCCCCAGGACATTGGTCAAGATTTTACTTTTGTCATTTTCTTTGCAAAGTAATGGCTCCAGCGTGGAGCGAATCCGGGAATGCATTCAATCACAGTAGGCAACCCGAGCCACATTGGCTCCCATTCCACTTGCTTTTAAATCCCGCCGTGGCCTCATCCCTCCCTCCGACCCTGTAGCCCGCCGAGGCAACTGCGTGCCTCCAGTTCGGCGCCCTCGAATTCCCATCCCCCTCCAGTTTGCCACTCGACTTGAGCTGCCTGAGCCCTGGGTTCTGGAATTTCTACCCCACGCCACTCAGCCCCTCACCTTATTTCTCTTCCTCAATAATCCAATCGCTCTGAAGTGTGATGACTGCCTCTCATGCAGGAACGTGTGCCAGCTACTTTGTGCACAGGAAGATTCCAACAGAACGAGCAGTCAGAACAATGAGGAGAAACAGGGGCTGGTTTAGCACACTGGGCTAAATCGCTGGCTTTTAAAGCAGGCCAAGCAGCACGGTTCAATTCCCGTACCAGCCTCCCCGAACAGGCGCCGGAATGTGGCGACTAGGGGCTTTTCACAGTAACTTCATTTGAAGCCTCCTTGTGACAATAAGCGATTTTCATTTTCATTTCATTTCAAATACCGGCCCAATCATTTCCAGCCCAATGCTCTGCTCACTTGGATTGTACAGAGGTTAATAATCCCATGGAGCAAAGTGTTGGCCCATATTTGATGGACTTTGGCTCAACACCTCATTCAAAGGCTGGCATCTTGCATCTGCCGTCAGGTGACTGTTATCTACAACCGGGGATCTTGTTGGCGACAAGTTGACGTTTCTCTTCCCGCGCGCAATGGCATACTTCCGTCTGTTCCCACAGCGAGTGAATATGAACCCGGAGCTTCCGGCTTAGGGGCAGGGACGCTAACCCACTGCGCCACAAGATCTGTTCGGGACGAGCACATGACTGACATTTTGTCGCCATTACCTCGTCGATTGCTCCGACGGTGATTGGTGAGCAAACCGCATCACACGGAGCAGGTTTTGGGGCTCAATCCCACACTGAGCCCAGTTAGTCCACGTGGGCCTTGACACTGTTGTGTTATATTGCTACTCCTGGTAGCATGTTATATTACTTGAAGTGATATGTGTTACTCATTTGTTTATGCCAAGAAGTTCTCAATTTTGATGATGATGAATACTCGAAGTCGACAATGATAACAAATAATTTATTGAGTAACTAATCAATTAGTGTGAGTTTTATTCTTTCATACTTTTACTAGCAGTTAAATTAAACAAGATAGAATTATGAAAAATGAAATGAAATGAAAATCGCTTATTGTCACAAGGAGGCTTCAAATGAAGTTACTGTGAAAAGCCCCTAGTCGCCACATTCCGGCGCCTGTTTGGGGAGGCTGTTACGGGAATTGAACCGTGCTGCTGGCCTGCCTTGGGCTGCTTTCAAAGCCAGCGATTTAGTCCTGTGCTAAACAGCCCCTGCAAAACCCATGCAAACACGGGGCGAGTGTGCAAACTCCACACAGACAGTGACCCAGAGCCGGAATCGAACCTGAGCGCCATGAGGCAGCAATGCTATCCACTGCGCCACCGTGCTACTTAGAATTAGAACTTAGAATTAGAACAACAAGAATTAGATTAACTATGAATATTATACTTGCACTTTGAGTTAACTCTACATTTCTCTTCAGAGCGGGAAAACAGATTGAGCCTGTATTTATACCCCTGTTAGTGTTGCCCTCTCGTGATCCTTTGACTGTACTGACTACACATTAACCCTTTATGTTCATGCATATACAGAGATCACCACAGTCGGCACCTCGGGGTCAGGCAAGGTGAAAGGCAGGATCACGAACCAGTGCCTCCTGCGGGAAGTGCATGTGCATGGGCATTGGATAAGGGGATCATCGATGTTGGCTGCTTTGGTCCTGCTGTGAAGCAGCGAGCTGGTAACCAATATCGGTGACTGAGACAGACAGCTGGCTGAGGTCAGGACGCCAGAGGCAGGGAGAAATAGTTAAAGAAAACAATTTGAGGTGCTTTATGTCGCAGGTGCAACAGCGTGGTAGGGAAGGATGCAAAGAACCGCACCGGTTCCGGGTCACAATCCACAAATTCCTCCCCTCCCTGACTGCAAATGGTGCAACTTCAGATCGCTAGAAGTAATCTACGAGATAATTATTTTTCTTCCTCATTCTTTCGCGGGATGTGGGCGTCAATGGCAAGGCCAGCATTTGTTGCCCATTCCTCATTGCCCTTGAACCTCTGGACCATTTCAGAGGCCAGTGGGAAGAGTCAACCACATTGCTGTTGGTCTGGAGTCACATGTAGGTCAAACCGGGTAAGGACAGCAGAATTCCTTCCCTCAAGACGACATTGGCAAACCAGATGGGGTCATCGGTGCGGAAGAAACTAGTTGGTCCCATTTTTCCACAGAGGGCATTGTCACTATAAAGGATGGCATTAGCAGCGGAGACTGGGCCTGATCACTGCGTCCCAGTACTGACACAGTAATGTTGGCAGAGTGGGAAGATCTGCCCATGGCTACACATTCGGCGGCGAAAAATGCATCCTCTTCAATAATTTAACAGGAGAGTTGTAGCGGCTTTCAGACCTGAAGGATGCGGGTATACATTTGTGCAGGCATTAGATTGAGCTAACACTGGAAAGGTATTCAAGGTCAAGGTGAAAGAGCGGAGAATTGGGACGATCGGAGACAGCTCTGTTCTGTAGACAACACAGGCTGGGCAGGTCAACTGGCTGGTTCTTGAGCTGAATTTTCAATGATTCATGTGGCATTTGTGACCAGCTGCTGAGGGTTAAAGTTGACCAAACTCATTAAACGCTCGCCTTAAACGTTCAAATTCTTCACAATGGAAAGCAATCACCCTGGCACATTCCGAAGTGCAGGAATAATAAAAAGGCATTCTCTCCGCAAGAACGATGAGAAATAACCTCCCCATGTCCTTATGTGTTCAGGTCTATGACTGGAAATTGACTGGACTGCGAAGGCAAGCAAACCGTTCGCTTGTGGCGAAGGACTCAACTGCTGGACATGGTAAAAAGTGCTACAAAAGAAAAAGCATGGTGTACAAAGGGGAAGCGAGGCTGGACTGTTGAACAGCTGGTCTGGGTTCAGGTGGCCCATCTTTCTGAGGACACTGATGAGCTCCACTTGGGCAGTATCCAGTGTTACCCTTCAGCGCCTTCAGGATGGTCGTCAGTGTAACATTTTTGGACGGCAGGGAGGCAATCCTCCTTTACCCGAAGCGTAATGGGTGGGGGCCCAAGAGCACCACTGAAGCAGGTGGGGTGACGAGCTTCCAGGGCAATGTCCTGGAGGGTAGGGATTGAGGTGCATCATGAGGAGGCTGGGTAGCTGGCACATGTTTGGCTGAGGCTCATTGGTCCAGGAGCGAGGAGAGTCAATTTGTTCCCCCCCCCCACTTTAGTCTGTATGCGACTCAAATCTGCTGATGAAATCCTCATCTACGTTTTACTTCAGCACCATCCATCAAGTTGTCCTCATTAAAATTCTTCTGCTTAAATCACAGTCTATTATTAGTCCCGGTATATATTCCACTTAAATTAGCTCTGTGCTGTGCATGTAGAATACCTTTCATCTGTGCAGCTTTTGTGTGATTTAGCTGACAGTCTCCAGGGAGGATACATTTCCATAACTCAGTGAACCCTACCACAACCAGATGAACTGAAAACACACTCATCTCCTGAAAGTCAATCATATCCAACATTCACACCCTCTTGTCACATCAAATTGGATTCTGATCCCTGCCTTTTGAATGGTTCCAGACCTCGCTGTAACTAAAAATGAATTTGACATGATCTCCTTTCGTCAGACACTGTATTTCCCGCAGTGACTCCTCAACAAGCCATTGTTTCGAACAATTTTCTTTTTCAATCTCCTCTTACCTCCCCGCCCCCGGTGTCGAATGTTTTGAGGTGCGATGATGAGTCAGAAAGCCGTGCCTTCAAATCCTTGTCCAGGGCTTGAGCACAAACGTCTTTTCAGGACAGCTGGATATCTGAGGGCGCTTTGCAACCAACTGAATAACTTCTTGAAGTGTCGTTAGTCACTCAGGCAGCTGAGGAAAGCCAGCTGCTAATTTGTGCACAGCAAGTTTCCAAAAGGAGCGAGGTGGTAACCTTGATTCATGACGTTGATTAAAGAACAAACGTTGACCAGAACCAGCTCCCCAGCTCTCCTGCGAAAAGAGCGTCGTGCAATCCTTTGCCCAAGAGGGCCGACAATGGACCTTCAACAGAGCCGTGATAGGCGCTTACATTCCGAAGCACAATTGCCCAACGTGCTGTCCCCTGAAGCACGCCTAAATCTGGAACAATGGGTGGGATTCTCCGATTGGCGACCCCAAAATCTCGTTCACAGATTGACCGGAGAATTCCATTCTTAGGCCGAAATCGGGGGGGCAGCGCCGTTTATCGGATGCTCCGGCCCCTCAAAAACGGCATATTTGAGGAGTACGCTGAACGCCATTGGGACGCCCTCAGGAGCGGTCGATGACTCTGGGTCTGTACTCGTTGGAGTTTAGAAGGATGAGGGGGGATCTTATTGAAACTTACAGGATACTGCGAGGCCTGGATAGAGTGGATGTGGGAGGATGTTTTCACTGGTAGGAAAAGCTAGACCCAGAGGACACAATCTCAGACTAAAGGGACGATCCTTTAAAGCAGATATGAGGAGGAATTTCTTCAGCCAGAGGGTGGTGAATCTGTGGAATTCTTTGCCGCAGAAGGCTGTGGAGGCCAAATCACTGAGTGTCTTTAAGACAGAGATAGATAGGTTCTTGATTAATAAGGGGATCGGGGTCATGGGGAGCAGACAGGAGAAGGGGACTGATAAAAATATCAGCCAGGATTGAATGGTGGAGCAGGCTCGATGGGCTGAGTGGCCTCATTCTCCTCCTATATCTTATGGTCTTGTGAGTGGGAGCGGGAATTAAGGGTAGATGGGGAAAGGAAGGGAGGTAAAGACAGAGGGGAGAGACAGACAAGGGAGAGGAGAGAGGGAGAAGAGGCGAGCGAGAAAGGGCGAGAGGAAGACGAAGAGGCAGATCATTCTGGAATTAGATGAACTGTCAAGATTTTGTAACAAATGACTAAACCAATCATGAAAATATAAACAGTGTGTGTTTTAACAGACCACAAGTTGAAGCTTAATCAGCTCACTGCCAACTTGGTTCATTCCTTAAATGAGATTCAAACCGTTTAAAATGTTTCCAACTCAATTGAATTTCTCCTAATGCTGTATGTTAGGAAATTTGATTTAGTGCGATCCAGATTTCTTCATAGCTGCATAACCACAGGCCAGCTGTATTACTCCATTTTATTGCACGATTCACTTAAATAAATTCAGACAGAACAGAACTTGTTAGAGGATCACAATAAAATCCCATTTGTTCAACATATGCTGCGCGAGTGAAGCATTCAGCTCCTTATCAGCTGTTTATGCACCAGGATTTCATTATCCCCCGGTGGGAATTCATGTTGAGTTATAATTGTTCCGATTGCCGCCGTTTCTTGTCTCCAGCCTGTGGGAAATTTAGTGGCTCGTACAGACCGTGTGGCCACGTCACGACGCAGCTACACAAAGGGTCACACAATGAGGAGGCGCAGGACTCCTCCCGCCCCCCCCCCACCCCCCGGCGCCCCCCGAAATGCAGGTCAGAACGCAAGCACGGAGCTGCTGCTCTGGCCAGTGAATAAAGTGTTGTCTGTTACAAGTCCTTGTTGTCAGCATGTGGGAACTCAGCACATCTAGCGTGAACACATCTGATCCTGGCCTTTAAAGTTTTGGATGAACTACTTCCACTACCGCCGGTAACGACAACAGCGGGTCTGCAGGTCACTGCAGCGACCTGTCAAGCCTCCTGTGACAGCCCCTTCCAACCCACAACCCTCCACTGGCCAGAAGGGCATGGCCAGCAGACGAATGGGAGTGGTGGCTACATCCATGCTCCTCCTAAACTCAGTCCTAAATCTACTTCCCTTTATTTTGAGGCTATGCCTGCTAGTTCTGCTTTCACCCGCCAGTGGAAACAACCTCCCTGCATCTATCCTATCGATTCCCTTCATAATTTATATGTTTGTATAAGGTCCCTCCACATCCTTCTAAATTCCAACGAGTACAGTCCCAGTCTACTCAAACTCTCCTCAGAATCCAACCCCCTCAACTCTGGGATTAGCCTAGTGAATCTCCTTTGCACACCCTCCAGCACCAGTACATCCTTTCTCAGGTAAGGAGACCAAAACTGAACACAATACTCCAGGTGTGGCCTCACGAACACCTTATACAGTTGCAGCATAACCTCCCTCGTCTTCAACCCCTCTAGCAATGAAGGGCAAAACTCCATTTGCCGCTTTAATAACCTTTTGCACCTGTAAACCAACTTTCTGCGACTCATGCACCAGCACACCCAGGTCCCTCTGCACAGCGGCATGTTTTAATATTTTAGCATTTAAATAATAATCCCTTTTGCTGTTATTCCTACCAAAATGGATAACCTCACATTTTTCAGGGGAACAGGGGAAAGATATTTCACATCGTACACGAGAGAAGGGGACAAGCTGCACTCCCCCACGCACTAAAAAAGACGGAGCCCACCCCCACATCTAACCACTCTTCAACTCTGGGGGGCTCCGTTCAAACGTGGGCAAAGCAATCCGCCCTCGGAGGTCTCCTGGTTCCTTCACCTTGTCAGATAGAGGATGTTAGATCACCGACCGTATTTGCTGCTGACAGTACAAAGGTTGTGACCCTGTAAATATCCAAGGAGTAGGATGTGCGTCGGTCAGCCCTGCGCTCACACTGGACGGCACTGCGGATCATCCGCCCGTCTGAACCTAATTTACCTGGTTCAGTTGTGAGATGGAATGGAGTGACACTGAGCTGCCAGGTCATTCATGTGGGTGAAGACAGGTAGCAGCAAACACTTGCGTTAATTTAGGAAACCCACATCAGTCCTCTCTCCATGCCCCATCTGCATGAACATCAACAGTTTGCAATTGGTTTTCAATGTGCTCCCAATGGTTCCCCCGAATCCACATCTCCAGTTCCACATCATCCCTGATGGAAATTAAAAGAAAATGAAAAGGAGAAGGGACTGGAGATCAGTTAAGGAAGCACTCCCCATGAGCCTGCTTGGCAAGCAATGGAAGAAATAGGATTCAAGGGTTCGGCACAGCTGCCTCAAGTGACATTTTTTGGGCAGTACAGTGGCAGAGTAGTTACCACTGCTGCCTCACAACGCCAGGGACCCAGGTTCGATTCCGACCTTGGGTGACCACTGCCTGTGGGTGACGTTCTCCCCGTGTCTGCGTGGGTTTCCTCCGGGTGCTCCGGTTTCCTCCCACTGCCCAAAAGTGTGCAGGTTAAGTCATGCCAACTTGGCATTTGGTGCCCAAAAGGTTAGGTGGGGTTACGGGGCTAGGGCGGGGACCCGTCAGGTGATGCCTTTTCTTGAACCGGTCCTTTGAACCCATACTCACTGTGTCGACTGTTCTGTTGTTCTCGTTCTGTGCTTTGGAAACCTGAGTTACGGCGATGGCAAGCTTGACGACGTCCATCAGTGCGAGTTTTATCCGTTGACCCATCAAATTCAGAGCCCCTCTAACTCTGTCATTGATGCATGGGAGTCAGCACGAATGTACGATCGAGGACGATCACAGGTATAAATCAGTGAGCGAATGTTTGTCAGGCCCACTTCTTCATGGCGAAGTCAAGCCTGACACAAATCGAGGTTATGGCATCGATGAGGAGAAGCTGTAAAAGAATACATTTATTCTCCCATTCCCTCGATGGCTGTAAATTCAGACTTGTTTTACATTTAAAACAGGCCTGCCTTAAATAAAGAAAAACAGAATAAAGCTGGAAATACCCAGCAGGCCAGGCAGCATCTGTGACAAGAGGAGCGGGGTATACATTCCAGGAAGAGGTCCTCTCACCTGAATTGTCTCAGCCTTCTCTTCCTTATCTCAATGGAGCACTTACTTTTTTCACCTCCAGTTGGGCCTCTCCAAATAATTTGCACTTGGATCAAGCTTTTCGCCATGAATGAGTGAGTCGAGCGGATTTTAAGTCTGCTGGCTGCCCGTCGCTATATCGCCCGTGGTCACGCAGTCCTGGGAAGCTCTTCATCCCAGGGCTCGGCAGCAAGAATGGGAAATGCGGAATGCTGGTCGGGTGGAGGGGGCATGAGAAATAAGTTGACTTCTGGACATGGCAGGGATTGCCCACCCTTTGCTGCTCCCAGGCCTGTTGCGCCGAGGGAGCAGCCGCTTTACAAGAATAAAAGATCCCCGTTATTTCCTCGAATGATACGACACAGAAGGGCTGAACAGGGAAATGAGAAAAGGCTCAGAGCAGCCTCCGGTTTCACCCTTCACCTCCAAAGGACGGCTCAGTTGGTTCCGCTATGCCACCCTGACCTCACTGGCTGCAGAGGAAGAGGGCGACCCAAGATGGACTGGCGCCAGCCAACAGTGGAGGTCTCTTGCTGGTTGACTGACGCTGGCAGAAGAGAATGGGGAGCTTTGTCTGCCTCGTGTGTCTCTAGACGCGGGAGCGACTAAGTCCAAGACACGAGGACATCATGAACATAGAAAATACAGCACAGAACAGGCCCTTCGGCCCACGATGTTGTGCCGAACCTTTGTTGTCCCAGATTATCATAGAATTTACAGTGCAGAAGGAGGCCACCCGGCCCATCGACTCTGCACCGGCTCTTGGAAAGAGCACCCTACCCAAGGTCAACACCTCCACCCTATCCCCATAACCCAGTAACCCCACCCAACACTAAGGGCAATTTTGGACACTAAGGGCAATTTATCACGGCCAATCCACCTAACCCACACATCTTTGGACTGTGGTAGGAAACCGGAGCACCCGGAGGAAACCCATGCAGACACGAGGAGAAGGTGCAGACTCCGCACAGATGAGGTCCATTATTTTTTTAAAAAAGTATCTTTATTCAACTTTTCAATTTTACACACAACAGAAAACAATAACAAGTAACAACCAACAACCCCCCACCTCAGAAAACTGAAACAGATCAGCCCGCAGTAGGTCCATCATGTCTTGAAAGAGCTACCCACCTATACCCGGCCCCACTTCTAGTCTACACGGCCCCGCAATTCCCTTCCCCTTCAAGTATTAATCCAATTATCACTGACAAAGCTATGATTGAATCTTCTTCCAGTGGTCTGAGGTTGCAAGGGAGAGGGGACACGTGAGCACAATTAGGTGCACACACATCTTTTATCTTCAAGTTAAGTAACGTGTGAGGATTGAAGGGAGAGAGGTAAATGTTATGACAGTTCCGACAACAGATCTCTGTCCATTGTAATTAATAACAAGAACATCACGCAGGCTGCCATGAGTCAGGCATGTCGCCCTGCGCATCACTTGCCAGCATTCATTCCCACTGCAGAAGGCTCTGCACCAGGCACTGCCTGATGAATAAAGCAACTGGTTATTCTTAGTGCTAATCAGCATATTTTCCCACATACGTGGGCAGACTGGGGTAAACAGAACTCCTCATCTCAGGCATCACAAATGTCAGGCTATAATTTAGAATCGACCACCCCTCCCGCTTGTCAAATTCAACAGTGCACCCGGCCCCAGAAGCTGAGAATGTCAAGCACAAAGCCAAGGCAATCTCGGACAGTCAATCCCGGATCACAGTATTTGTTGCAATTATTGGTCTCAGGAATTCCTTGTTTCATTAGGGATTCATTCTGTGAACAAAATCTGGAAATGAATGTTGGCAATATAAACAGATTAGTATTTTGCACATTCCGATGACACCACCTCTGCTGTTTCAACAGAAGCATTAATCCAACTATATTTAACGGGTTTTGTTCTTGTGGAAGTAATATACAAACATATGTCCCAAGCGCTAATTTTTTTCTCATCTGTTAATTGTGGAGATGCGTGCGTCACTGACAATGTCAGCATCTATTTCCCATCCCTAATTGTCCTCGATGGGGGGTGGGGGGGTGGGGGGGGGGGGGGGCACTTTCTCCCTGTGTCTGCGTTGGTTTCCTCCGAGTACTCCGGTTTCCTCCCACAGTCCAAAGATGCGCAGGTTAGGTGGATTGGCCATGCTAAATTGCCCTGAGTGCCCAAATTGTCCTTCGTGTTGGGTAGGGTTACTGGGTTATGGGGATAGGGTGGAGTTGTGGGCTTAGGTAGGGTGCTCTTTCTAAGAGCTGGTGCAGACTCGCTGGGCCGAATGGCCTCCTGTACTGTAAATTCTATGACTATGATTAAAACGTAAAATCCTCTATCTATGACTTGCGATCGTAATTTCTCCGCTCTGAAGAAATATCGTGGTTCAGCAAGAAGCGACAACTCGCGTCAGGGCGTCAACTGTGAATCATCTGGTTGCGCTTGTACCTCTGAGCCAGGAGGTTCAAGTCCACAGGTGGACCTGAGGAAGGGTTGCACTGTCACATGTCTTGCCCTTGGCGTCATACATTGAAGCACGGTTCCCCCTGTTCTCTCGAGTGGAGGTCTAAAATCCCGCAACCCTAATTTGAAGCACAGTAGGGGAGCATCCAAGCCAACGTCTGTCCCACAAACAACATCTCACTGCGCCATCTCACCGAATTCAGAGTGGAGGGAGTTGGAAAGTCGAGATCCACAAAATCCAAGCAGATGGTGAGATTTTGAAACAGGGCAAACCTTTTGAGGATGGGGGTGAAAGAAAGATCTTGATTCTGCGTATATTTCTTCCTCATCACAAACGTGTTCAGTGGTTTTAGCCTGAAGTACATCTTCTGTGTCTTTTCAGTAAAGTCTGGACCATTTCCTGGGCATCCCAGGCCACAGAAATTTTAAAGCACTTGACTGTTTCTGAAGTGTAGCCACGGTTTGTAATTGAAAATATGGAAAGATGTGTCATTTGAAACATGGAAGTCTGGCAATATCTGGTCTGAGAGAAACACGAGAGGATACAGGGAAAGATCCCACAAAGGGTTAGAACAGCAGCTGCAAAGAGCAGGATTGTAAAATGCGTATATCCTTGGTCAAGCAGGCTTAGCAAACAAGACAAACAGGATATTGAACGAAGCCAAAAACAATGGCTCACACCTTAATTGAAAGTAACTATCTTAGTAAGGATATGGAAAAGAAAGGATGAGGTTCAGTTGAATTTGGTGATAATTCTAGGTGTGAAAATTTGCAGGTAAATTAAAGAAAACTGGAGACTATCAGTCTACGAGAAACATAATTCAAAGCCAAAATCAAAGTCAAAATTATGAGCTGAGGACACAATTGGAAAATAAGACTATAGAAATGACAGGAACCAAACCAAAATTCACACCTCTATTGAAGTCAAAGCATTTTGAACATCACAAAGGAAACAAGGTAATCAGATCTATGAGATGAAGTCATGTCAAAATGAATACTTAGTTGGATTAGAAGGTTTAGATCAACGATACTTTTTACAATCAAAGTGAAATAAGTTACTTTACAATAAAGTCATAAAAACTAGATAGCTGTTCGAAAAATATATAAACCCAGAGACCAGGGCAGGAGCTACCAGAATGAGAACCAGAACTCAGAGAGGGAAGAAGCAGAGAAGGAACAAGCAGCTTCGAGTCAGATTACAGTCAGCTCGGTCATGGGGAAGATAAGACATAGCAGCCGAGCTAAAACAGCTAATACATCTAAGGAAGACTAGAATTTAAAGAGTAGGCAGAGTCAGCTCAGAGATAGCCAGCAGAGCCAGCTCTCATAGCTCGGTCCGTGGGAAAGATAGGACACAGCAACCGAGCTCATAAGCGAATACATCGAAAGAAGACCAGACTTTAAAAAGAAGATTGATTGTCAAGTTCGTCCTGAAGGTCCCTTCAACCAACCAGAAGGATCCAGAAGCAAGATCTTTATACCTTTCTGGAAAGAAAGTATCTGCAGCTTTTAAAAGAAAAAATATAATAATAAAATAACTTAATTTAACCTGAAATAGAAGTTATTCCAAAGTCTACTTTACTTACTTCGCAATGCGGGACCCAGGATCGATGCTACTAAGTGGTAAGTAGATGAAATCTTCGGTGAAGGTATGGGTTATACTGGGGGATAACTTGAAAATATGGTTTGACCTGAATAGCACCCACTGAAGCTTGCATCGGAGTCCGGGAGTGAGAATCCCTGATCACCATTTAGAAGACCGGCCCTTTTTGGTATAGGGGGACTTCTAAGAACAGTGGTGAGTTTTCAAAAACAGGTTGCAATGGGAGAAAGAGGGCAACCAATTTGTGCGCAGAAAACACCCGCAGACGGCAATTACCGAGCGACTTGCTTCAATTTGAAACTGATGTTCAGGGGCAAATTTTGGCCAAGGTGAATCCCTCCACTCTTCTTCCAACTAATGTCTGTGAGATCTTTTATGCTCGTCCGAGAGGACATAGTTTTAAGGCTTTGTTCATAAGGTGGCGGGGGACGGTTAGCTGGATGGTGGTTCGAGATGCAGAGTGACGCCAACTGCTGGGGATAAGTTCCCATTTCCGCTAAGGTGATCCAAGAAGACCCCACCTTCTCCAACCTTGGCCCCCGTCCGAGGTGCGATGACTCTCAGGTTAAATCGCCACCAGTCAGCTCTCTCACAAAAAGGGGGGAGCAGCCGAGGGTCCTCGGGGACTAGGGAGACTTTCACTTCACTTTCATAAGATGGCGCCTGCGATAGTGCGGCAGTGCCTGGAGTATCAGCCGAGGGTTTGCATTCAGGTCCATGGAGTGACGCCGCATGCTTCAAACGACAGTTCCAATGTCTGAGCCAAAACTGGCAGTATGGTAGGCAAGCACAAGACCACGTGGGCAACCTATCTGGGATGCAGCAGAGTCAACCAGCAGGGAACGCACTGACGGAGATGGGGCAGGGAATGGGTTGCCCAAGCGATGGTGAGGGCAGCAAGTAGGAGGTTGAGCGACAGTCAGGTAAGAGATGGGCGGTTTGCTCCTGCGGGTTGCTCAGCCTGAGAGGCGGCTGGAATCGGTGCCAAGCAGAGTGGCATTTGTCTTGCCAAAGTTACATTAGAGGCCTGCCTCGTCCCAGACTTAATCCTGCGAACAGAGCTGAATATCTTTTTTTCAAAATGTATTTTATTACAAACATGTATCAAAACAGGTCACAGCGCATAAACACCCCAGGAAACATGTTTCCCTCCAATCAACTATATAGTCTGTACAGATTTTCCCTCTTTTTCACCCCCGACTCCCCCAGGATGAACAGCCCCTCAAACACGGTCACAAACATCCCCCACATTTCCTCAAACCCCCCTGAAGAGCCCCTTAACTCATACTTTATCTTCTCTAATCGCAGGAAGTCGTACAGGTCACTCAACCAAGCCGCTACCCCCCCGGTGGCGATGCCGACCGCCACTCCAGCAAAATTCACCGCCGTGCAATCAGAGAGGCGAAGGCCACGACATCGGTCTTCCTCCTCTCCATGAGCTCTCTGAGACCCCAAATATCGCCACCAAAGGGTCCAGGTCCACTCCCTCCTCCACTATCATGGCTAAGACTGCGAACACCCCCGCCCAGAACCTTCCCAAATTTCCGCAGCCGCAAAACATGTGCGCATGATTCGCTGGCCCCCGCCCACACCTCTCACACTCATCTGCTACCCGCTGAAAGAACCCACTCATTCTCGCCCGAGTCATATGCACCCTGTGCACCACCTTAAACTGTATCAGGTTCATCCTTGTACAGAAGGAGGTCCCGTTTACCCTACGCAGTGCCTCACTCCACGCTCCCCAATTGATCTCCACTCCCAGCTTCAATTTCTCATTGAACTTCTCCACCCTCTCGCCTCCCTGCTCCCCCAGCCACTTGTATGTATCCCCAATTCTCCCCTCCCCTTCCACATCCAGGAGCAGCAGTCGAACAGAGCTGAACATCAATGTTTCACTCAGAGGTATGACGATACCAATATGATTCATCATTATTCCTGCCTTTGCCTGTTTTATATATTCTCCGACGTGCATCGTGAAACATCAGAGAATGACACATCCGCACAAAACAGTCTATTCAAAAACACTGCAAAAAGATAAATAAACCTTGCCAAGTTCAAAATCTTCCACACTCCACCCACCTTGTCCTCGCCTTTCACCCCACCAACCGCCGCCACCTTCAAAGAATCATCTCCCACCATTTCCACCAACTCTAGCATGATGCCATCACCAAACACATCTTCCCCTCATCCTCCTTTTGTGAGGGGCACGCAGGATGCAGCACGAGTCTGTACAGTCAAACAGAAAGTCACTTTATTCACAACACTATGTGCACAGTACCAGCCATTCACTACCAGCCCCCTCTCTCGCCGGTACCGCACTGGCCAGCTCTATTCAAGCAGTTGCACTGCTAATGATTGCCCCGCACCCCACCCCCCCTCTAATTGGGGGAGCTCATATTCCTCAAGGAACGCGGGTGTAACCAATTGTCCCCAGCCAATAGGACATGGGCAGGTTATCACACCTTCCTGTCAGCATTCCGTGGGGAGCATTCCCTTGGTGACACTCTGGTCGACTACTTCGTCCCCTTCCCATGGCACCTTCCCTTGTAATCGCAGACGGAGCAGTCACTGCCCCTTTAACTCCCCTCCCCCTTCCCCGTCCAGGGCCCCAAACGCTCATGTCAGACGGAGCCGCGTTTGACTTTCACCTCCTTCAGTTCGATCCACCGCCCTGGCTGCTCCCAATCCGGTCTCGACATCGGGGAGGCTACACGCAGAAATTGGTGACCACTTTGCGGACCACCTGCGCCCAGTCCACAGGCATGACCCCCACTTACCTGTCGCCTGCCCTTTCACCTCACCCACCTTGCCCTCACGCCCACGTGCACCCTTGGGCTGCTGCAGTGTTCCGGTGGAGCCCAACGCAACCGGGAGCAGCGGAGTCTGATCTTCCGATTCGGCACATTGCACCCGGCTGAAATTCAGTTCAACATCTTTTCATGAACCCTCTCCTCCATCTTGACGCTCTTTTCCAGCCCCAGCCTCCTCTCACGCACCCCTCCCCCGCTCGGCTTATTGCCACTTGTTCTTAAGTGTTGCTCTTAACAGATACACAGAATTGTTTGGGTGCAGAAGGAGGCCATTCAGCCCATCGTGCTTGGGTCAGCTTTCCAAATAAGCATGATGACTCAGTAACGCTGTCCTTCATTTCCCCGCACCCTCGCACATGGGTAGCACATTCTGCTCACCTATCTTTACGCCATCATTTTTCATCTTTAAAACTACCATCTCTAAAGTGAGGGAAGGGTCGTGTGAATTGTTAGGACTTGATGTGCCAATGTTCGATTCCACTTGGGTTTGCGAAATGCCGTGTGCTTGTTTGAGGCGTTCCTGCACAGCTTCATTCATGGCCGCGTTTGGATTAGGATTCCGAGGCTGCAAAATGGGTATTGATCGGAGCCAATTGGAAACACAAAATATGACTTCATTAGGACGGAGGAAAATGAGGCAATAATTCTAAATAAGTGGAAAGCAAATTTTAAAGAGATGATTCTTTGTTCAAAGGGTGATAAAGAATTGGAACAATCTATCAGTAAGGCCAGCCAAAGGCATTAGTCAGAGCTCAAATTGTAGTGAGGTGCCGGGCTGGTGGATGAACTACCAAAGGGTCTGAACGGCCATTTATGTGACAATGTGGCTCAATTGGCACTTGTGAGTTGACCTCCTCCACTCCGAGTCTTGAGTACATTATGTAAGGTGCCATATTGGTTCAACGCTAAAGATATTGGGCGAAATTCTTTTGTTTGGGGGATTCAGGGCGCAATCCTCCGTCCACACTGCGCTGGGAAAGCGTCTCGCCGCAGTGCAGCGTGGATGTTAAAAGCAGGCTTGCAACGCCTCGCGAGATTCAAGGCAATCTCGCATTCGGGTGGGGGGTGGGGTGGGGTCGGGGATTCTTTTGGCCGCCTCGGAGATCGGGGGGCCATTTAAAAATCTCTCGCAACAACAGAGCTGAGCTCCCCATTATAAAAAAAACAGGGCTATGTGCGACCTCCCCCGATTCTCTGCCCAATTGGGGTTCGCATTTTCTGCATCGTGAGGCGGGGAATTCCGCACATCTTTAGGACATACAGTGCAGAAGGAGGCCATTCGGCCCATCGAGTCTGCACCGACCCACTTGTCATAATATCCACTCATGTATATAATGAGATGCAGACAGGCAGTGATTGACGCACAGGATGACCAATGAACACACATGACACACAACAACCAATCACCAGACAGGACACCACCACTATAAAGCACATTAAGACTCTCCCTCTCTCTACAGGACACAGCTACTGAGAGAGTAAGAGTGCACAAGCCAGTGAGCACTATCACCATGAGGTAGAGAGTTAGTCTGGTCAAGCCAGTAGGAGGTTATCTGTTAGATTGATAGAGTGTCAACTCACAGCAGACTATGTACAGCAATCAGGAAGTTCAATAAAACAGTGTTGGACCATCTCCTGTGTCAGACGCCTGTTTCTAGTTTCACTGCATCCAGTTGCAGTCAACATTGAACCAACCTACTTAACACATCACCACTTAAGCCCTCACTTCCACCCTATCCCCGTAACCCAATAACCCTTCCCAACCTTTTATTTCAGTCACTAAGGGCAATTTTATCATGGGCAATCCACCTAACCTGCACGTCTTTGGACTGTGGGAGGAAACCGGAGCACCCGGAGCAAACCCACGCAGACACGGGGAGAACGTGCAGACTCCGCACAGATAGTGACCCAAGCCGGGAATCGAACCTGGGGCCCTGGCGCTGTGAAGTCACAGTCCTAATCACTTGTGCTACCGTGCTGCCCCAGATAACCTATTGAACTGTGGTCAGGTCTGCTGTTTGGGGTGGGTATTGTGCCATGACATGTTTGAAAGGGGTCTTCCTTGCACATTAAACCAACATCCTTCATCTCACATCTGTTTGTGGGATCGTGCTGTGTACGGACTGGCTGGCACATTTCCCTGTGCAATCGTTCCATCCCATCACTTTCCATGAGTGCTCTTCCTGAGGACACCTCCTCGGCTCATTGGCTCTTCATCCCGAGCCGTATAGTTTTGGCAGATATTGTCAGTGCTGATTTACCAATGCCTTCCACCCTCAGGGGCAGGGCAGGGCAAGGAGGCAGGTCCCAAGTCTACTGAAACCGGAGTGGAAATCAAGCCGACATTATTCTGAACCACACGCGAGCCATCCAGCCAACCGTTCCCAGGTTAATAGGAGGAATTGGAGTCATGGGGAGAAGGCAGGAAAAAGGGGATGAGAAACATATCAGCCATGACTGAATGGCGGAGCAGTCCCGATGGGCCGAGTGGCCTAATTCTGCTCCTATGTCTCCTGGTCTTAAAACAGTTACCGCACTTGCATTAATTCATTTGACATGAAATATGTAAGTGTTTGAGCGGCATTGGCAGACTGTACATTTTATCTCGTAAGTAGCAACGGAAAACTATGCAGATCACCTTGGACCTGAAGCGGTGTTACAATGTGGGGTGGCAATAAGTGACGGGAATCCCACCTCTCAAAGTTGCTCGCCTGTCTTGTGACATGGTGCAGAACCCCAATGCTTTCCCTTAATAAGCATTGCCAGGAGTTCCGCAACTATTTCGGCTGGCCTTGTTACAGGCATCAGCTTTCCAGTAACATTGCCAGTCCCAATCAATTTCCATACTTTGCTCGCGGAGCTGTCCATGTGTGGCACAACCCAATTATGCTTGGTTCTTGGAAAAAAAAAGCATTGAAGGATCTAAGTTAAGGACCCTGAAATTCGCCGCTGCCGAGGAGCCTTTATGATGACAGTCATTTAATGCCATTGTGCTAGCCTGGCATTTGTTAACTTGACTGCTCCATAAGAAACTTCAACCAAGCAAGGAATGCCATAAGCGCTCATGACTTGTGAAATACGTCACCTGTGCAGGCTAATAGAGGCAGCCTAAATGGGCTTAAATGTTAACTACATGTAACTCTGCAGAAAGAAAGGATTGAGTGGTATAGGAGAAAAATAGTTGGGACTGGATCAATCCCTCTTTCAGAAAGGTGTCCTTCTGGCTTCTCCCTGTTCTTAAAACATGGTGTGTATTCGGGTGGATTTTCGATCTCTCAGAATCCAGGAATTTGATGAGCGGTGGGAAAGCAGCCATGATCAGATTGAATGGAGGGGCACGTTCGCGGGTCTGCGTTTAATCATGAGCAGTCCCAAAAAGGTGAGAGACAGATGACTTTATTCCAAAGCAATGCTGCAAAGCGAGGGGGAGCACAACCCATCCCAACCGGGACCACCCGAAGTTGCCGGTCCCCTTCTGGGCCGGCTTCTGTCTGGAGAAATTAACCAGCCCTCAACTGGGGAGCTCGTACACCAGGTGCCTCATGGGTAGATCACTCGGGTGGTCCCCTTGGGACCTCGTGGGGTCACACCTGTTCCTCTTCTTTCTCTTCTCGTGTCCACAGCATTGACTCAATGGCTAGCCCCTTCCCCTGTGAGTCAGGAGGCTGTGGTTTCAAGCCCTTACTCCAGAGTCGTCAGTGGAGGAGCCTCAGCTGTCACTCCAGTGGAGTAATGGAGGAAGGCCGCAAAGTCCGAGATGACATTTCTCAGGTGACATGTTAGAGCTTCCCTCCTAGGTGGACACGAACCACTCCATTGCATAATTTTGAAGAACAGAAGCATCTATCCAGTTATATGCCAGCTTCCCAAAGTCCTCTCCAACATTGATCAACGCCTCACATGATCCGACGTGTTAACGTAAGCCTACTTGTGACACTCATAAAGATTATTATTACTACATTACAGGGTATGGGAATTCGCGGTCTGCAAATTGGCCGCCATGTTTCCCACACCATAAGAGTGACTATACTTCAAAGCATTTCATTGGCTTTAAAGCCCTTTGGTGGGGGGGGGGTATCCGGAGGTTGGGTAGGGTACTATGTACATGCAACTCTTACCCTCTAACACCTAACTTCCAGACAAATGCAAGGGGCGCGGAGGCAGGAGGGGCTGAGGGTGGTAGGGAAGTGGTGGGGGCAGCGATCTCAATCTTTAAGAATTGTCCCATGTTGCACACTGTGGTCACACGGCATTCACAGGAGTGTACAATGAGTCTGTTGATGGAGCATAACGGACAGTGGGGGGCTTGCCTTAGGATGGAGGTGTCGGGGGGTGGGGGGTGGGGGGGGGAGGTTTCGTTCATGGTGAAGGTGAAGAGAAGGTATAGTTGTTTGAGTGGACAGTGCCTGGCTGCCCATCTTTGATGGGGCTTTCACTGTGGGTGGTGGCACTATTCCACTGATCTCATGATGCCTTTCTCTGTTCGCAACACAAAATAGTTTTCTACAGAAATATAAGTGCCGGAAGCATCTCTGTAACTGATCCCTGGATCCCCAATGCCGAGCACGCCTCTCAATGGTTAGATACATTCTGTATAAATAGCCAGAAGGGTGCCCATGGTCATCAGACGAACCTTATGGACTTTGGTGCTGCGGGACCAATTGCCTCAATCAATCAACTTCATCCAAAGTCTTTGCTCAGCCACCGCTTCCTTTCATTTGCATCCATCCAATTATGCCAGCCTTCAGAACGGTCCAACACTCCCGGCACCCGCCCTACTCCAACACGGGAGGAGGTCCCATGGCACAGTGGTAGCTTCCCTACCTCTGGACGAGAAGCTCCAGCTACAAGACCAACGCCAAGACTTGCCAGCCACAGAAGGAGCGTTCATCGCATGGTTCAACGGGCTGATAATCAGCTGGGGAATCCTTCAACCACTCTCCACCCCCCCCTGACTATTCCCCGAAGTGAAACAAAAGGTACGGCCGAAGATACACTAAAGAAAAACAGGGCATTAAATTTCCTTACCTCTCCAGAATTCACATCGCTCTCTGATCTACAAGCCTTAGAGCTCCAAGCTCTTTTTCCTTTTGATTATCTTCTCTTGTCCCAGGCGGTGAACACCATGACGGGCCATGAGTCATCACTCTGCGACAACCTTCAAAGACAAAAAGAGACAGGCCAGCTTGCATGACACTCAAATGCCTCTCTCATCTATTGCTACTCACCTCCGCTTAGTTGGTTCGTTCATTTCTATCATTCCGTCGCAAAATTCAAACATTTTCTTTGCTAATTTTATCCCATGCTCACCCCCAATGCTCTTTGATTCCTTTTTCCGCAGCACATCTGCATGGATTCTGGGCACTCTTCAATACCTGAATCGAGTGGTCGTTGTTTGGGGGGGGGGGGGGATTTGGCAGGAAACACCGGAGGGCATTCAACAGTGAGAAATGACCCAATTGAGCCTTCAGGCAATTGATCAATCAAGTCCTCAGTTAATGTCACTTTCTAGGAGAAGGGAACTAAATAGCCCAAATAGAACATAGAACATAGAACAATACAGCGCAGTACAGGCCCTTCGGCCCACGATGTTGCACCGAAACAAAAGCCATCCAACCTACACTATGCCATTATCATCCATATGTTTATCCAATAAACTTTTAAATGCCCTCAATGTTGGCGAGTTCACCACTGTAGCAGGTAGGGCATTCCACGGCCTCACTACTCTTTGCGTAAAGAACCTACCTCTGACCTCTGTCCTATATCTATTACCCCTCAGTTTAAAGTTATGTCCCCTCGTGCCAGCCATATCCATCCGCGGGAGAAGGCTCTCACTGTCCACCCTATCCAACCCCCTGATCATTTTGTATGCCTGGTCTGGAAGTTAGTTGTTGGAGGATAAGCATTGCATTTATGTAGTACCCTTCCCAACCTCAGGATGTCCCAAAGGGCTTTCAGTCTAGCGGCACGGTAGCACAGTGGCAGGGACCCGGGTTCGATTCCCGGCTTGGGTCACATCTGTGCGGAGTCTGCACATTCTCCCCGTGTCTGCGTGGGTTTCCTCCGGGTGCTCCGGTTTCCTCCCACAAGTCCCGAATGACGCGCTGTTAGGTGCATTGGTCATTCTGAATTCTCCCTCAGTGTACCCGAACAGGCGCCGGAGTGTGGCGGCCAGGGGGTTTTGCATAATAACTTCACTGCAGTGTTAATGTAAGGCGACTTGTGACAATAATGAAGATTATTATTATAAGAGCAAGAACTGGGAACAGGTAAACAATCAAAGCTGAGAGTCGTTCACACATGCCATCAGCTCAGGAGTCTTTGATTCAGGGGTAGAGCTGGAGGGGATTAATAGCTACAAAATGAATTTGTACCTTTTCAGTGAACCGAGCTTGGAAGTGATTGAAAACCATTGTCCCCTGTCCCAATTCAGCATAAGGCTGCTTCAGCATTTCACACCAGCAGCACACAAATTTGCTGACATCCTGCATTGCTGAAATATATTGCAGAAAACAGCACCAAACGTGTTCGGATCCGGTCGTCACTCAACCGTGACAAGCCTTGCTTATGCTACAAATCCCAACCGGAAGTCATTCATATTGGCCGACCGTCCAGCCTTGTGCACACTTTGAAATATGTATCTGATAGCTCCTGCAGATTGACCCTTCCACACACCGGATGATGGAGGTATTCCCCGGCTCCAGTTGTATTAAGTGGGCACGGTCTCCGTCCACCATCTAGACTGCTAAGTTAGGCGAAATTTCAGTCAACGCAGTGACAGCGGTGCGCTGGAAAAACTGAAGCCGTGTTAAGATTCCCCCCCCACCCCCAAAGTTTTTAGATTTTAATGGCGAAAGGGGTATGGGGAGAGAGCGAGAATGTGGGGTTGAGATAGAGGATCAGCCATCAGAGTGAATGCTGTATCAGGCTCAAAGGGCCGAATGGCCTGCCCCGCCCCACTCCACTGCACCAAAGGGACCAATCCTTGGGTGTCCACTGATAGGCTATGAGAGCAGCAAGCTCCTCGACTGCGTTAGCATCAGAGCTGGGCTATCCTATCCTCGCCCGACGTCACACATAAGCTTCACGGAACATCCAGATACCCCGAAAAATGTGGACTCTGCAACTTTCTCTGTTGTAAATCCAGCAACTGAACATTCTCCCTCCGCCAGTCCTGCTCAAGTGGGCAGGAGATGGCTCACCTCCAATGACTAACACAGTTTCAAAGCATCCTGTTTCAAAGAAAATTCTAACTGCGTTCAATGAAAATTAATCACCCAAAGAAGTACAATAGAATGTGTTTTCTTCCAAAAACCTCAAGCTGAAAATGTCCCCTCGACTTTGCAATTTGTCCTCCCAGTCAACAGAAAAACACAGTAACCAAGGAAACCGCATGACTGTGTCCAACGGACTTAACCCATGGTCACGACTCACAAATGTCACCTGAATATCTTACGCCATGTCCCAAAGTTGTCCACCTCTGACAACTCTTACTGAAAAGAAAGATGAGCGAGGAAATGGAAAACTGGTTTAATTAGGTGCTGGACACGAGCCAGAGAGATTGCCTCTTAATCTTGGCATTGAACTGCATTCGAGAGCATGCTTCAAATTGGCGACCCAGAGAGACTGTGCCCAATTGGGCTTCATCACAAGAGTAGACAAAGGTGCTCACACTGGGTATTAGGGTGGGGGGGGGGGTACAGGAAGAGTCCGTGGATCAAATTTTCCAGTCCTTCCTTTAAAAAAAAAATATTTTTATTGAATTTTTCCATTTTTAATAAAAATATTTTTATTGAATTTTTAAAAAAAAATGTTTTTAATTGAATTTTTACGTCGTCCTTCCTATTGGTGAGATCTTTCATTCCCGCCGATGGCAATGCCCCAAGGCGGGTTCCTCACCGGCGCAGCCGACGAACCCAAATCGTCGTTGACGCTGGTCCCGTTGCCGGCCAACCGTGAGCCGCCTCCGTCACCGGAAACCACACCACGGGATGGGGGTCGCAACGGAAAATCCCGCCCAGTGCCTTTACTCGGGAGGGCTTGGGAATAAATCCGTCTTAAAAGACAGGCTGGCTTCGGATTCATTCTTTGCTCATCAGAGACGCATCTGCTCGAACATTGTCCTCTGCTACAGAGTAAACAAGGCCAGTTTCAAAACATTCAGCCAAATGGGCTTTTGAAAAACTTTGGCATCGATTGTGCCCGCGTAGGCCCTCTGCTGAGGTAATCCAAAGCGAATCATCACTCATTGGGCTTCTTCTGGGTTGCCTTATGCCTTCCTCTCCCTCAAATATTCAGCCAATTTTTCTTTGACGGACGTAACCCGTCTCTCCCTCAAACACTGCTTGCTCCCTTTGGCAGAGCTTTGAGTTCTAACAGCTCATTGATCACAAAACAAAACAGAAACATGAAGTACTGGAACATGAACAAACACACACAAAAAAAAATGTGGACGCATCTCAATCTGCAGCTCCAGGCAAGGGTTTGTCAGCATTCAAGTCAAAATCTCCAGTGAACATTTGGCAATAGTCCTGTTCTCAGTACTGCGGCCAGCACACCAGCAGAATCCTTGTTATTCTTCGAGTAATGTTGCAAGATCACTCGCTTCCCCTGAAGACACAGCACTCGCTCTGAGCTGCAATTAGCACTTGGCCGAGATGTGGTCCATGTCGAGCTTGCTGATTCCGACCATCACAATTGGCCACCACAGCTCCAGCGTTGAGATAATGAGAAAACATTGCCAGTTGGGTCCCTTTCGCCAATGCTACAAACTGGACACGTGTGGACATGGGGCGAGGGCAGGGCCTGTGGATGAATGGGGAAGCCTGTCAATGTTCCTTCTCTGGGATCGCGCATAAAGGAACATCGAAAAGTCACCCCGGGGGGGAGACAATGGCATTGCAGCGATGTCACTGGATGAATAATCCAGGGGCTCTGGCTGATGCTCTGGGAAAGTGCGTTCAATTCTAGCCAGTCAAACGTGGCTAGCACTGTGGCTACACAGCGCCAAGGTCCCAGATTCGATTCCCCGCTGGGTCACTGTCTGTGTGGAGTTTGCATGTTCTCCCCGTGTCTGTGTGGGTTTCCTCCGGCTGCTCCGGTTTCTTCCCACAGTCCAAAGACATGCAGGTTAGGTAAATTGGCCATGCTAAATTGCCCTTGGTGTCCAAAAAGGTTAGGATTGGTTATTGGGTGATGGGGATAGGGTGGAAGTGAGGGCTTAAATGAGTTGGTGCAGACTCGATGGGCCAAATGGCTCCTTCTGCACTGTATGTTCCATGTATCTATTAATACATCTTGACTATAAAGCTAGACCCTGGTGACCCTGACAACTATCATTGATTTCCATCCTTGAGGGGTGGAAATCTGCCTTACTTACCTGGTCTGGCCTACACGTGACTCCAGGTCCACAGCATTGTGGCTGAGTATTAACGACCCTCCGAAATGGCCTCACAAGCCACTCAGTTCAAGGGCAATTTGGGACAGTCAGCGAATTATGGCCCCCATCACTCGGGGCAGTTCCCTAGGCCCAACCATCTTCAGCTACTTTATCAGTGACCTTCCCTCCACCGTCAGGTCGGAAGCGGAGATGTTCACTGATGATTTCACAATGTTCAGCACCGTTCGCGATTCCGCAGAAACTGAAGCAGTCCAGGCCTGGGCTGACAAGGGGCAGGTAACATTGGCGCCACACAAGTGCCAGGCTATGACCATCTCCAGCACCAGAGAATCGAGGTGTTACCACCCCCTCAGGGGCCAAGCTCTCTGTTGTATTCAATTCCCCTCCAAATCATCGAGTATGAACTCCTCCGGCAATTGAGGTATGGAGCCCCCCCCTTTCTGAGAGGAGCTTCACGGCTTATAAACCCCAGTCTGGATGTTATTATCCAGCCTACTGAGCGTTCAATGAAGTCTCTTCCTTCAGCCACAACACTAATCATTGTCCCTTAACATTGCTGAATCCCCCACTATCAACATCCTGGGGGTGGGGGTTACCATTGACCAGAAACTGAACAAACTAGTCATTTAAATATTGTCACTACAGGAGCAGGTCAGAATCATTCGGCAAATAACTCACCTCCTGACACTCAAAAGCCTGTCCATCAGCTAAAAGGCACAAATCAGGTGGGTGATGGAATACTCTCCGCTCCAACAAGAGTCAAGAAGCTCGACACCATCCATGACAAAGCAGCCATGCTTGATTGGCACCCCCACCCACAAACATTCACTCCCTCTACCACCGACGCACAGTGCCAGCTGTGTGCACCATGTATAAGATGCCCTGCAGGAACTCACCAAGGCTCCTTAGGCAGCACCTTCCAGACCCACGACCTCTACCATCCAGAAGGACAAAGACAGCAGATACCTGGGAACCCCACCACCTGGAGGTTCTCCTCCAAGTCACTCACTATCCTGACTTGGAAACATATCACCGTCCGTGCACTATCGCTGATTCAAAATCCTAGACCTCCCTCCCTGACAGCACTGTGGGTGTGCCTACACCACATGAAGAGCAATTAGGGATGGGCAATCAATGCTAACCTAACCAGTGATGCCTAAATCCTGTGAATGCGTGTCTTGGAGAGGAACTTGCAGGTGGTGATGATTCCATGCATCTGATGCCCTTGTGGTCGAGTCTATCTTTTTCTCCCATCTCTCACTACTTTCTGCTCTTCAACCAGCGTGCTGCTCTCAATTTGGGAATAACATTCTGACTCTTCTTCTTGTATGACAGCCTGCGGTTTTACAAGTCGAAGTCCAAATTAGATATCGATGTCGCAGCACTCTGCAGAGTGAGGTGGATTGGCTTGATTCCTGCGGCAAGCGTTGTGGAGGGCACATTTATTCACCATCTGACCTGGGCAACCGCAGCCATACGGTGGGCGATATCTTTGCCATCCCATTTTTGGAGAAGGTGTGATGTCCTTGTCCAGTGGGTGTGGATCCTGTGCAGTGTTTTCGAGGGAGCTCAAATCCTGGAAACGTTACGATGGGAGCGCTCACCAAATATCTGTTGTGTTGGCATTGCGCCATCCCCGTGGCTTCTCCATTTGTCCTTTTCGCATGGCATTGCTCAAAGCGCCTGTGTGGCATCAGCCAGGTTCGTGTGATTTGAGCCACACATTCGGTAGGTTCTGAAGGTCTTCGCAGGTCTGGCTTGTGCCGGGTTGCCTTCAATGCGGTCAAGCCTTTTCAGCACTTCAGCGCACACCAGGAGGATGGGATATTAGACAGGATATTAAGATGGTTCCCTTCAGCCCAGAACCCACTCTGCTAATAAGTGCAGCAACTCAATGATGAGGAATCAAGGGCTGAATTAGCTATCAACATGCTTTCCCAACAAAAGACAGCCACACCAGGATCATTTTGAGCCAGTTGAACCGTGACGTTTTGTTTGCAAAGTGCCAATCAGGCACACAGCAGCCGGAAAAGCATGTTCCACCTCTCGGCAATCGTTTCAAATTTAATATTAATTGTTTTCCTCTTCCTGACATCTATTTGTCAATTTCTGAAGGGGCAGAGATGAATTCTAAATGTATTCACATGATAAAGTTTATTTAAACTACACGTGAGTAATTTCTTTGGATAAACAGCAAGATGTCCTGAAGTAATCTGGTTGTTCCACAGATGAGAAAATGGTATGAAGCCCCCCCTAGGTGCCGGCAATTCATTTTCACAGACCAGTCATTCAACCTCCTGCAGAGGGAAGAAAACAGCTCTCTCCAACCAATATTTCTGGACGCACTGACAATCCATTTAAAGGTACAGATAGGTTTCCCCTGCTGCGATGTACGAGGCAAATCCCTCGCTGTCTTGTCCCAGTTGGAATCCAACCAATTTAAAGTATTTGTTTTTTTCCTTGCAATCCTGCTGGCCAACCTGACTCAAGGCTCACATGGTCGACTGCTGGGATTTACCATGCGAGCTCCGCAAATATTTCGGTTTTATTCCGACCGTCGCTCCTCCTTCCGTGAAGTTGCGGAATCTAACCCTGAACACCCCACCAGCCACCAAGCGCATCAATTTCCCTCACCTATGTATTGTGCTAAAGATGTTTGGAAAATTGGATTATAAATGCAGTGACCAATTTAAGGTTTCAACACCTGGCATTAGAGTGTGTTTGTTTAAACATAATCCTGTTCTGCAGGGCCTGGGTAGTTGTAGCAGCCAGCGGGCGAAATTGACCAAGAGGTGTGTTTTTCTGTCTGGGCTAATGCCTTGTGGTTTGCCTGGGGATGTCCCTGGGGAGTTAAAGTGCTTTGCGGCTTGTAAAGAGGAATTTCTTTTAGCTTGGTGAGACGAGGTTGTTGCCGATTGGAGCCAAGATGTGCAGAGAGACATTTTTTGAGAGGCTGCGGAGAGAGGCAGTTTTTGGAGTTGAACCAGCCATTTGGAGACAATCAGCCATAGTCTGAAGGGGTTCTATCAAGAGCCAGAATCTGTTCTATAACACGTGTATTACTGCATGCCATGCTGGTTTAAACTGGACTGAGAGCTGTCTGTTTCTTTTCTTGTTGTTTAATGGGAAATTGTATTGTTGTGTTAAGGGGTAATTATAAGCTGTTCTTTATTGCGTGTGAAGTTAAAAAGTTCATATCGTATTCAGAATAAAGTTTTGTTTTGGAAATACCAAATCCATATTTTTCATGCAATCGCTCCTGGAGCGAATCGTTCTTTCCGCACAGTCTTAAAATAAACTAAAATATTGGGGTTTCGATCCAGTGTCCGAGCCACTGTTGGGGTCTGGTCTGGTAGCGTAATACCTGCTCCAATCCAGCTCGTCAACCTTCTGCGAGTGTTTGGTGGGACGGTGTACAGAGAGAGCTCTTTTGCTCTAGATCTAATCTGTGCGGTACCCCCTGCCCCTGGGGCTGTTTGACGTGACAGTGTTGAGGGAGCTTTGCTTTGTGTCTAACCCTGCACTGTCCCTGCCTTGAGAGTGTTTGATGGGGACAGTTTCGAGGGAGCTTTACTCTGTATCTAACCCCGTGTTGCCCCACTCCTGAGAGTCTTTTAAGGGATAGTCTGACAGGAGCTATTTGTATCCAGCCCCCAGCTGTACCTTCTCCGGAAATGTTTGGTGGGATGATGTCCAGGAAACTTTCCTCTGTATCTAACCTGTGCTGAGCATGTGCGAGGAGTGTTTGACAGGACAGTGTGGAGAGAGCTATAGTTTGTCTCTAACCTTTACTGTACTTGGTCGAGGCCTGTTCGGCATGACGGGTTAGAGAGAGTTTTACTCTGTACCTAACCCATGCTGTGCCTCTCTTGGGGTTGCTTGATGGGGTAGGTGGACGGGGCTTGCCTCTGTGTCTGAATTTTATCTGACTGTCCTTAACACTGGGTGTCGGAAGCAGAAAAGGGTACCATTCGGAAGCACAGATATTCCTCACTTCAGAGAAGGCAGAAAGTCAGGAAGAAAGTTTGTGCATCAAAAAAACACAAGCAGTTAACCTGGCAGTAACAGGAATCTGCAAGTAACTGGAACAAACACATCGAACCTGATTAGAGAATTAAAAAAGAAGTGGACCGGGATTCAGTGGTTGTTCACTGGTGGTGGATTCTCTGCCCCTCACCCACCCCCCTGTACCCCCACTCATGGGTTTGCCGGCGGCGTGGGGTGGTTTCAATGGTAAATCCCATTGACAAGCGGCAAGAGTAGAGAATCCCGCCACCCACGCGTCGCGTACCGAATTCTCCGTCCTCACCAGCAGCGGGATGGACTCGCAACAGAGAAACCAGTCCCCCATGATTAAATTGTTAAAATCACACCGGAAAAGAAAATAAGTGATGGACCTGTGAAAACAAAACAGTCTCGGCAACACTTCATCATTACCCGGCCTCTTAATTTATTTTCTTCTTTCGTAATCTATCAGCCTCATCCCTTTTTTGTTATTTCACACACCGCGTGCTCTTGTCATCTCTCGGAGTGAGATTGATGAACTGACGCCAATTACTGCCAACTCCGTGGATACCTTTCGAGTTTGCGACAAGCATCCTCCGGGACATTGATGCGAACACGCCATCTCATTAAACTTTCAACTTCGAGAGATGTCAGAGGGGGAAGTATCCACTCACCCTTACGTCGCGGGATGGAACCGAGAGCGCGGGAGTTGGAACTGCAGGGCTCTCTCACACAGTGCAACCGGTACCACTTGCCTGCTTCACTCAAGTGGCCTCCGTCCGCCCAGCTTTAGACCGCGAGCCACCGCAGCCTGCAGGTGAGCCTTGCTTCGCCTTCCGCAAGTTACTCGGGTTGTCAGAAGGTTTTGCCGTTTGAAGGAGCGAAGGAAGAACAAAGTGTTTCCTGCCTCGTGCCCGTGGTTTAAGGTGATGCATGAACTGAGCACTCTTTTTTGGTGACCCTCGGCTGCGGTCACCCCCATCGCTCTTCCTCCTCGCCACGCCTTCGCTGTTGTCGGGAAGAGGAATCTGCCCCTCCAGTTCACATGAGTTCCCCCCCCCTCTTCCAGCAGTTTTCCACGTTTTCAGAATCCAAACCCGCCCTCCTCCGAATCACCATTGCTGGATACGCCTTGTCTTCTTCTCCTGCCTTTGTCAGCCCTGACGGGTGTGTCCTGGCTGCCGAGGGCTGGTCCCCTTCACTCAGGTCTCTCAACAAAAAAGAAAAGCCGGAATATCTTTCGCGAGAAGCTGCGGGTCTTTTTGCCTGAGTGCCGAAATTTAGCAGAAATATTAAAAGATAAATAAAACATCAGCCAACTGACTTAAATAATTCACAAAATCTATTTTATTTTGACGTGGATTCCTTGCAGCGCTGCCTCTTTGTTTAATAAAAGATGCTGCTTTTTGAGAACGTCACATTGCTAATGTATTTCTGGTCTTCAATACAAGTGTCCTGTGGGATGCGTGGCAATGGTGCTCAATCCTGGACTCATTTGACATCCGCTGAAAGCAACAGCCATACAAGGGTGTCGGATGGTAATGAGGAGCAGGGACTTGGGCTCATTGTTTCCCTGTGGTCCGCCACAGGCTCCGTGACTAATTGCTGTACGATAGCTGGAGGACTGGCTGATCACAGGACGAGGAACAAATCTGCTATGAGCAACGCAGGGTCATAGGCACAGGTCCTTACTGACTGAACCATTGGGAATGATAACATGGCACTCACAGCCTGAAGACCACTGACCTCTCTGCCATGTTTCTGAATGAGGATCTGTTTAATCCCAAAGAGCAGTTTTTAATGGGGTGGGGGACACAGAAGGTAAGGCCCCAGATGACCATAGGCTGCTTCCCCCTTCAGGGCGGGGGGGGGGAGAGATGGCTGGTGACGGTTTAACCTGAGGATCACCATGCCTCAGGCGAGAAGCAAGGTTGAGAAGAATAACCTCTTGAGCCTTTGTGAATATCCTCAGTCGGTATGGGGAATTGAACCCGCGCTGCTGGCCTTGCTCTGCATCACGAACCAGCCGTCCAGCCCATTGAGCTAAACCGGGCCCTGGGGGATGGAGGAACTGGCTTTGGAACGCACCTCGGCTCGCTTGTTGGGCGTCTTCGCGTCTGTGACAGCCTGATTATTAACATAATCACTTGCCACTTTCACATTGTGCCCATGAACACCGGATCCTGAATCTCTGCTGGTGCTGAAATTATCTCCTCTTGGACTATGAATCTGAGCACTAGGCTTTGGCGGGTCAGACCGGTGACATTGTACAAACGTACAGCATGTGAAGAGTTAATGTTATGTTAAGCCTAGCCACTAGAGGGAGCTAAGGGACAGTACTATAAATTGCACTGGCTCTTAAGCTAAGGGGAGGAGATTGGACAGGAGCTGACAACGATAAGATTCATAGTGTATTTCAGAGTTAGTTAAGATATAATAGTTACTATTAGTAGATAGAGATAGTGTTAGTGAGTGCAGTTGAATTCTTACATGTATGTTTGCTATTCAGAATAAGTGGTGAACACAAATTTAGTAGTGTGTGTCTTTGTGTATCTTTGTGATCACTGTGATCACATTGTGATCAATGCAAAATATCTTGCTTTCCCCTCTCTCTACCCGTCCGGCAACAGAAAGGTGTTTTTTTTCAAATTATAATGGCAGCACATTTTGCCCAACCCTTTCTTTGCAAATATTCCAATCCTCTGTTCATAGCTTACACAGCAAGCTCGAGGTAAGAGGGAAATAAAACACACACACACACACACAAACTTGAGGTAGGTTTCGCAGCATCCACCCCATTTTGCACTCACACAATAAATGGGGGATGAGGAAAAAGGAGAGGGTTCAGACCATAATAAAATACGAGTCTCAGTTTTGCATGTGTGCTGAGCCCAGAATCGCGAGTCAACTGGAGCGTTTCTTCCCCCGGGGAGGTTGGCTGATTGCAGACTGCCCCCGTTCGTCTAGACTGCCCCCACCGTCTTTCCAGAGTGAGGCTGGCACGGGAGGAGCAGGCGTGTTGAATGAGTCAGTCGGGGGTGGGGGGCACAGGTTCCAAGGTTCCCGGAGTTGGCAGGTCGGTTGGGGGTCCGAGGTCTTTCTGCGGCCAAGCTTGCCAGTGGTCGGTGGTGGCCGCCCAGAGTTCCGTTCACTTTGGAGTCAAACAGGGAACTGATGGAGTTCAGTTCCAGCGGACGGTATCACCGTGCAGCTAGGAGGGGGCGGGAGGAATCACGTGACATGCCTCCTCGACCTTGGGCACTGCGTGTATATTCCCAAGGCTCGGAATCTGGGTGTTTGATTGGAAGCGGCAGCTCCTTTGTTTATTTGGAGACACTGGCGTTGGGTTAACTCAGCCGCCGCACTGTTTGTTGAAAGCGCGGTGCTCCGTCTGATAATGCTTTGACCATTCGCACCGTTTGGTTTGGGTCAGTGGGATTCAATTCTTCAACCGTTCTGAGTTGACCGATCTCACCAGGTACTGCGTGGGGCAATTGTCCTGGGTAGCGGGCAAGAGCGCAACGGCAATGGCAGGCGGTTCTGGGTGGGCGAGGCCGCACGACACCATCAGGCTGTCATGAAACCTGCTGCCCTCGCGCTATCATTGCCTGCAGACAAAGAACGGGCAAGATTTCAGCCGCATCTGAACCCTGCAGAATCTTCTGAAAGAGGCAGCCCCTTGAGGAGAGGCGGTGAAGAATTGTTGGGGTGGTGAGGGGTGGGGAGGAAGATCCCTTGGAGCCAGGAACTTAATGTCCAATTTGTGGCCTGATTTAACAGCCATTAAACTCATTGCGTACTGTCGCAACCTGGATTGTTGCTTTCACAAGACGACCAACCCCATGTTGCTGTCATTAACCTCAGTAAATTCAACTCTCAGAAGAACACGCTTAATGTTATTGCAACCCAGAGCAGCTCATATTAGCTGCTCACCAAATTGCTTTCCTTGTTCAAAAAAATTCAGAGACGATGAATAATTCAAAGGCAGAGAATGCATCTGACATGAAGCATTTGTGGTCTAATAACATTTAATAAGGACAAAAATCAAATCAAACAGGTTGAGCAGAACAACAAGTTACAAATGCAAGGCAAGCAGCCCTTGGAATTTTATACTCCAGTTTATTTGCCCCCTCCATGTTGAAAGATATATTTGTTCTTTGAATTCCTTTCGCTGCCACTGAGCGATAATTATGAAATAGGACAGCAGTGAGACTGACAAACAATCCCCCCCGCCGCCCCGCCAAGTCAAATTGCTCCCTGACTCATCTGTTGGAGCTGAATCTACCTGGTACAGTTCCACCTTGTTACCTTGTTATGGTGAGTGTTGCTCACCTGTAAGCCAGACAGTGCCAGAAGAACCGATTAACGCCATTGTGAATTACACGGCGGCAAGCAAGTGCAAAGCATGAGGCGGGAGCCTACCCCTCCGATTCTCAGCCCACCTCCAGCCACCGAGACACAATGGGACAGATTCTCCGATCGGCGACATCGCGTTTAGCTGGAGAATGCATTGTTCCGGCGGAATCGGGGGCGGCGGCGTTTTTCCGACGCTCCGCCACCTGAAAAAGCGGCGTACTCGATGGGCCGAGTCCCCAACGGCATGGGGCGCGTGTCCTCTCACTTTTCGAGGACCTTACGTGGCGACAACGGACTGTGTCCGGCGCGGCCACAATCGGGTCGGGGAGGGGGGGGTTACACCATTCCGCTGGCAGGGGGCTTCAGCGGGGGAGTTTTTGGCAGGCCGGATCCGCGCGCAGCCGCGCCATGTTGTACGGAGCGGCCGCCACAGGCGGCCTCTGTGCACCTGCAAGGCCATGGACCCGGCCATTCTCTGACCGTGTCCGCAGGGAAAGCTGGCGGTTTTATGTGGCCCGGCTGCTAACCCCCCCACTGGACGGAGCTTCGGTGCGGGTGCGGTTTTTGGTCGTAGGACCAGACGGATCCTGCAGACAAAGCCGCAGAATTGGAGAATCCAGCGCAAGATATCTCGAATGCAATTTCAAATTGAACCATAATTATGGTTCAAATTGTTTGGCACTGGTGTCCATAACCACCTCAACTTCAAATTCATTCTCATGTTCTAATCCCTCCTCATGCCTCATCCTTTCCTACCGCTTGTCACCTTCTCCAGAGAGAACGAACCCATGAGCACTGTGTTCCTCCCTGAGCGCCCCCTCAACTCCGCCATCGTGCTTCCCCAATCTTCTGCACACCACAGACAGTGGCTTCCCGCCATCTGGGCCCCAGCAATTTACCTCCCCAATCTCATTGCCCCTCAACAACTCCGCCCTCCCCAGCACGGCACAGGCCCGCCTGCGGACCGGTGGGCCCCGACTTCGGACCAGGCCACCGTGGGGGCACCTCCCAGGGCCAGATCCCCCCCGCGACCCCCCAGGAACCCCGGAGCCCGCCCGCGCCGCCAGGTCCCGCCGGTAAGGGACCTACTCTAATTTACGCCGGCAGGACCGGCTACAGACGGGCGGGACTTCGGCCCATCGCGGACCGGGGAATTTGGGCGGCCCCGGCGCCCATTGAGTCACGCCGGACCCCGCCATTCTCCGAGGCGGGTGGCGCGGCTCACGCCGGGTTGGTTTCTGGGGGGCGGCAGAATTGGAAGGACGGCGGGGTGGGATTAACGCCGACCTCCGGCGATTCTCCCACCCGGCGGGGGGGGGGGGGGGGGGGGGGGCGGGGGCGGAGAATCCCGCCCCAGATGTTTGAAGTACCTCTGAAATCTGGTGCCCCACTTTAAATCTGGTTGCTGCAATTGTCTCTTTAACTCAGAACCCTTTGTTTACTCTTATGAACAATCCCTTTGTCTCTGTCCTCTTAAATGTAGTCGTCTTGAGAACCTTCTGCTCTAATTCCCTGGTTATCTGGACTGGAACTTATTCTTTAGGAACCTTGCACCTTTGCCCTGTTCAGCTTCTCCTGGCGGAGTTGAGAGAGGCTCACTCCAGTGTCTTGTCTCCAACTGCCAACAAATTCAGCTGAGGCTAAAACTTAAAAGCTTGCTTTATCCTTACAGGTGGCTCCAGTTGCTAAGCAACCCCTGCTAGTTCTGCTTATTCTTCACATGGTAACTCTCTCTAAGCAGAATGGAGTCACAGTTGGAACTCAAACAACCCCCACGCTTCCAAATAACCTAATGGTAGGTTTTACCCTCCCAGCTACAGAAACATTAAATTAAACACACTTCAAACTTTAAGCTATTTCTCATTGTTTACCAGTGCAAGAAAACTACCTTTGTTCTCCTAACATTTGGATGAGAAAATCTGACGATTCTGGCTGAAGGACAGGGCTAAAATGAACTGAATGGTCTTCACCACCTCTGTCCATTTTGTAATCACAAGCGGAGCAGGCAAACCAGCCCTTTGGGCCTATTCCATCATTCTGTTAGATCATGACTGATCTCTACTTCAACCCTGTTTACCACCTTTGACCCACACCCCAGTACCCTCACCTGATAGAAATTGGACGTATGATACGGACTTTGCACGTGATACAACTGCCTTATTGCTCCTGTTTCTGACCTGTAGATTCCTTGTAAAAAATCTTCTTGTCATTCCGACTAAAAACTGCCTTGTAAACATACCTGTAAAAATCCTTGCTCAAATGAAGCAAACAGCTGTTTTGTTTTGCCCAGGACGAGCAAAGCAGCGCGTTGAAATCGGGCAGCAGAAGATGTCTGGAAAAACGCACTCACAGGGACTCGCAGTCCATCCCAAAGTCGGCCTCCATTCCACCCGGTCACGGAGGCAGGGTTTCCTCTGGATGGGCGTGGCAGGGGCTGAGGATATGAATTTGGCAGGGCTTGGCCATGAGGCAGCATTCCTGCCTCTGAGTCAGGGGTTTGTGGGTTCAAATCTCACCCGGACCCCTGTATCTGGGCTGACATCTCGGTGCAATGCTGGAGAGGTGCAACCCGGGGAGTCGGAGGCAGGGGCAAACTACCAGGAAACAGCAACGTTCCAGTGAAGCCCAGCGCAAACTGGAGGGAACATCACCTGACCTTCCGCATGGGTGCGTGACAGCCTTCCGGACTCAGCATTGAGTTCAACGGCCTCCGACGGTGAACTCTCTCTTCCACCTTCACCCCATTTTTATTTCTATCAATCTATTTTCATTCCTTCCATCAACCGTATTTCCCTCACCGCTATCTCCCCCCTACCCCCCCCCCCCCCCACTCCCCCCCTCCCCCCACCCCACCCCCCCTCCCCCACTCGGGCAATCTATATCCTGCTCCTCGTTGTCCTTTGGCGCACTGCCATTAACACATTCTGATCCCCGAACGTGCCACTATCAGTGCCCTTCTTAGCCTTGATCGCCTCCCTTTGTCTCTCTGTCCGCAACACCTTTGTCAATCTCCACCCATCTATGGACCTCTATCCAACCCCACCGCTCCGCAGCACCACCCCCCCCCCCCCCCCCCCGCACCCCACAACAGTATAAATCTGACCCATTTCCAGTCCTCTCCAGCTTTGACAAAGCGTCACCCAGACTCGAAACGCCAACTCCTCTCTCTCTCCGCAGACGCTGAAATTGTCCAGCATTTTCTGTTTTGGTTTCAGATTCCATCATCCTGCAGTAGTTCGCTTTTAACCAACGACCAGAGAAGGCTTCATCCTCTCCAGCACAAAGGAATCCGAGAGAGAGAGAGAGAGACTAAAATGTGCTTCAATTATAAAAGCTCTGAAGTGCAAGCACTAAATTCAAAAATAGGTCCTGCTGGTTTTTGCAAATATATTCAAAGCCAATTAACACAAATCAATGTCACATGGTTATCAGAAGAGCAGGGAAAACATTTCATTCATGACAAGTCTAACTGAGGAACGTTAGACACATTTCCTGTGCCGAGGGATTGTGCTCCAAGTTGAACGATCATACCAGATGTACAGGCTTGAGGCAGGAGGAGGCCATTTGACCCTTCAAGCCTGATCTGTCGTTCAGTAAGATCAGGGCTGACCTGGTTGTGTAAATGCAACCCCACAGTCCTGCCTACCGCCCCCCCCCCCCCCCCCCCCCCCCCGATACACTTTCACCCCCTCGTCGACGGTCACAAGCTACGGGGACACGGAACTTGTGAGGCCTCATCGAAAAGAACAAGCGTCACTGGCAGTAGCGACTCAGCGACCCCCAGGGCGGTGACCCAACAAGGACCGCGTGACGCACAAGGAAAGCTGTGGCGCTCCCAAATAAGCTACCTGGCGAGATATACAAGAGGCACCTTGAGAGCGCAAAGTACAACTTAGGGGCCCCTTCCACTGCACCAGGCCCTTTAACACCTTAAAACGTGGGGGACACAGATCAGCACGAGGTGGCAATTGAGCCTTAGGCTCGTGATGTTGAATGCGGAATGGGAATCTCGTTTACTCAGTGATGCACGATCAATGACCACTAAAGCGAGAGTTGTAGTCCAACTGAAGGCTTTAATAAGCTAGATGTTTCCCCCAGTAGCTCAGGTAAGAATGCAGGCTGCTGGGGCAGCACTGGTTCTTATACCCCGCCTTGCAGGGCGGAGCTACCATACAGCTTGACCAATAGGAAACATACAATATCTACCAATGGTGTTCCAGCATTACCAGGTACCGTAATACCTCCACACAGACTACCACACCCAGCATTCACAGAGGCAGAGAAATGGCTCCGTCCCTTGGGATTAAACGGTCACATGGCTCTGTGGCGGACATACATCAATTTCCTTCCACTGTGGATGGCGGGTGAAGAACCTCCCATCACAAATGAGAACTAAACACTGCAGACAATGGCCATCCTGAAAATGAGACCACCCGCACAGTCGCTAAAACTGACAAAAAGGTAACTCACTTCCCTCCAATTCTCATCAGCTGACACATGGTTGAGGAGCTTCAAAGGCGAGTAGCCTTTCCCCAACTCTCCTCTTGGAGCTGACCACGCCAGCACCACCTTTGGGAGGAAAGTCCTGTCTCCCCCGATCTTTAAAGGTGCAAATGAACCGTTTGTAAGTAAACACCCCGGGATCTGGCTCTCGTTCCTCTTCACAAGATCCCGGATCTGGGGCATTCCTTAAACATCAAACGGCGGTCTGTCTAGGTTGGCATCTCCCTGCATCTCTCGGGTGTGACCTGTTGTTGAAGTGTGGAATCTCTGTTAGTTTGGCACAAGTGGAACGCCCCCCCCCCACCCAGCCCCCACTAAGGTAGGATGTTTAATGGGGCTGGGTGATGCTTGGGGGCAGCTTGAGGTTGCAAAAGGTGCTGGGGTGAAATTCGTGCCTCTGCTGTCGGTGCCCACATGAGGCAGACTTCCTTGTCACATTAAATCACCGCAGCCGCAGTTGCATCAGGTATGAGGAGTTGCTGAATAAAAGTCCATGTTTTATTCACGAGAAAACCTGCCTAAAATAGCTGCCAGTGGGCCAGACAATAAAGCAGAGAAATAGGTCCCTTTTTAATCACAAAACTGTGGCCCGAATTTAGCTCGACAGCAGTGCGGGTTCTGCTTTAGATGGTGGCTCTCCGCATAATCCCCATTCTTGATTGCTTCTTCCAGGCTTCCCAATGAGCAATTTTAATCAGCTTTGCTGCTACAACCTGCAGTTAATGCAGACTTCTTTGCTCTCCGCAGAGTTTAAGACAGCGCTGTTGATTTTCTTTGCACCGTGCACTTTTGGGGACATCATCAACTTTTCGTCCTGAGCGAAACGTGAATAAATGACTGTTAGATGTCAGTCTGAAGCAGCAAGGTTTCCCCCTCCCTCGGGAGAGGCGGCAGGGCGGGTTGAGGCAGTCTCGAGTCCTGTCGGAGTTGGCTGCTGCTCTCCCCACTCGAGAAGCTGTGCGCCTGTAGTGGGGGACGTGGTTTTGAGGGTGCTGGGGCCGGAGAGCAGGGGGGCAAAATTTCCTCCGTGCCCTTCAGCCCTCACTGCCGACTCTGTTTCTGGTGAGGCCCATGTGACCTGCACGCCTCAGGAAACCCTCATCCTCACCTTGAAGTCCCTCTGTGGCCTCGCCTCCTCCAACCTCTGCCTTCTCCTCCCAGCGATGCACACGCACGGGCCCCTTCAGCAACACCTTCCATCAACTTCACTACCCTCTCTGCTCCAGCCTTAGCAACCTGCAGCTGATATATTCACTCAGGCCCCAGTGCAGCACCTTTGCATGGTCACCTCCTCTAAAGCTACCAAATCAAATATTTCCTGCTCCTGATCAATAAATAATCACCTTTTCGAAATGTTCTGAGAGAACTGCCTGTCCTTGGGTTGTTGTTGTGGTAGTGTCTCAGAGTTGAATCAGGAGGTCGAGGATTCTGTGGCCCCATGCACGCTCCACGTGTTTGGAGTCAATGATGGTAGAGGCTCCAAGTTCGCTCCATCACATGGCTGACCTTCCCACTACCTTACTGCCTGCCGCTGGTGTGTGTTTGAAGGATTTACAGGTTGATGCGCAACCTGTTTGGCCACATCGTGTTTCCATTTGAATCCACAGCTGCTGGCTCAGAGGCAGCGATGCTACCCATTACACCACGAGACCCGCCCTTGTCTCTGGGGGAGCACTGCAACCTTGCCAGTGGATTGTTGATCTCAGACAGGAGTATTGCTTGATGCCAAGATTAATAATAATAGGACAGCACAGTGGTTTAGCCCTGTTGCCTCAAGGCGCCGAGGTCCCAGGTTCGATCCCGGCTCTGGGTCACTGTCCGTGTGGAGTTTGCACATTCTCCCCGTGTTTGCGTGGGTTTCGCCCCCACAACACAAAGATGTGCAGGCTAGGTGGATTGGCCACGCGAATTGCCCTTAATTGGAAAAATGAATTGGGTACTCTAAATTTATTCAAAAATAATAATTATCATAATTACTTATTATCGCAAGTAGGCTTCAATGAAGTTACTGTGAAAAGCCCCTAGTCTCCACATTCCGGCACCTGTTCAGGGAGGCCAGTATGGGAATTGAACCGTGCTGCTGCCTTGTTCTGCATTACAAGCCAGCTGTTCAGCCCACTGTGCGAAACCAGATTAGGTGTCCTAATTAAAAACTGATCAATTCCCCAGCATATGGTAACCCCAGTAAGAAATGAAACCGACTATCTCCATAAATACTGCCAACGACAAGAACAGATGGTCTTCTGTGGTGAGTTTGGTCAGGTGAAGGGAAAGTTGCCATAGTCCCAGCGACCATTGGTTGCTTTCCCCCTTGAGGGGGGAGGCGCAGGGTTGAGAAGACATGAATAACCTCTGCCGGATCGGGAATTGAACCCGTGCTCCTGGCCTGGTTCTGCGTCAAACACCAGCTGCCTAACCCACTGAGCTAAACCACTCAGCTTCTGAATCCCCAAAGCAACAAGTCTTCAATTGCCCGGCTGAGCGTGGCTCCAACTATCAGGAAGCTCAATACCCTCAGAGACCCAACAGCCCCCTTGATTAGCGCCCCCGCCACCATGTTAAACATTCACTCCTCCACTTCCGATGCACAGCAGTAACAGTGTGTACCGTCAACCGCCCAGCAGCTGCTCAAAACCTCCTCCCGACGGCAACTTCTAAACCCGCAAGGGGTAAGGCCAACAGACGCATGGGGCAACACACCCCTCTGCAAGTTCTCCCACCCCAGTGCGCACGCCTGCCTGACTTGGAAGTACACTGCCGTTCCTTCACCCTCGTTGAGCCAAAACCTTGGAACTCCCTTCTGAACGGCACCGTGGGTGGTCCTCCAACAGGCGGGCAGCAGGCGGTTCAAGAAGTCGCCTCACCAGCGCCGCCTCAAGGTCAGCGAGGGACGGGCGGCGAATGTTGGCCTGGCCAGCGATGCCCACGTCCACTGAATTAAAAACTAATTAAAACAAAACCCAGAGCCGTCATCCTGATGAAAGCAAAATCAACCGAGAAATAAGAGCCCACAGCTTGTCCCAGAACCTGTTAATAATAATTTAATCAGATATTCAGGCCCTCAATTCCACAGCTAATGGGTTTCAGTGAAAGTCTGGCTCCAAGTGTTAATTGGATCACAGCAGGCCTTCGTTTCTTCAGATGGAACCATTGCAATTAAATTACATGGAAAATTTCCCTAAGAACTCAAAGGAGCTGGCAATTCTTCCAGAGGACGCAGGAATATAATCTGGTAAATTTAAAGATGATTAAAAATTATTAAAAATTATTTCTCAAAGCTGGTGTTGTGTGAGTCAGACGGGGCTGCACGGACTCCCAATAGGAATATCAAATGCGGCCTCGCGAACCTGCATTGCCCGTGTTCCGATTTGTAAACAAAGCATCGCAATTCCGACCAATTCCGTCAAAATCTGCTTGAAGTCGTGAGACCGGTCGCAAAAGATCATGGCCTCTGTGAGGGAGCCTTCCCTTCCCATTTTCTCCTGCCTACCTACCTTGGAAAATGCACACGCACGCAAGCACACATACGGGACACCCTCATCCACATGACCAGCCTTCAAACGTGAGCCCAGAATGAACACAATGCCAAGATTTTTGGGTTGCACCACTCCATCGAACGCTCTAAGGCAGGTTCAGCACAGATTGGATCAAGAATAAAGCTCTCTTAGATACTGCCTTTCAAATTGCACCCAGTCAGGTAGAGCACAGGGGAAAGCAACCTGGACACTATCCCGTCAAAAACTTCCAGGACAGGCGCTGAACAGGGTTAGGGTACAGAGTAAAGTTCCCTCTACACTGTCCCTTGAAATACTCCCAGGGCAGGTACAGCATAGGGTTAGGCACAGAGTAATGCTCTCTCTTTCCAGCTCTTCAAACACTCCCAGGGCAGGTTCCTTTTGTGATATATCTTTAAAGTGCGTATCTGAACCTGATGTCCAGTGGACGAGGCAGCATATGATTCAATGTGCAGACAAAACAAAGCTGCAGTCCCATTGATGTGTTCTGTGCCGCTTCGCAGTGACCACTGTATGTTTATGGCCTCACCATCACATAAAGAACATTCAGTATTGTTCTTCCAATCCTTATTGTACGATTGCACTCAACAGAAGTACGCAACAGGTCCAACATGCATTAGATACCTAGCAAAGCACCGTCTGTACTGTGCCATCAAACACTCTCAGGGCAGGTACACCGTGGGTTATATTCAAAGTAAAGCTCCCACTGCAATTTCTCATCAAACACTGTGAGCTCTGATCGAACAACAGTTCCAATGCAGAGTTACACTCTGCTGAAAAACGCTGCCTCAGACATCTCCAGGTGGGATGCAGATTGGAGCGCTCCGATTTCCCTGGTGCCCAAGTCCTTTGAGGGCAGCAGATTACCTTTAAAACATCGTTCCTGCGACTTGCACATCTTGGGGGCTGCTGACACAAACAGGTCTTGGTGCTCTGTTGCTCTGGCGATGAGGCATCAGCTCCGAAAACGATGAACCCCCGGCGTCACTTGAACCCCAAAAGTGGCGATTTGTATTTACACCGCGCCTTTAAACAGCGCAAATAAAATTCCCACGGCACGGGCAGGACCGAACAAAACTCAACATCGAGCCAGCCACGCGAGGAGATCTCGGGACTCGATCACAAGAGACAGTTTGATGGAGCGCCCTGAAAGAGGAGGGAAGTGGGGAGGGAGGCTCAGGAAGAGAGTTCTGAAGCTGGGGCGGCAGGGGGTGGGTAACAGGAAAGGACAAGAGGCTGCCCAAAGCTATTTCACAAAGGGACCCTCGCAACCAAGCATGTTGCTTTTTCCCACATCAGCATGGGCTGCATTTGATCCCAGATGGGGCTAGCAATTCTGAATTGAACTAGCAATAGAATTCAGTCTATAAATCTGGAATATAAAAGCTCGTCTCGTGGAAGTTCCATCGGTAGTTGCAAAAACCCATCTGGTTCACTTATGCCCCTTTAGTGAAGGAAGTCTGCCGCCTTTACCCGGTCTGTCCTGCATATGACTCCAGGCCCCACAGCAGCGCGGTTGAATCTTTACTGCCCCCTCTGGAATGACTGAGCAATGTCCAGGACGGCACCTTTTTTCAGTGATGCCTGAAGCCCATGAAAGAACAAAGTTAAGTCCTGACACACTGCACCATCGCGCTCGCTGTGACATTTGCTTTAATAAATTGCTTGGGAACAAAATTAAGAACGTGGCTGATTTCCGATCCCCTCTTTTATCCTCCAGCACGCTCAAGGATGCTCTGGGACCGCGCAAACGCAATGCCATGGCCGGGAGGGAGCACCTTTGCGCTGTGTTCGGGTGCAACTCCAACAGGAAAAGAAAACACATGCGGCATTTGTTAAACAGAGTTCATAACTCAATCATTTACAAAGCAAATCATTTCACACCCTGAACTCACGTTGTGCCTTTCAATAATGCAAGATGCAGTTCATCATTCCAACAGCAATTTCACAGCTCTGACACAGATTGCATCATCTACCAGCTACGCTAACGAACCGGCTCCTCAGCCCCATCGCCATATTCGCAGGGCCGTCCTCTCCGCTCGAGCAGAGATGGCGGGCAAGGTTTCTTTTAAAATCTAAGTGAGCGGCGCGGCTGAGTGCAATCCTGTCCTTAACCCGAGCTTCACCGATACCCACCTCACAACAGGAGTCACTGGGTTAGAACCATGGGGTAAGGCGGCTGTCATGTGAGAGTACCTTTAAGAAATGGATGTTTAAGCAATGTACCTTTAAAAAAATAGTGATGTCAGAGAGTGGGTGGAGCTGAGCTCAGTTCGGCCATTTTGAGGTTAGTTCTGAGTTTTTAGTTTCAGTTTGAGAGAGCAGCTGGGAGTGTGTGTGTTTTGCTGAGAGCTGCATGAAGGAAAAGAGCTGGTCTGGTGATTTCTGCAAATCCAAAGACTATAAATATATTGAATGTAACCTGTTGTGCTCCTATTTTTGAAGGGTTGAAGTCTTTTGGATGTTTAAAGGAACAGTTTGCAGGATTGGGTAGTGTTGTATTATTTTCGGGGTTATCTTTGAAGTAAGGGGTGTTAAGAGATCCAGTGTTTATTTAAAAGGTTAATTTGAGTTCATGGAATAAACATTGTTTTGTTTTAAAAAACACGTGTCCATAATTGTAATACTACACTTGGGGAACAAGCCGTGTGCTTCAAAAGCAACAATTCATTAAAGGTGGGAGTTGGGTGAACTCCATGATACATTTTGGGGTTCTGAAAAAATTTCTCCCATAACAGCGGTCACTTCCTCTCGCACAGTCAGCAGAAACCTTGATTCGATTACTGCAGAAAAGATAAGACATGTTGCCGAAGCTTGCACTCGGGACAAATGCAAGAACGCCAAATTTCAAATAAGCACAACAATTTATATGACAGGAGAAAACTGTCGAGATCATTTGCTACAGCGTCCTCCCCCACCCCCCCCCCCCCCATTGTTGTACGCAAACACTTTATGCCAAGGGTCCCATGTGTGAAATTGAGCCAGGGACAAGGGCAGCCTATGGTACTGCCACCCAACAAGTGCCTTCAGCAGAGGAACCAAGAAAAGGTTGGGGGGAAATATCATTTGAAATTTGGCATTTTTGCATTTGTCCCGATCAGCGCAAGATGAAAGGCTTTGGGCAACATGACTGTCTTTCGAGCAATATTCAAGTTGCCGCCTCACAAGAAACTGCTATTCCTTTCTCCCTCTTGTGCTTATCCCCCGAGGTCCACCGACGCTCTTTCGTCCTCCTTACGTGCACAAGGCCAGCAGTGGCAGCTCCTACCGACGTCCCATCTGCGATCGGTCGGTTCGTCAGGGGTCGAACCTTACACCTTCGCGGCCTGGACCACCCGGTCCCACGCCGGGGGTTTCACCTCTGCGCGGGGAATCGCACCCCCTCCTGGAGCCAACAGCATTGCCCCTCAGCTTGTGACTCTTTTATCAGCCTCAAGTTGCTGCACATCAAACATTGTGACTAGTTGTGGGGATAATTATGCCAGTTGGACACGTGCCAAGGCTTGTACCAAGCTGTAACACTAACTCATTTACTCATGTCTGCCTGAAGATGGTCTGGCTGCAAATTTGTGATCAAGCAGTTGGAAATCAGCCAGGTTCAGCTCGCTTAAATCATGTTCAGTTATTGTCCAGCAAGATGCTGAATAACTTCATAAAAAAACAAATCAATCCCTCCACCCCCCCTCTCACAATCATCCAAAATCACCGGGGTCATTGGGGATGGTTCCTCTCATGTCTCTCACCAGAATTCACCCCCTGCCCTCCTAAAGCTTCATCTCCTTGCTGTGATCTGGTTTCAGGAGCCCAGCTCTCCCTGGTTCCTTGGCTCAATGTCCACAAGGATTCGCCTCTCGGATTGCTCACCAAAGGGCAATCAAGAGTGAAGAAGAAAGCTTGCATTTCCCAGGCCCCTTTCATGACCTCAGGATGCCTGAGGTGCTTCAGGGCCAACTTTGTACTGGAGCCTCTTGAGTGGGAAGCATTGTCACACAGCAGCAAATTTGCAAACAGCGGGCTACGAGAAACTGCAACCCGGTTATGCGTTATGAATAGTCGTTTGGTCGGACAGAACTTGTGTCTTGCTGAAAAAAGGGACTTTTCTTTGCCGAAGCTTTTCGAGACTTGTCGATTTACTGGATAATTCGCAAGAATCCCAAATGTAAACGGAACAAAAATCTATCTTGTGAGAAGAAAGTCGAGCTAACTGTTCTCATCAGGGCTAAACATCTATCAGAACGCCAGTGGAAACATCCCTGGTGTCTCCTTCGAGTTGCGCTTTGGGATCTTTTACATCCCCTGACAGGACGCACGCGACCTCGGTTCAATGTCTCACGTGAAAGGCAGCACCTCTGACAATGCAGCACTCCCTCAGCACTGCACTGAGTGACAATGCTGATTTTGGGCTCGAGTACCAGGGATTGTGACAGAGTGCCTAATAATCTCCTGACTCACTGTTGCCCACAGAACCATTCCTGACAGCTGAGGAACCCCGAATCAATCGACACACTGGACGAGTTCCAACTCCCTTCGACTCAGCTTCCAATAGCAGCTGTGGCACCCGGCAATGGCCTGCTTCAGTCAGCGCTGCACAGTCTAGCGATAGGAGGTCGAGACTTTCCCGGCAAGCGCAGCTGAATGAAACAACCGAGTCACCCAGCGGCATTCTTAAAACCCCCAAAACTTTAAATTCAGTTCAATTTCCTTCCCATCTCCAATATCCTTGTTTCGACCGAGTGTTGCCACATCTTTAATAACTCACAGAGACTGACCTCAGGGTGCTTTCTGTGCCTTGCTTGCATTTTCATTAAAATTTCTGATTATTGTCGACTGCCAACTCACTCATGCGCACAGGCAACTCTCCTTCACATATTTCCCCCCCCAACCTTTTCTTGGTTCCTCTGCTGAAGACACTTGTTGGGTGGCAGTCCCACAGCCATAGGCCGCCCTTGTCCCTGGCTCAATTTCACACGTGGAACCCTTGGCATAAAGTGTTTGCGTACAACAATGGGGGGGGGGGGGGGGGGGGGGGGGACGACGCTGCAGCTACAGCCATCCTTCCTTCACCTGACACCAAAGTGATCCACGCAGACACACACAAGCTAACATGCATGCACCTGCATACACGCAAGCATTTATGCACATACATGCACGCCCACACAAAAGCTACCATACGTGGACACACACATACAAGCTAGCATCTATGCACATTCATACAAGCTAGCATCTATGCACAGACATACACGCTAGCATCTATGCACTTGCATGCACACCCACACAAAAGCTAACATACATGCACACATACTGTTACGATCGCAATAGAGACCAGCAACATTTTTTGTAAATAAAAGATATATGAAATGCTAATTATCCACAAAAGGAATGAAGCCACAAGGTTGCACGGTTTCAAGTATAATAAAGGTTTTTTTACTGTGCAAGAGTCAACAAAGCAAATACTGATTACCATCTGTTCTACTCTCTCGCATCCGGAATTAACAGAGTGAAAAATGAATGAACAGGCAAATTGTGGATGGATATAAACTATAAATTGCACAGTAATGACAGATGCAACTAAGAGTGATCTTAGGAACTGGCTCAGCACCCCACCCAGACTTCTTGAGAACAGTGAGTCACACAGTCCTTCAAACTCTGGGTGTGATTCTCCACAACTGCGACTAAATGGTTCTGCCAACAGGAAGACCGCAGTGATTCCCGCTGGCACGAGGAGCGACACCGACGAACCATGCTATGGCACTTGGAAATTCTTTTTAGCTTTTCCGTGCCATTCCATGGCACTCCGGGGTCAGTACTGCACCTGACAGGGACGGGACCTAAACTCTCTGACAGGTCCCTCGTCTCTGAGATTGGAGTGCAGTTTTTTTAAGCTCTACATTCCAGGAAGCACTTGGGAACAAAGGGGCAGACTCAAAAAAAAAATAATAGTGGTTCGGAGAACACCGGCCACCTGAGTTAATGGACTCCTGCAGAGCTGTATAAATAAACAATCTGAATCTCCCCTTTGAAACTGCCTTGACCTGTCAATCAAAAAGCTTTAGCAGGCAATGGAGCATGAAATTGAATGTAAACAATGCAGATCAAAGCTTTCTGCCTTCTATGCACACACACCGACTTTAAATTGCAGTGAAATTGAAGGTGCAAAAAGCCACTTCAAAAGGTTTCCACCACTTTAAAGGGATTACTTTTACCTTCATCTTATTTTCCTTTAAACTTGGCATAGTAACGGATTTTTAAAGGGTTTTTTGGATACAGATGAGAAAACTTTAACTTTATCAAGAGGGATATGTATTTCTGAGACACTGAGTGACTGCTTAAATGGCATCGGGGTGCAGATGAAAACATTTTCACTTTGTTGTGAGAAAATTTTAATTTTTGCATACTGACTGACTATTGAAAGGGTTTACAGGCTGCAGATTGTGAGAGAAACCAAATGTGCCCCATCCCAGGAAGGACCCTGACCTGAGCCCCTTCAGCCCTACACAAGCACCGTGACCCCCAACACCAGTAAAGAACCCCCCCTCAACAACCTGGCGGCAATTTGTGGGAAGGTACTTACCACCTTGCCATCCCTTGGACGTCAAGCCCCCAGGTCCACATTCCTCAATACTTGTACCAATTCACGCCAGCGGGGCTCTCGGCAGGGGGAGTGGGGGGTGGGGGTGGGGGGGTGGGGTTACAGGAGCACCCCAGCTGGCTAGTGAGCCGGTTATCAATGAGATGTAAAATAGCTCCAATGAGCGATTTGCAGGGTCCCGCCGGGTCAGGGCAGGAAGCTTGACAGGGACGTCAGGAACCCAACCATGTGCTCACCACCAACCTAGGTTCCAGGGGCGCGGTCTTCACGAGCAATGGCACACATCTGCTGAACCGGCTCAACTCACTCTGGACGGTTTGGATCCACCACTCTTATCTCCAAGCAACAGGAACAATTGCAACAAACCTATTCTCAGCATCTGGATCTATCCTCTTCTTCCTGAGCTTGTCTGTTCTGCCCCAGCAGACTCAACACTGCTACTGCACAATTGGATTGATCCGTGTCCTTTTATATCTTCCAACAAAGTTTTGTTCCAATTTCCCACCTTTGCTTGCTCCCGATTTCCCCAGACACCGGCAAATTCAGTTTAATTCCGCTCCCCTTCACTTTCATTTTCAGTTATGCTTCTGTTTTGACGCAGACACAGGCAGACACACACACACACACTTGCACCCGTGGACACCCACTAGCACACACATATACTTTTGTCCCCAACCCTGGGACGTTGATGGTAAATGCTGCCTGGCCTGTTTATTTAAAATTACAGCACAATATGCCCTGATTTGGATGAAAGCTCGGAAACGTTTCTCTCCAGCAGTTGACCTGTGGAACAGCTCAGGGTGTCTGCATAATTAAAACACCGTGCTCTGGGTCAGTTTACAATGCCACTCTAATTGTTCCAATAATGAATTTTCCAGCTGTTCTCTGCCCTGGATTTAAGTGCAGTTTTACGGCATGGTGTTGTGATTTATAAAACTGCGAGCTCAGTTAACTTCGGAACCCAGGAGGCTGGCAGTGATTCATTCAGTATTGGCAATCGCCTCACAGCTTGACCTGGAGTATTCACGCTGATGTTTGAGAACAAGTGGCCAATGCGAACTCGAAAGATTAAATGCACAAGTCCTGCGTGTTGGACACAGATCTGATGGCGTGTGGGGAGGGGAGGGGTGGGGGGACAGCTAGAATTTATGAATGGGTTGGACGGGGTAGATGCTATTGCTTTACAACCACTGGTGGGAGAATCCACAAGCAAGAGCTGTGGTGATATGCATCACTGTAAATACACAAGGGGTTAATATAAATACACTACAACTAAGTAAACACTACAGGGAGCACCGGAGATGTCATGACATGCAGACATACAGCTAATAAACACAAGAATAGGACACAACCAATGAGCAGTCAAGACACCCAGAGGTGACACTACCACAAGGGGGCATTACAAAACCCAGAGAAAAAGACAGGGCACACAAGCTCTGTCTCTTTCCACACATGACACTTAGAGAGCAGGACAGGGGCAGATCAGAAGCATCACACCCACCACGTGGCTTAGAGCAGACTGGTTAGTTAGACTGAGTTACTATAGCAAGATTGGCAGGAGAGTCGTACTCATAGAAAACTGTGCTAATAAAACACATTGAACTTACTTGAAAGTCTGGAGTATCTTTTGGTCAAAGCTGTATCGGGTTGCAGCCTGTGATATCCCAGAGTACATAACACATCAAGAGCCATGAATGCAACGTGTTGCATCGAATGCAACAGGGGACTAGAGAGCAACCTCCTGACATATAGAGTGGTTGGGGCGTAGAATACTTGGCTACAGAGAGCAGACAAGATTAGACACGTGAAAAGTAAACCAGACGAGGGCATTGAAGAGAAAGACCGACTGAAAGATTAAGATGAGATGGACAGAATGGGAGAAGAATCTTCTGGAATATAAATAACGGCACAGGCTAGTTGCATGAAATGGACCCTTTCTGGACTCCAGAGTTGGTATAATTCTACCCTCAAATTAACGGCGTATCCCCTGTTGAAGTGTGTTTTTTTTTACCCCAGTCCAGTTTTGTATCCCCCTCTCCTGAGAATGCTGCCTCTTGTCAGGGTATTTGAGATATTTGGGCAGTGGGATTGGGCTGGCGGAGGGAATGTCAAGAACGAGAGAAGGAATTGTGAGGTGGGCAGGAGAGGGGAGAGGAGAGGGAAGAGGAGGGGAGGGGTTGAAAAGAGGGGAGGAGAGGGAAGAGGAGAGGAGGAGGCAGGTTGGGAAGATGGATAGGGAAAGGTAGGAGAGTGGAGGGGAGAGAGGGGTAGACAGAAGAGGAAAAGGAGGTGGGGATAGGGATGGAGGAGGGAGTAGAAAATACAAGATCAGATAAGAGAGAGATGCAGAGGAGAGGGGAGGGCAGAGAAGGGAGGGGAGATTCTGGAGGGAAGGGAGGAGGGGGCACAGGAGAAGATATGGAAGAGGCAGAGAGAGCAGGGGAAGGGGGAAATAGGAGAGGGGAGGAGATGGGGAGATACATATATGAGATACAGCTGAAGAAATTGGGGGGACATGTCAACAATAAAATGCAAGAGTGATGCAGACTCTTAACGTGAACTCCGGCTCAGTTTCTCCAGCACTTTTGTTTTTGTTCCAGATCTCTGGTATTGCATTTTTAGGCTTTTCATAATCATGCTATTTGCCGATGTGAAGTTACACAACGAAGATTGCATTGGGAGTGACAGTATCAAAAGAACTCTACCTCTCACTTGCCCAATGCTGTACCTGCATCAGGACCAAGTAAGCAAAATGGTCCATTCTTTGTCCATTAAACCTGGATAAATCCTAATTAAGTGTCAACAAATAATTTGCATGTCCAAACTGCGAAGAGCATGATTAATTGTAATTACATTTGCGAGCACTCATGCTCATGAACATTGCCGGATTCAGTAGAGTGGTCGCACATGCTGAGAGGTTCTGTCTGGGCGGCAGAGGGACCATTGAATTGCGTAGCTAAGGAGCAGGATTCATTATATTAAACACAACACCAACAAGAGCAGATTTAACCAGGTAGGTCGGCTAAGCACAACCCAGGGATACTTGATTGGGCGTGAAGAAGCTTTATTCAGTTTTCAATTCCGCCTCGTTTAGAACAAACAAACCTGTCAGAAGAACAAGATTGAAAATCTAAGCCTTTTGCCTCTGTCTGTACACCTTAATAGGATCATAGCTGCACAGGGATGAGATTCAACCGTTCAGTCTCGCGAGCCTTTTCCACTGTTCAATGAGATCACAAATGCTCTGTGTCTGAACTCCAGCCATTCGCCTTGGCCTCAGATCCTTTTATACTCCTGGCAGCCGAAAATCGATCGATCTCAGATTTAAAACGATCAACTAATGATCTGCTTCTTTTTATGGGAGGGAGTTCAGCAGATGCGATCAGCGTGGTGGCACAGTGGTTAGCGATGGGCAATAAATTCTGGAATCGCTGAAACTGATACAATAATATGGGCGGCACAGTGGTTGGCACCGCTGCCAGTGACCCAGGGTTCGATTCCGGCTTTGGACCACCCCGTGTGGAGTTTGCACCTTCTCCCCGTGTCTGTGTGGATTTCCTCCGGGTGCTCCGGTTTGCTCCCACAATCCAAAGACGTGCAGGCCAGGTGGGGATAGGCCGGGGGAGTGGGCCTCCATGGGGTGCTCTTTCGGATGGGCCGAATGGCCTCTTTCTGCACTATACGGATTCTATGATTTTTCTTTTTGCACCACCCTCTGTGCGAAGCCATTAATCCCAAGTTCACTCTTGAATGTCCTGGCTCTGATGTTAAAGTTATGCCCCAAAGTCCTGAACTTCACGGCAGGCAAACAATTGTTGATCGCCATCCGCCCTGTTGATTCATTTCAGAGTTCACTAAAACGTCAACAAATCACCCCCCGCCATCAATGGTTTTTTTTCTGTACTAGAAAATACAAGTCAAATCTTTGGAATCCTGTTGACATTCTTTTGAATCTGCAAAGCACTCCATTTAAACCCAAAGCGCCCTGGGCTGGATTCTTCAGCCGCACCCACTGCAAGTTCGCCACGGGCAGGACGTGGGCCATGTAAAGATCCCTTGACCTCGGGCGTGAATGAAAACCAGCAGGAAACAAGGCAGCATTCTCGAAGAATGATATTTTTTTGAAACAGTATTTGCTGTGTTGTGACGGGGACTTTTGCTCCCTTGCAGAAGCTAGTAGTGTGAGCACATTGCCATTTGCGAGATGTTCTCAATGTTCAGCTTCTACTCCTCCACGCTGTGGCAGCAGGCAATATCCAGTGCATCCCAGAAGGTATAATGCATCGCGCCAACAGTCAGCGAACAAGGGCTGTTTAGCACAGGGCTAAATCGCTGGCTTTGAAAGCAGACCAAGGCAGGCCAGCAGCACGGTTCAATTCCTGTACCAACTTCCCCGAACAGGCGCCGGAATGTGGCGACTCGGGGCTTTTCACAGTAACTTCATTTGAAGCCTACTTGTGACAATGAGCGATTTTCATTTCATTTTTCAACTGCATTCTCTCTCCCGTCCTGACAACTTCAGGTATATTAATTGATAATCACAGGCAGTTTGCACAATGCAAAGCCTTCAATTCAAGCTCATATATCAGGGGCATTAATTTCAACTTCCAACACTTTCCGCGCAGCCCTAGTCTTTGCAATTGCCGCTAAAACAAAATTCCCATCACTGGACACAATTCGAAGTGCTTCTTCAATGCAAGCGAGTATCACATCACAATGAAAAAATAAGCACAAGTTCTGGTAGAAAGCCCAATATTGATTTACCGAATACTGTAATCTCATACACTCTGATAGAATTCAATTTATCTCAGTGCGACCATCTGCAGGATATATGACAATGGCAAGAGGTTTTGCTGAAATCTCAAAATTGGTTTTCGTCTCAATAAGATACGTCAAACGTCTTCAGTGCCAATCTCTCTCCTGTTCTTCCTTCATGCTATCTTCTCCCTTGCCCCCACGGGCCAATCATATCTCCCTGTTGATTCCAGAGGCGGAAAAGCCGTGGCCCGGACGGTAGGAAAAGGAAATGGCTCTTGCTGCTATTTTGTTCTCACTTTGGATGGGCGTGCATCAACTCGGTTCCTTTGCCCCCTGAAACTTCGTCATTCGCCACTTGGCGCATTCATTAGCGAATTGATCAGATCCTGTCATCTGGGGCTCACTGGCGTTTTAAGGGGCAGGGCCCAATTCTTGGCATCATCCTGCCACCTTCGGCGCCGTGACTGGATTCATTTCCGGTTTGTTTGGGAGGAACCCGACTCCTGGGCACCTGCCAGTGTCCCGCGCCGGGACAGTGCCATTTTCTGGACAGAGGGATGGATTGGACTTGACTCTGCTGCACTCAACTCTGTTGATCTGGTCCACGATTGTCATTCCAATAACAATTGGAATGTTCAACACAGATGCCGTTGGGTGGGTGAGGTGGGGGGGGTGAAGGACGAGGGTGAAGTGTACGACATGGAGTGATATTGAATCTCCAGCACAGAAACATGTGTTTCAGTCTGTCAATGTCGAAATAGTGCTGCAATAGAAGACATGCTTTAAGTTAGTCATGAGTTGGTCCCTAGTTGGGGAACAGTCAGGGAATCATTGCAAGAGTTTATGAACCAGTTTGTGTCTGGGAGGAACTGAGAGAGTCTGTGACCTTACTGTCTTGAAAATAAATCTGTGTTCAGATACGGGCTTGTTTCAGCCTCGTTCTTCCTCAAAATATGATTTTTGAAACAAGCATGGTATTCCAAAGTTTCTACTCTGCACAGGCCAAAATATGCACCCCCTTTTAACCATTTCTCCCTTATTTTATGCCCTCCTCAACACAGTCCATTTTATATCATTCCCAATTTCGCTTTCCACTGGTATCAATGGAAATAAAATTCCGACACAAAAGCAAATTTACAGAGATAGAAGAACGTGAGAACTAGGAGCAGGAGTAGGCCATCTGGCCCCTCGAGCCTGCTCCACCATTCAACGAGATCATGGCTGATCTTTTGTGGACTCAGCTCCACTTTCCGGCCCGAAAACCATAACCCTTTATTCTTCAAGAAACTATCTATCTTTATCTTAAAAACATTTAATGAAGGAGCCTCTACTGCTTCACTGGGCAAGGAATTCCATAGATTCACAACCCTTTGGGTGAAGAAGTTCCTCCTAAGCTCAGTCCTAAATCTACTTCCCCTTATTTTGAGGCTATGCCCCCTAGTTCTGCTTTCACCCGCCAGTGGAAACAACCTGCCCGCATCTAGCCTATCTATTCCCTTCATAATTTTATAAGTTTCTATAAGATCCCCCCTGCATCCTTCTAAATTCCAACGAGTACAGTCCCAGTCTACTCAACCTCTCCTCGTAATCCAACATGTCAAAACTGTCTTCCCTTGGTGAGGCACATTTCACGAAATGATATTCTGGGCTTGACCAGCAGTCAAAACGGCCGAGCCACGTGTGACACCTTTGACAAGTGCAACAGCTAAATCCAGGGAGGGTCGTTATCACCTTTCCCACTCTGCCTCCTGACTCGTTTCGTTTCAAGCAAAGCAGTGACTATCTGAGGGGGGGGGGTGGGGGGGAAGCAAACAAGGCATCTCATCCAAAAACTCTTTGTCTGACGGCGGAGGACGAATGAAAGCCGCTCCAGGCCTGGGACCAGCTGTTCATGCTCCTGAGCAGATGCTACCTGCATTTTGAAACCAGCTGTTTGCTACTCATCCCACAGCCCAAGCAACAAACTTTATGTTCTGCCGTGTTTGCTTTCGCTTGAACAATCGCAAGTGATCCCAATCCGCAACCTCCCCCCCGCTCCACATCAACTCTCCGTCTTTTGTGAATCACAACACTAACCTTTTGACACCAAGGGACAATTTATCATGGCCAATCCACCTAACCGGCATGTCTTTGGACTGTGGGAGGAAACTGGAGCAGCCGGAGGAAACCCACACAGACACGGGTCGAACGTGCAACTCCACACAGACAGTCACCCAAGGTCGGAATTGAACCCGGGTCCGTGGCGCTGTGAGGCAGCAGCGCTAACCGAGCCATGCCTCCCAGGTGCATATAAAAGATTCCATGACATGTGAAGAAGAGCAGGAGAGTTACCCCTGGTCAATATTTATACTTGAATCAACAGCACCAGAGAAAAAACCCAGGTTATCTGGTCACGATCACATGGTTGTCTGTGGGAGCTTCCTGTGCACAAATTGGTTGCCGCATTGCAGCTTTGAAAATACTTGGTTGGCTTTGTTGGTTTTAAAGCGCATTGGGATTTACCAAGGGTGTGAAAGGTGCCGTGGAATTGCAAGTCCGTCTTTCCTTGTGGGGCAGTGAGTAGGAAGAAAGCTATTCGGACCAGGACTCTTACTTCCCAGTTTTCACTGTTTCCTCATTCTGTTGCCCCGGCGGGAGTGGAGGGCGAGGGACTCCCGATCAATGATGCTTTATGCAGAGTGACGCCCCTCAAGCGAAAACCCCGAGCTTCAGACCTGCCACCTGCCCCCAGGGATAGAAAAACAAGCTGCAGAAAGGGATGACAGCGCTTGCTATGTCTGCCTCACATCGAGACACGAGGTGGTCTTTCCGCCTTTCCACTTGAAACCCCAACCTCTTGAATCAATTCCACGAGGTTTGTGCGTCAGAGTGCCATCGATCCTGATTTGGGCGAATCCTATTTCAATGCCAGAAGTAGTCTGGCATGTCCAGCCTCCACTCCTGCTGGCAAATCAATGCTTCAGGCTCAAATTAGTAAATGCATTTGTGATCAGAAATGAATATACACAGAATCAAATTAAAATCTGGAGATTCGACCGCAAAACCTGTCTGATCCTTCAAACCTTTCCTGAAACGACTGGACGGGTTTTGCATCATCTCAAAGCATTTCTCTCGGACGGATGTTTCCGAAGAAGTGCAGGGGAGTTCCCCTCATCCTTCTGGCCAATTTTCCCCCTTTAACCAACATCACTAAAATAGGTTACCTGGTCAGGTATCTCACGACTGTTTCGCGGGCTGTGCGGAAATCGGCAGTCATCGCATTTTAAAAATGCCCTTGTTAGATGTGGAATACTTTGGGACGTCTTGAGGTTCTGGAAAGTGCTGTATAAATTCAAGTTCTTTCTATCTCATGGGAGAATGGATCCCTGCTTACATTATTTTACCGCTGCCTCACAGCGCCAAGAACCCAGGTTCGATTCCGGCCTCGGGTGACTGTCTGCGTGGGGTTTTCACTTTCTCCCCGTGTCTGCGTGGGTTTCCTCCGGGTGCTCCGGTTTCCTCCCATGGTCCAAAGATGTGCCGGATAGGTGGATTGGGCATGATTATAAATTGCCCCGAGGTGTTCACATGTGTGCAGGTTACGTGGGGTGAGGGGGATAGGGTGGGGGGAATGGGCCTGGGTGGGGGTACTCTCAGAGGGCCAGTGCAGACTCAATGGGCTGAATGGCCTCTTTTTGCACTGTAGAGATTCTGTGACCCCTTTGTTTTCTTCATGCACATTCGCTGTACTTTGTGCTTGGATGCATGTCAAACACCCCGTGCCGTTTTGTCAAAGAAAAGCCCAGGGCCCTGCTTAATATTCTCTCCATCAACCATCGAAAAGAGTGCACAGTTTGACCATTCATTCCTCCTATTGGTTATTTTGAGTTACATTCCATTCTGCACTGGTAACAACTGTGCGACACTCTCATCCATTGTCTGTGAAGAGCTCAGAGACTTGTCTGAGATACATGATAAGGTGCTGAATAAGTTCAAGGCTTCCTTTTGATAAGTCTTCGAGGAAAAATACTCCCTAAAAGCCCTCCCCTCTCTCCCTCTGTCTTTATTAAATAACAGATCATTCAATTTGCAAAGGACAGTGGAGGCCCCACTCCTGATTAAAGCACTGATTCAGCGCATCTCAGTCGGAAAAGACGGAAATGAGCGCAAGTGTGGCACGGGCAGCTGGGGGGGCGGCCTGACAAGTGAGACCCTCGGCCCACCTGGGTCAAGGCCAGGTAACCGGAACCATTCCGAGGACGGTAACAACTTCGATCGCACAGCCACTCGAGTGCGTGCGGCCTCTCGTCATTTTTAATGCAGGGCGAAGCGCACATGTTGCCTGTCACAGGGAGTAATGTAGACTTGATGGGTTTTGCGTGGGCAATCAGCGTGGGAAATCAGCAAGGAATCACGGTCCCCGCCGACTTGGCTGAAGTATAAAGCACGCAGTCCCGTAAAGTCTGGACCCTGGTTGCTGAACAGCCCTATCAATCACGTCAGAGCTTAAAAACGAATTGGAATATCACGATTCATCCCAAATTAGCCAATCAATTTTTGAGAGAGATGGGGATGGAATGGAGTCATTCAGACTGTGAGTCTGACCTGCCATTCAATGAGATCTTGGCTGATCGGTATTCTGACCCCATCCAGCCTCCCTTGGCTGTATACCTTCGTAAACCCTTGGCTGGGAAAAAGAAAATCTATTTCTTCGATTTTAAACCACCCATTGAGCTCGCATCTCCTGACATGTGATGAGAAAGAGTTCTCAATCTGTACTGCCCTTCGAGTGGTGAATCGCGTCCCAGTTTCTCTGCCAAATGGTCTGGCACTGGTTCGAAGGTTACGCCTCCTTAACGTTATTATGGAATGCCATTTTTTTTTTCCTGTTTCTGCCTCCACAGCCCCTCCTCCAGAAGATCGACTCATTCTGACTCCAGAGATTGCACCTTGGCCGAGACGTCCACGCGGGCCTCGCCCATGACTGCCATTGGCCGTTTTATCAAGGCTGACCCCTGGTCCGAGCAGGGTCAGGAGTAGGAAACCTACCCATCTCATTCCAATGGTTGACCTCGGCTCCCAGTCCATGGCTCCCATCTTGATTTTCAGATTCCCACCCTCTCATGCTGGTATTCAAATCCTTTCAGGGCCTTGCTGCCATCTTATCCCCCTCTTACCTCCACCAGCCCCACAACCCTCCCAGGTATCTGCCCTCCTCACATTCCGGCCCCTTACGCGTTCCCGACTGTAATCGCTCCACCACCGCCGGTGGCCACACCTTCAGCCTCCTCGACCTCTCAGCTCTGGAATCCCATCGCCCACCCCTGACCGGGTACAACTCTCTTTATCCCACATTGGTCACACAATCACGCCTCTCCACTCTCCTTCCACAGGGTCTCTTTCCCCGGACTGCTTACAGGTCGGGGTTGATACCCTGCGGGGAGCTCCTCCAATTGGGAGGAAGCACCGCCCCCTGTAGTTACCTGGGTAGCTCACACTCTGAGGTGTAAGGAGGGGAACTGGATGCGATGCAATGAACATGGCCTCACGCCTTCTCACGCAGCTTGAAGTCTTCCTTTGTTTCATCGCGCCCCTGCGAAGTGCCTTGGGGTTTGCCAATGGGTGTCACATAAATATAAGTTGTTGCTGTCGGAGAGCGGTGGGGCAGGGTCTCTCCTGAAGGGCGCGGGGAGGAATCAAAGAGAAAGAACAGGAGGAAATCAGTGCACCAATAGGACAGTGGGTTTTGAGTCCACACGCGGTTCACAAAGCAGAGTCAGCGGACACCTGCTCAGGCCACAGCCACCATGCGTGACAGTCAACCTATGCACGCAAATTGGATGCTTCATGAAAGCTCGCAACCAGGATAACTGTTGCAAAAATTGCACAGACTCTGCTCTCCACTTGGTTAAAAATAAAATACAACTGCTTGCAGATGCAGAGAGCAGGAACATCTGTCTACTTAATTGAACATATGGATCCGCCGCATTTTATGTCTTTGTCGTCGGGAAGGGAATATCAACCCCAGTTAAGGTGTGCAGGAGATCCGCGAGGATCTGATGAAATCAACAGGGTACCGCGTACAGCTCAATATAGTCTGCTTTTTCTTTTATATCAATGGAATTGCATCAATATAAAGCGCAGAAACAAGCCATTCAGCCCAACCAATTCCCGTACCAGCCTCCCCGAACAGGCGCCGGAATGGGGCGGCTAGGGGCTTTTCACAGTAACTTCATTTGAAGCCTCCTTGTGACAATAAGCGATTTTCATGTCATTTTCATTTTTCCTTTCAAACGCGAGCAGCTGAACCCTCAATTCCTTCCCTCCCCCTCATAGCTTTTCCTTAAATGTACTGAAATTATTCGCCTCAAGGGGACGCCAGTGACGCGATGGTAATGTTGCCGGGCTGGCAAAGTCGAGAAGACCCAATGTTCTGAGGACATTGTTCAAATCTCACCGTGACAAAAGGTGGAATTTAAATCCAATTGATAAAATTTGGAATTGGAAGCTATTCCCAGTGATGGTGAACATGAAACTGTCTTTGATTGATGCTTAAAAACCCATCTGGCTCACTCACACCCTTTTGGGAAGGAAACCTGCCTTCCTCGCCTGGTCTGGCCTCCAGGTGACTCCAGACTCACACAACGTGGTTGACCTGACACTGCCCTCTGAAATGGCCTCGCAAGCCACTCACTTCAAGGGCACAGGAAGCGAGTGCCGACCCTGTCAGTGACGGCCACTTCCCATGGGAAATAAAAACTACTTCCGTGGAAGCAGATACCACATTCTCGCCACTCTCTGGGCAAGAGTGCCTCCTCTGAATAGGACACTTGATTCTTGGTGCCCTTTTGCTGTTGACGACTTTGGAGATTTGCTCTTTCCACAAGAGGAAGCCCTCTCTCCATGGGCTCGATTTGCATTGTGGGGTCAGGATCACAGACTCGAAGATTGAACAAAATACAATTTAAAAAGGCCACATTTGCTAGGCTGTCATCGGAGAGGGGCAACTACTTGTAGTGTATTGAAAATTGCAATGCACATTTTGTCCATACACACTGTTATGGGCCAGGGTTTAGAGAACCCCCAAAGTGTATCATGGAGTTCACCTGACCCACAACTTTTAATAGATTGTGGTATGGGGAACACTCTACAGGTGTGGTACAGCAGAAATGGAAAAGTATTTTTTAAAGCAAAACAATGTTTATTCTATGAACTCAAGTTAACCTTTTTAAAACATACAGTGAACATCTTAGCAGCCATTAATTGAAATACAACCCCCAAAGAATACAACACTAAGTAATCCTTTAAGCTTTCCTTTTAACATCCATAAGACTTAAAACACCTTTTACCAGAAGCACATCAGATTAAAGTCACTACTGTTATTAGTTTTACCTCACCAGGATCGATTTACAGTCTTTAGATTGCAGAGAGAGATTCTTACACCTTCTGGTTGTGACTGCAGCTATCCTGCTCTGAAAACGAAACTAAAACACACCCTGCAGCAAACAGCCTTCAACGAAAGTAAAAAGCTGACAGACAGCCCAGCTCCACCCACACTCTGACATCACTGCAGTAATATGAGCAGCCAAACATTTCTTAAAGCGACATTCTCATGACAACACATGTACCAGCAGAGGGAGTCTACTAGAAAGAGATAATGGAGGATCTACGTTTAACAGTTCCTGCTGGCCTAATTCTAAATGTCTTTGGCTGAATATATAACTGTTTCTGCCCAAGGAACCTCACACCACTCTCAGGTTGAGCAGAGTCTACAGCTATGGTCTGATTCCATGGTGGGTGTATGGCTGGATGGTCCCTAGCAGGATGGAGCATTGGTACCCTCACCCCCCCAACTAACAATTCCCATCTACCGCCTCCATCCTTGGCCCGCTTTCAAACTCAGTGGGGAGGATTCTGCTGAGTGTCCTCAGCTATATAATTGGCCTCCAGTCACCTCCTGCTCGTAGGAACATGGTCCAGAGGTGGATCTGTGCTGGAAATCTGGGAAGTCGCTCTCCAATGACAACTCTCAGGCCTTCCTGACCCCAATGGGATGTAAAATCCTGCCCTCTGTCTCCAATCTACCAACACTTTACCTAATTTTAAGAACCTTGATCTGCAAGAGAAAAGTGCCCAAATCCCTGGTCACTATTTTCATCACAGGGGGAACCTTGCGGTTCAAGCATGATCCTTGCAAATCTCTCCAGTGACTCAATATCGTTTTCATAATATGGCAGTCGGGAACCATGCATGCATTACTTCAACTGTGGTCTGACCGAGGTTTGACACAAGTTTGCTGTTGTCTACTTTTCAATTCTGTCCCTGCAGAAATAACCTTGGTGCCCAGTTTAACTTTGTTCTGGCCTCATTGACCCGTGTCACGAATTTGGCGGTTTGGAGCCTTGCTCTGATTTTGTGTTTGAAATTGGCCATATTTCTAATGAAGCATATGCTCATAGAATCCCTAAAGTGCAAGGGGAGGCCATTCGGCCCATCCAGTCTGTACCAACCCTCTGAAAGAGCACCCAAACTTCCTCCACCCCATCCCTGTAGCTCCGTAACCCCACCTAACCATTGGACACTAAGGGGCAATTTAGCCTGGCCAATCCACCTAACCTGCACATCTTTGGACTGTGGGAAGAAACCGGAGCACCCGGAAGAAACTCACGCAGACACGGGAAGGACGTGCAAACTCCACACAGAACAGTCACCCGAGGCCGGGATCGAACCCTGGTCCCTGATGCTTGGAGGCAGCAGTGCTAACCGCAGTGGCACTGTGCCGTCACGTGTATAAGTCAATTGCAATGATCTAATAATATTTCTGTCCCTCTCAAGCCCTTTGTGATTTGTACTGAAGCTCCTCTTTAAAGAGAGCATCACTGATCCAGCAATGACAACATTCCGTATCGTCTTCCTATTCTGTGGGTCAAGAAAAATGGACATCTCCAATCAATGCGATCCCTGAAAATGCCCATCAGATGAAAACAATTTGTGCAGTCAATGACCCATGTGATAAGTTGGGTGACTAGATGTTTGAGGACCTTATAGAGGAAAGGGAGGTGACTCCTCACATCCACCAAACTAATTTGGATTTATCACCACCTTAAAAGTAACAAAACACTGAAGTGATTCACAATGACAAGGTGATAAATAATTGTACCAAGAGTGTGCAAACACGTAATTCACCAACAAAGTTGACATTGAGCCACAGAAGGAGATACGAGAACAGATGAACAAACGCTTGGTCAAGGGGGCTTTTTAAGGAAGGATGAGGAGGGAGAGATGTTGAGAGGTTGAAGGAGGGAGTTGCGAAGCTTCGGGCGAAGAGAACTGAAGGTGCCACCGTCGGTGGTGGAGCAATCACAATCAGAGATGCGAATGAGGCCGTGATTAGTGGAGTGAAGAGATCTCGGAGAGTGGGGAGGGGGTGTTGCGGGGCTGGAGGAGGAAACGGAGGTGGGTGTCGGGTGTGCGAGGTCAGGAAGAGGTTTAAAAGCCAGCCGGGGAATTTTCAAAGTGAGCTGGAAGGTGTGCCAACGGAGGTCGGTGAGAACAGGGGCGATGAGCGAACGGGGCTTGAGATAGCGGCGGCTGGGTTTTGGATGAACTCGAGCTGATGCAGAGTGGAGGACGGGAGTCCGGTCGAGGGAACATCAGAGCGATCAAATCTAAAGTTTAGAAAGGGGTTTTTAGCAACTGATGACTTGAGACAGGGACGGAGATGGATTATGAGATCAGGTCAGCTTGCTATTTAGCCTTTTGGGTTGGACACCCCTCATTATTGCTCCACTGCCTTTGGACATGTCGAGTGTCGCATCTATTGAAGCTTCAAAACCTCTTTCAACTTGGCTTCCAGCTAGTTTGGGGAAATTTGCAGAAACATACGCTGCATTTTTAAAAATGTAATAGCAGATGTCCCATGGCATTGTTCAAAGTGAACCAAAGGACGGGAGTTTTATAACAATCATTTTTGCCACTTCAAATACAATATTAAGGATGTTCATTGCAATGACTGAGAAAGTCAAATACCATTCCTATAAAGTGAAATTCTGGAATGTTTACTAGCTCTGGGGACTGAATTCCATTATTTTCTGAAAATTGTAAATGACTGGCCTTTATTTTATATTCTATTCCCTCACCTGCGTACTGAGTTTCTATTTCTTACCAGTCTGAAGCTGAGAACAAAGGGAAAGGTGAAAAGGGATTTTAACCGCTTCATGGCCTCGGCCCATCCTCCTGCGGCAAACTCCTCCCCCAACAACAAATACTTACGTTCTGAGGCACCCGTAACACATTGAAATGTCCCTTGAGCATCATCAACCAAGATGCGCCTGACCCGATAGGGGCGGCACGGTGGCTCAGTGGTTATCACTGCTGCCTCACAGCGCCAGGGACCCGGGTTCAATTCCCGCCTTGGCCGACTGTCTGTGCGGAGTCTGCACCCTCTCCCCGTGTCTGCGTGCATTTCCTCCGGGTGCTCTGGTTTCCTCCCACAGTCCAAAGATGTGCAGGTTAGGTGGATTGGCCATGATAAAATGCCCCTTACGTCCAAAAGGATAGGTGAGGTTATTGGGTTATAGGAATAGGGTGGGTTATGGGCTTAGGTAGGGTGCTCTTTGAAAGTCGATGCAGACTCGATGGGCCAAATGGCCTCCTTCTGCACTGCAGTAACTCTATGATTCTATTGGATGGATCAAAGTTTGGCCAAGGACAGAGGTTTTCAGAATGCCACAAAGGTGGGAGGGAGAGAGAGAGAGCCAGAGGCAGAGAGGTTTAGAGAGGGGATTCCAGAGCTCAGGGACGAGGCAGAGAGAGGCACCGCAGAGTGTTAAAGTCGGGAATGTGCAAGGGTCAGAATTGGAGACGGGCAGGGACCTTGAAGGTTTGTGGGGCTGGAGCAGGGGACAGAGATGGGGAGCGGGGAAGGCTTTGGAGGGCTTTGAAAACAAGGATGGGAGTTTTAAAATGGAGCGTTACAATCACCCTCCAGCAACAGTACTCACCCTGGGCTGCACCGATGACAGCCATACCTTCCCCTATCTCGGCCCCAGGCTCGGAGAGTCCCCACTCAAGACCGATCTCTATGATAAAAACAGGATCCAGAATCTGTTCTGGAAGGCAAATATTACACGATGCCCTGCTGATTTTTAAGCTGGATTGAGAGCTCTAAGTGTATTTCTTGTTGTTTAATGCGAAATTGAATAGTTGTGTTAAGGGGTAATTGTGAGCTGTTCCTATTCGGGTGTGAAGTTAAAATATTTAACATTGTATTCATAATAATCGTTTATTCTAATCATTTATTTTAGAAATACTGAAGCTACGGGACTGGATTCTCCGATTCTGGGGCCAAGTCCCCATGCAACATGGCGGCGGCAGTTGGCGGACCCGGCTGGCGAAATAGTCTCCCCCTTCGGCCGGCTCGCGCTACCCGCCCCCCCACCACAGTGCCCCCTGCCCGCGGATCAGCCCTTCCCCCAACCACACGCCGTCGGGGATTCGGCCGGTCGAGGGTGGAGCATCGGGGGGGGTGGGGGGGCCTCCGGCAACGTCCTGTGGCCGTCAATACATGGCGCGGCGCACACCTAGACTATGTCCCTTCCGAGGGGGTGGAGCATCGCCAAAGCGGCATCGTCCCCGATTTGGTGGGGAACTCAGATTCTCCGGCCTGCCCGTCACCGAACGCGATTTCGGCGTCGGCGAATGGAGAATCCAGCCGTGTTTTTTCATGCGATCACTCCTGGAGCGAATCATTCTTTCCGCACAGTCTTAAAACAAACGTAAATATTGGGGTTTCGGCCCACTATCCTCGGCCACTGTTGGGGTCTGGCCTGGGATCGTAATACACCACTCAATAAGATCGTGGCAAATCTGATTGTGGCCTGGTCTCCACAGTCCCTCCTATCCCTCTGTTGACCTTTTCAGTCAATCATCTATCTCCCGCTGCCTCAAAAATATTCACTGACCCAGCCCCCACAGCTCTTTGCGGATGAGACTTCCATACTCACGACCCTCTGTGAGAAAATATTTCTTCTCATCAGCATCTGACATGGGCGAGCGCTTATTTCTAAACAATGTCCCCTGGTTCTACTCACTCCCACAAGGGGGAAGCGGGCAGGGTGCAGAAGCACAGGGAAAATCCCAAAATGAAGCGTCGCACGTTGATCGATGGTTCTCGACCTGCTCGGACCTGCTGTGGAGCCAATGCAGCCAAAGGCTGAGCAAAGTTTCAGCGACCCCCCCCCCCCCCCCGGATGTGCTGCTGAGGGCTCGGTTGAAGATTCTCTTCCCTCACGACATGAGGAAGGCGCTGGATGAAGACATCAGGAAGGTAGGGTCGGAGGTTGCTTCGGAGGCACTAAGGTTGTGCGGCGCTCTTGGATGTGATGTCCAAAAGCAGTTTGAAGGCCGAGGCAGGGCGGGAAGGCGCAGTGCCATTTTCACCTGTAACCTGGAGCGGGTATCAAACCCTCTCACTCTGCCTCGGTCAACCTACACCAGCACATTAATCCTCGCACCAACCTACCTTGCAGACCGTGCGGCCAAATGCAGATCAAACCCCTGAGGTGCAGGTGACACCTTCAATGCATGCAATGTGACCTCTCAACTCAAGAACATTCCTTTCACACATGCGGTGAGAAAGCTGCTATGAGTACTGCGTGTCTATTTGTGTATCTCTCCATGGTGGCTTTGCCCATCACCGAGTTTGGGCTGGCTTTCACTCCAAAGTTCCAGGAAACCTACTGGACCCAAACTTAAAGCCTTGGTTCATGCCGTTCCCCAAGTGAGTGATTAGCCCATGTCGAGTGACAACTCACCCTTCTTCCAAGGCGGAGGCAGGTGCGGTTTGCGCACAGGCCGTCGGACGCAAATCGAGGGGTTGGATGGGGCCAGCTTCGCAAGCCCATCAGAACTTTGCCTGCATTGAGTCGACCCGCACACTATCCCTGCCCTACCCCGTGATGACATTCAGTCAAACAAGCCCCCCCACCCCACTCCCCGAGGTGTCTGGATACAGTGATGACTTATCCAGAACACCGCCCGGATTTCAATCAGCTCGCGAAACGAGCATCTAAAGTCAGTTTTTGACCAATGGACTAAATAACCCAACCTCCAAAATGGAAACCAGGGACGGAGAGATAGAAGGACGAAAGGCCGGTTAACTCTGTTGGCCTCAAGGATCCGAGAGAGGTTTGATAAGCATGTTCAAAATCATGAGGGGGCTGTACAGACAACTGTTCCCGCTCGCAAAAGGATCAAGAGCGAAAGGGCACAGATCTAAAGCGATTTGCGAAATAAGCAAATGTGTTGGGAGAAAAATGTTATTTTCACGCAACGAGTGGTTGGGGTCTGGAAGGAATGCACTGCCTGGGAGTGCGGTGGAGGCAGGTTCAATCGAGGCATTCAAGAGTGCATTGGATAATTACTTGAGCAGAAAGAAGGAAAATGCATGGGAATTGCATTAATTCATGGTGCTTGTTTGGGGAGCTGGTGCAGAATGGGCCGAATAGCCTCTTTCCGAGCCCTAACAAGTTCTGCGCTGCCGTGAGGGAGGAGGAGAAAAGGAGGATTGTGCAGAAGAATACCGGCTTGTGATGGCTAAAATCCAAACAGTAAAGGACTGTTTTGTGAGGGCCACAAAGAATCCAGCACGAGTTTCAAGGATACAAAGAAATAACATTTATTTACAATAACATATATATATATATACACAACAGCAGCAACTTCGCTTGCTGCTCACTCCTTCCTGCTGGTTCCAAACTGGCCAGCTTTATTTATACAGGGAGTCTGCTAATGATTTCTCCGCCCCCCCTCATTGGGGAAGCTCATACTCACACAGGATTGTGGGATTGTCATTAGCCCCCAGCCAATGGTAAGCAGGCAGGTTATAACAGGCTGAGAATTGGGGTGGGATAAAAAAACCCAAACAAAATGGTCAGCCAGGCAATTGCCTTAGTTTCACGTCAAAGTGAATTTAAGCTGTTTAGTTTGGTCATGAACTGTGAATATCAAATGAACAAGAGAAAGTCTGACTTTATTTTCACCGAATACCCTCAAGCTCTTCAGCTATGCCTCATGGTTAAAATAGGGATTTTGTTTTCAAAAACCCCCGCTCTACCAAAATCCCTGCTGAAATCAGCTGGGCTGGTGACACTCGACTATAATCTCCTGGTCCACATGACTCAGCTCCGCACTTGCTTCACCAGCGGAATCATCAAGGAGACACCTTGTCAGCATTCAGCTTTAAAACCCTTTCCAACGCATTGTGACATCTGACTCCAATTGGTTTGAAAGTGGGCAGACAACAGCAAACAGTTGACAGTCGCATTCAAATCTCATTCTAAACTTCCTTAATTGCCTTCTGCTGTGCACAGACCCTCAGATAACTTTGAATGTTATCAGACGCGAGTGTGGGTGGAAACCTGCACCAATTAAGCCAAGGCACTTATTTCAGTCATGCTTGGTGAATCTACATTTTCCAGTTCTGTACCGTACATCCATATTGCAGGTGTGAAATTGAAAATTCCGCTGGCTCTGACCTCCTTCTGGGAAGGTTGTCATGAGCTCGTTATTGCACAAACCCATGTGTTTGATTTCACAGCAGCCAAATATTGGGATTGGAGGTCATTTTATAAACGCTTTCTCTGTCCGCAAACGTGAGAACATTTATTGGCCAACACCCCTACCCACCCTGCCACCACCCACAGCACCTTGACACCTCTCCCTCCCTCAATGAAACCAAGTTCCGCACACATGAATGCGGCCGCAACCGGGACCTGGGATTCATGTTGCATTACATTCATCCCCCACCATCTGGCCTGGGCTTGCAAAATCCTACCAACTGTCCTGGCTTGAGACAATTCACTCCTCTTTCACCTGGGGTTACCCCTATCTCTGGATCTGTAAAGACTTAATTACCTGCAAATGTTTGCAGTCTAAGCATTTTCTTGCATCTTTGAATTTGTCTATATATATGTTTCTGGAACATCCCTCTTTATTCACCTGAGGAAGGAGCAGCGCTCCGAAAGCTAGTGTTTGAAACAAACCTGTTGGACTTTAACCTGGTGTTGTAAGACTTCTTACTGTGCTCACCCCAGCCCAACGCCGGCATCTCCACATCAATGAAACCAGGCAGACATCTGTTAATAAGTCTGTGAACGTATCAACAAGAGGAGGCCACTTAAGTCTGTTCTGCCAGTCAGCTCGATCAAGGCTGACCCCCATATTAAACCCAAGCCCCTTAATGCCATCATCGATCGATCATTGTTGAATTGAGCCCCAGCCTCAGCAGCTTTTTTGACGGGGACAGTTCCGCATCTCCACCGTTCTGTGTGTGAATAGGTGCCCCTTGAGATTGCGCGCGAACGACTAAGTTTACGTTTCTGCCCCGTTGTTCTGGAATCTTCCACCACAGTAAGCAGCCCACCGCTAATCTCTCTTTCAACTCGTTCAATCAGCTCAAGCGTCTCAACAACATCACCCTACATCTTCTGTCCTCAAGGGAATAAAAGTTCTGTCACCCACCCTCAGTTTAACCATTTTAACCCTGGTGCAGCAGATAGTTCTGAGTGCAATGTCCTAAATGGGGTCTCACCAGGACTTTACATAACCACAGCATAACTTCTGCACCTTTATATTCATCCCTCAGGGAATAAAGGCCAACATTCCCGAGGTATTTACTGTGCACCTGTCCACTCACCTTTCCTGATTTCTGTTGTCGCACTGTCAATACAGGCACCACCTTCTCACCATTTACAAAATAATCTGATCTGTCTTTCTTTGGGACAAAGCCAATTCCCCACACTATCTGCTACAATTTCACCCGTGCACTTAATCTCTCAATGTCCATCCGCAACTTTATTAATTTTGTTGTAAAGTGCCTTCTGGAAATCAATATAAATAACATTTCTGATACTCCCTTATCTATCATGTCACTGATCTCCTCCACAAATTCATCTGGATTCGATCAGTTCACAAACCGTGGCTTTCTCTGTGTCCGCCGGATTGCTCTCACCCTGGTCACAAATTCAGTTAACCATCCCACCACAGACGACGAAGCTAAAGGCCCGTGATTGCCTCGTTTATCTTTTCTTTTGGCACTCGTGCGCAGACTGTGGGTATTGCTCAGAAGATGAGCACGAGTGGTCCGTCCCTCACTGCCGTTGAGAAGGTGGTGGTGAGCCGTCCTCTTCGAGCAGCCAGCCGCAGTCCATGTAGCGTCGGTACACCCACCCCGCTGTTGGGGAGTGGGCTCCAGGTTTGTTGACCCAGCGACAGCGGAGGGAAGGCCGAGTCAGGGTGGTGTGTGACCCGGAGGGGAACGCGCAAGCGGCGAGCTTCCATTCCGAGGCGGCAATGCCAAAATTAAGAGTTTTGCAACCAGTCCTGGGTGGAGTATCTGCAAGAGTCAAAAACCATCATCTTCATTGTTTTAACATAAGAACTAGGAGCAGGAGTCGGCCATCTGGCCCCTCGAGCCTGCTCCGCCATTCAATGAGATCATGGCTGATCTTTGGTGGACTCAGCTCTACTTTCCGGCCCGAACACCATAACCCTTTATTCTTCAAGAAACTATCTATCTTTATCTTAAAAACATTTAATGAAGGAGCCTCTACTGCTTCACTGGGCAAGGAATTCCATAGATTCACAACCCTTTGGGTGAAGAAGTTCCTCCTAAGCTCAGTCCTAAATCTACTTCCCCTTATTTTGAGGCTATGCCCCCTAGTTCTGCTTTCACCCGCCAGTGGAAACAACCTGCCCGCATCTATCCTATCTAGTCCCTCCATAATTTTATAAGTTTCTATAAGATTCCCCCTCATCCTCAATTCCAATGAGTAGAGTCCCAGTTGACTCAACCTCTCCTCGTCATCCAAATTTCTTCAATAACATTGAGTTAAATTCTGATGGTTCCGTCTTCTTTTACTTTTTCCTAGCAGCCTTGGTACTTTTTTCCCCGTCCCCTCCCTTGAAGATCCAAACAAATCGCGTGGCAAGTGGTACAATTTTTGAATTTCAATTACAATGTCACCAACCGCAGTGTAACAGAAACGCTCAATTATGTAAGGGTTTGAAATACAGAATGTAAGTTTATTCCCAACGGTTGGTAAATGAGTGACAAGAGAGTACAAATTTAATATAATTAAACATAAAGGGAAATGTCAGAACTATATTTTCGCACAAAGAGTTATGAGATTGTGGAATATATTACAAGTCATTATTGAAACCGAGGGAACCACGACATCCGAGATGGAATGGGACAATAAAAAGAGGAGGAGCATTCAAAGGTAACGGTGAATGAGGAGGGAAACGGGACGAAATTAGATTGCGCCGGTCGGAGTGCTGGAATCTGCGGGACCATGATGGGCCGAATGGCCTCCACCTATGTTGAAACTTTAACCTTCATCCCGAAACAGCCCGCCAACCTTCATCACCGAAGCTCAGCCGTGCAGACTTGACTGTCACCCGTTAAGTTCGCAAGCTATCATTGGCCCAGGTGCTTCAGGCGTGGAGGAGACAAAACTGCAATGAGGGCTGGACAGATCAAAAGGAAATGAAGAACAAACTGCATTCATCGGGGGAAATGGAGCATTTGGCAATTGAGCAAAGACAAACGTGAAAGTACAAGGCGAAACAAGAGGAAAAAAACAAGTGCTCTCATGTATCTGGAACCCGATGATAAGACTTGAGCATTTCAAAAGACTGCCACAGGGAATACAAGTCAGTCAGGAGCCTGTTCCAATCAGCAGGGACTTCTGCCAACAGAATTAATTGCTGGAAATAACATGTTGCTCAATCCTTGCAGAATTGAGGGTGCCTCAATGGGCCCAGATTCCAAACTTTGTTATGAAACCCTGCCCCTGATGCAGATGCAGGGGACATCGAGCATGTCGGTGGTGCACACAGCCCAGTGATACCAGCAACACCATCAGAGATTCTGGTGCGAGAGATTGCAAAATGCTCCGCCGACTTACATTGTTCGCGGACCAAGCTCGGCTTCAGTGCTGAGACGGGCCAAGGCTGTCACTAAATTTGGCTTCGGGATTAAATGCAGAACCTAATAACCCTCCATGACAATGAAGCGCATTGCTGAGGAGTTACATTCCTCCCTCAAACCAACACCATTTCGCAGGCTTTGCTATTCAGATGTGATGAGGCACGAGATTGAACCAATTTCATTCTTCCAATGCCACACAACTTTCGTGCCATTGTTCTGAATTTTATACGTTAATCTTTCCTCATTATGCATTTTTTTATTGTGAGGCTCCGTTTGAGAGGCAGCAAAGAAGAGGAATGAGTCACATGATTCGGGAAGGAAGACCGGGAATTTCTCATTTTCATTTTTGGCCCTTGAAGCAAAATCATTGGAGTGAATGTTTCTGGAACATGCGAATGTCGATACGGGGATGAAGAATTTGTCCCGGGCCATTGCAGCTTGGGCTCTTCGATGGCTCCTCAAATATTGAATGAGCCTCTTTGCAATGTTGATCACGGGTGAAACACACTTCATTGGCTGAAAGGAGCCGTGTAAATGCAAGTTCTCGTTCTCTGTTTAGCTACGCGAGCCATCTCACTCATCTCCTGACTTTTCTCAGGTTAGCACATTAACTCTGGCAAAATCTCGATTTCAAAAGCATCACCGTCGTTCTTTTCAAACCCCCACAAGTCCTGACCAACTCCCTCGCCCTCTGGTCCACTGAATCCCTGAAAATCGGCGAGGTCTGTCTCCTGCTCCATTCCTGGCCTTTTGGACACATTTGATTTCAAGTCTCGACCCTCTCAACTCTCAAACAGTGGTTCAACGTCAAACTTTGTTCAAAGAAGCTCCTGTGACGCACCCGGGAGGGGCGTTTTGTCCCGGCAAAATTGCTGTGTTAATGCGGGGTGCAATGGTGTTCAATCCCAGTCTTGTTGGCTGACTCGCCTGCCTTCGAAGAGCGGCATCGGCAGAACGGTGGCCGTCGCCGTCAGCTTCCTGGGCGGGGTGCGGGGGGGAGACCTCCCAGGATCCTCCTTGCACTGCCAATCTCTGCCCCGTAACTTCCGCCCAAGAGGCACTCATTTGCAAACAGAGTGGCACTGGCCTGCATGTTGGTGCATTGCCATCTTGATGCTCAATGTGAAGTTTGGGGACAGAGACAGCTCGAAATTCAGCCAGAGACATTTAGAATCGTAACTGCTCAAAGTATTAAATGTGGGCCCCTTACTATCTCTTCCAAGGAGACGCCCCTTGCTGACGCATGGACGCACGGTCGTCCCAATTGGACAAAATGCATTTTTCAAGGCACTGCAACAGTTGGCTGCATTTGGGCGAGGTAACAAGGACCAGGGATCACTCAAAAAACCGCACTGGAGGAAGTTAATCCCTTCAGCAGGTCACATTGAGAAAACCAGCGTCAGGACAAAGGACAACAGCAGTGCTGAAGCCTTTGGAATGTTGTGGCCCAGTTGGTGAGGGAAGCTCTCCAGGGGCTGTCTGCTATTCTGTCCTCGATTGAAGTAATGAGCTCTCGTAGAAGGTCTGGAAGACATTTAAAAAAAAAAACACGAACACAGTCAGCGGATCAACCCAGTTTATGTGCACTGGAGTATGAAACCCAGAGGCCATTTAAAAAAAAATCAATGATCTGCCTTGAATTGACTGCTGCAATCCTATATAAATTATTTTCTGCGAGATTTATGCTGAGTTTTTGTCAAATATAAATGCCTCACATGACTGTTGACCCAGAATTGTTATATTTTTATCTCCCTCTCATCTCGATGAAATGTTGTGTTCTTCAAGGTGAGGGATGCTTCACAGATCAACCCCCACACCGTTCCAGGTCCAACACCCTTTCCTGAGGGATCCACTGCATTCCCGGTTCTTGAAGACTGAAGTTTCTCAGCTCCATCAGCCTCATCCTGCGACCTTCGGGAACTTTCAACAAATTAATCTTGGCATCGACATCCTGCCATCCTTTGCTTCATCTCGCCTTCCGTCTGAACGCTCCCCACCTTTTGTGGAAAGATGCGTCCTTTGCCATGGTCTCCTCGGTGACGGAAGATCGCTTTGGCACAGCACGTTACCCAGGGCAACACAGAGCGGCGGGGCAGCTCCCACTCCAAGTCCCCAATCTCTTCCACTCGGCTGTACTCCAATAAGACTCAGAGGGAATTTGAGCGTCACGTGAGATTGGTGGAGATGGCTGCCGAAATGTGTGCAGTTTCTGAGCTCACAACCGATTTCAATCACCGATCCCAGAGCATCACGGCAGGGGTTCCTCAGGGCAGTGTCCGAAGCCCAAACATCTTGAGCTGCTGCATTAATGACCTTCCTCCCATCTTAAGATCTGAAGTGCGGATGTTCGCTGATAATTCCACAATGTTCAGCACCATCCATCACTCCTCAGACACTGACGCATATGCAGCAAGACCAGGACGACATTCAGGATTGGGTTGCTAAGCGGCAAGTAACATTCACATCACACAAGTGACAGGCAATGACCATCTCCGACAAGAGAGAATTGAACCACCTCCCTTGACATTCAATGGCAACACCATCATTGAATCTCTTAACATCTTGGGAGTTACCATTGACCAGAAACTGAACTGGACTAGCCATATAAATACCATCACAAAAGCACATCAGAGACTGGGAATTATGTGCAGAGTAACTCACCTCCTGACACCAAAAAGCTGGTCAACCATCAACAAGGCACAAGTCAGGAATGAGAGGGAATATTCCAACACACACTCCACATGCATTTGATAAGGTTCCCCATGATAGGCTCATTCAGAAAGTTAGGGGGCATGGGATACAGGGAAATTTGGCTGTCTGGATACAGAATTGGCTGGCCAAAAGAAGACAGCGAGTGGTGGTGGGTGGAAAGTATTCACCTGGAGGACGGTGACCAGTGGTGTCCTGCAGGGATCTGTTCTGGGATCTCTGCTCTTTGTGGTTTTTATAAATGACTTGACTGAGGAAGTGGAAGGGTGGGTTAGTAAGTTTGCCGATGACTCGAAGGTCGGGAGAATTGTAGAGAGTGTCGAGGGCTGTTGCAGGTTACAACAGGACACTGACAGGATGCAAAGCTGAGCTGAGAAGTGGCAGATGGAGTTCAACCTTGATAAATGTGAAGTGATTCATTTTGGAAGGTCGAATTTGAATGCTGAATACAGAGTTAAAGGCAGGATTCTTGGAAGTGCGGAGGAACAGAGGGATCTTGGGGTCCACGTACATAGATCCCTCAAAGTTGCCACCCAGGTTGATAGGGTTGTTAAGAAGCCGTATGGTGTGTTGGCTTTCATTAACAGGGGGATTGAGTTTAAGAGCCACGAGGTTTTGATGCAGCTTTATAAAACCCTGGTTGACCACACTTGGAATATTGTGTCCAGTTCTGGTCGCCTGTTATAGGAAAGGTGTGGATGCTTTGGAGAGGGTGCAGAGGAGATTTACCAGGATTCTGCCTGGACTGGAGGGCATGTCTTATGAAGAAAGGTTGAGGGAACTAGGGCTTTTCTCACTGGAGTGAAGAAGGAAGAGAGGTGACTTGATAGAGGTGTACAAGGTGATGAGAGGCATGGATAGAGTGGATAGCCAGAGACTTTCCCCCAGGGCGGAAATGGTTGTCACGAGGGGGACATAATTTTAAGGTGATTGGAGGAAGGTATAGGGGAGATGTCAGAGGTAGGTTCTTTACACAGAGAGTGGTGGGTGTGTGGAATGCACTGCCAGCAGAGGTGGTGGAGTCAGAGTCATTAGGGACATTGAAGCGATTCTTGGGCAGGCACATGGACAGCAGTAAATTGAAGGGGTGTAGGTTAGGTTGACCTTAGATTAGGATAAATGGTCGACACAACATTGTGGGCAGAAGGGCCTTCACTGTGCTGTACTGTTCCATCTTCTATTCTCAATGCCTGGATGAGTATGACTGAAGATTCAGACCAAACTGTTCTCCCTCAGTGAAGGAGGCTGATGCTTGGACATGCCATTGCCACACTGGCATAACATGGGAATGAATGAGGTTTGTCGCTTGTTTGTCGAGTCCAGTGCTAACTTGGAAAATGCCTTTGCTTGCTAAAACCATGAAGGAAGACGCTGTCTGAACCAAAATCACTCCGACAATGACAAGATTATTTCTCCTGGAACATCCACAGGTTAATTACTCCCTATGTTGCTGCACTGTTGTGCCAGGTAGAAATTCAACTCAAGTGAAGAGATTCAATTAGATGAATAGAAGGTCACTATTGCAATCAAGGCTCCACTGCAAAGGTCATGTACTGAAGCCAGTTCGAGTGCGTCTCTGAATTGCTCTAAATTTACCTCGATCTTGTGTGCTCTTCTGTCTTGTCGCTGTCCATTTTCTTTGCTTTTAACTGAACGCCAGCAACTCAACCACCAGCCAATCCTCACTCAGTGTTGGCAGGGCCAACATTGGGCAATCGTTCGCCACCAAAATGATATTGAGACGAATGACGCCACAAGTCATTTACGCACAGATGTTTCGGCAAAGCCTCACGCAGGGGGTGTGGTTAAATTTCAACAGCCAGATGTTGCTGCCTGAGTTACCCCATCGGCTTTCTGAAAATTGCTCCCAGCTCAATTTATACAGCTGTGTTGCTAATGATTACCCCCCGCCCCCCCCCCCCCTCAATGGGGGAGCTCATATTCCTCAAGTACCATGGGGTAACCAATTATCCCCAGCCAACAGTATCCATCAGGTTATAACAAAATAAGTCTCTTTATTTTCCTCGCCCGTGGTCTCCCCGTGTCCTTGTTAAAAGTGCCAACGTGAATATCGAGCTGATTCGCACATGAACCAGAGGGTGACGAGAGCAAATGCTCTGCATACAGCCAGTTGTTTGTGATCCGGATCAGGAAAGGAAGGCGGAGGGAGCCCGGAGGGGCTACACAATGAAAGAACATCGACTGTCTGGCTCCACCCAAGAGCCGACACCTCTGGCAGAATGGGCAGAACAGCCTCGGTCGGCGCCGTTTCGTTCCTTTTTTATTTTATAAGACCGTAAGACAGAGGAGCAGAATTAGGCCACTCGGCCCATCGAGTCTGCTCCGCCATTCAATCATGGCTGATATTTTCTCATCCCCATTCTCCTGCCTTCTCCCCATAACCCCTGATTCCCTTGTTAATCAAGAACCTATCTATCTCTGTCTTCAAGACACTCAGTGAATTGACCTCCACAGCCTCTGCGGCAAAGAGTTCCACAGATTCACCACCCTCTGGGTGAAGAAATTCCTCCTCATCTCTTATTTTAAAGGATCGTCCCTGTCTCATTATTCTGGGTTTTTTTTTTGCCATTGCCTTAAACACGTGCCTTCTCGATTCTGCCCGATTGGCAAGATAAAAGAATAATCCATCGCTCTTTACCTCATTACAATCAGTCCTAATCTCAAAGGTTATTTCAACCGTCTCATTTCGATCAGATTTTTAAAAAACGCACTCAAAAATTGCCGTTCATTACTGTTCTTTCCTGGCAGCATCCTAGTGAATTTGCAACATACCTTTCCTCCTGCTCTTGCCAGCTGCTTCTAACAGAGACCACTGTGGTGCTGAGAAGATGGTGACGCAGCTCGCTGCAGAGATTTGAGGTTACTGTCAGGTTAACCGTGATCTCATTAAGTGGAAGAGCAGGCTCGATGGGCCGAATGGTCTACTCCTGCTCCTTGCTCGTCTGCTTACGTGTTCGATTGTGGCCCTCCCTCTGATCCCTTTTCGAGTTGAACATTTTTCATAGGGCCAGCATTTGTTGTCCATTCCTTTCTTTTAAATAAATTTAGAGTACCCAATTGTTATTTTTTTCCAATTAAGGGGCAATTCAGCATGGCCAATCCACCTACCTTGCACATTTTTGGGTTGTGGGGGCGAAACCCACGCAGACATGGGGAGAATGTGCAAACTCCACACGGACAGTGACCCAGGGCCAGGATTCGAACCCCAGGTCCTCAGCGCCACAGTCCCAGTGCTAACCACTGTGCCACATGCTGCCCTGTTGCCCATTCTTAATTGCCCTTGAACTGGGCTGCCTGCTGGGCCATTTCAACCACATTACTGTGGATCTGGAGTCACACGTCGGCCAGACAGGGTAAGGACGGCAGACGTCATTCCCTAAAGGACATGAGCGAACCAGATAGATTTTCACGACAGTCAATGATCGTTCTCGCGGTCATCTGCTCATCATCACTGAGACTAGCGTTTGTTATTCCAGACTCACGGATTTAATCCAAATTACGCCAGCAGCCTTGATGGGGTTTCAATCCCCAGAACATCAGCCTACACCTTTGGATTTCTAGTCCTGTGGCATTTCCACTCTGCCGCTGCCTCCCTTGGCATCCCTCACATCATGAACCAACAGTTGCCCAATCAAGCTTCAAACAAATTCAACAGTAACTCATTCCTATTAGGTTCAGCCAAGCCTTCTGTTCACCTTTATCTTACCACTTGCCCTGTAATTCCTCACGCGTTTCTTTCCCTTGCTTCTATTTGCGTAATGCCATTACTTCAGACTTGTCCGCATTAAATTGCATCGTCCAACGTCAAGTTTGACTTGCGTCGCAGGGGCCTTGACCTTACTCTGGTCTGTCAAACCGAAGGTCACAATGGTACTCTTCGCAGGGAAAAAGTACATCAGGCATTAAAGGTGTGGATGTAATGCCGGAGGGGAAGGTGGCCAAATCAATACGGATAGACATTAGTTAATGATAACAGAGCAAAGTATCAGCAGCTCAAGGTCAGCAAACAGATAGCTGGCTGTTTAGCCAAATGAGAGAGCCTGTGAGGAATTACAATGCGATAATCATGGGGGTCTTCCGTATCAGGGCACGGCGCTGAAGATACAAGTGTTTCGCAAGATAGACGGCTTTTTCTAAACCACGTTAACAGGGTACAACTCTGCAGGTCCTGCAGGTGCCAACAATTTGTATCATTCCAGCCGCAGCACAGATACATTTGTCTGTAGCTGCGCACTGACCTGCTGTTGGCACAGCATCCTCCAGCCAAATGGGAGTGCCAAACTGATGGGTCAGAAGAGGCCTGGTTTGTAAACAGTACATGGAGTCTTCTGCGTTTGCGCTGACTAGCTGCGAAGCGAGTTGGGAGGGCCTGATGCTGCGCAAAGATGCTACCGAGGTCCAGGTCCTTCCTTTATAAGGTGGATGTCAGGAAATGGCTTCTACTACCAGGCCCTTCCATCCCCTCTCTCTCTCTCTCTGTATAACTTCTCCCAGCCTCCAAGATCTCAGAATTCCTCCAACTTTGACCATCCCCATCACTAACCATTCGCGGCCATCCCCTTAAGCCGATGGTAGTGTTCTCAGGCATCCACCGCCCTTGTTCTTCGTGGTGATGCAGTTTGAAAGGTGCTCCCAAAGGAGCCTTTGCAAGTTGCCCCATGTTGTGTATGGTACATGCTGCTGCCGCCGTGCAACAGTGGCAGAGGGAGTGAACACTTTAGGTGGTGGATGGGTGCTATTCAAGCTTTGTCCTGGATGGTGTCAAGCTTCTTGAGTGTTCTTGGAGTTGCACTCATCCAGGCAAGTGGGGAGAATATTCCATCACACTGCTGACTTGTGCCCTTGAGGACAAGCTCTTGGAAGTCAGGAGGTGAGTTACTCGCCACAAAATTCCCAGCCTTTGCTCTGGTAGGCACAGCATTTACATGGCTGGTGCAGTCTAGTTTCTCGTCAATGGTAACCCCTAGGATTTTGACGGCTGGGGATTTGATCATTGATTGATTGATTGGATTGATTGATTTAATTTATTGTCACATGTACCAAAGTACAGTGAAAAGTATTTTTCTGCGGCCGAGGGAACGTACACAGTACGTACACAGTAGACACAAGAATAATCAACAGAGAACATTGACAAATGGCACATCGACAAACAGTGATTGGTTACAGTGCGGAACATGGGGCAAACAAAGCAAATACATGAGCAAGAGCAGCATAGGGCGTCGTGAATAGTGGTCTTACAGGGAACAGATCAGTCCGAGGGGGAGTCGTTGAGAAGTCTTGTAGCTATGGGAAAGAAGCTGTTCCTGTGTCTGGATGTGCGAGTCTTCAGACTTCTGTACCTTCTGCCAGATGGAAGGGTCTGGGAGAAGACCCATGGCCACTGAATGTCAGGGGGAGGTGATTGGACTCTCTCTTGTCGGAGGTGTGCCAGCATTTCCTGCCATTCCACCTGCTTTGCTTCCACTCCTGGGCAGCAAGCTGGAGCATTTCCCAGCCTTCACAAGAGTACCGAAAGCCTTCAACAAAGACCAGAGGGCTTGGCTCCAAGTCAGGAACAGCATCAAATCTGACAACCAGGCAAATGGCTGAGAGAGAAAGAGGATCAGAGAAACAGAGCAGGACAAGGAGGAAGCATGAGAGGAGGAAGAGGATTAAAAAAAAGAGAGGAAGAATAGGTTCACGACTGTTGCTTGGGGCAATGATGGTTGAAGACTTGGAGAAGCTGAGTTGCTTCAAGTACCTTGAAGAAGGAAGTAGGGAGACAGAAATCAAATAACAGATTAGCTCTGATTGGAGAAATTGGAGGGCATTGTTTGATTAAGAAAAAAAGTATTGCTGAAACTGAAATGAAAAATCAACAAGACAGCTGCGAGATCGGCTTTCTTATATCGTGAAGGAACCTGGGCAACATCAAGAAGAGAGGAACAACAACTGGATACTAATGATATGGGATGCTGAGATGGCGGTGTGATCCAACAAGAAATGACAAGATCACATGAAATTGTGGGAGCATGGAAGAAAGTAGCTGAGAAAAGGTTGAAATGGTACGGTCATCTGTTGCATGAGAGAGAGAGAGCGAGAGAGAGACAGAGACGGAGACAGACAAAATGTGGTCAGGTGAGTTATGGAGATGGGTTGACCAGGAAGAAGAAGAAACCGAATGGAAAGATGGAGCAGCGAGAATTAAATGCAAAAGGATTGGGAGAGAAATGAGTGACCGACGGGAGGAGATCGAGAAGGACGAGGCAACCGGCATTGTACCGGATACAAAGGAATTGGGATGAGGGGAAGGACTGGGAGGAGGAAGAAGATGAGGAGGAGGAGTAAGAGGACAAGGTAGAGGGGGTGAGGAAGAGGAGGGGAGGGGGAGGAAGAGGAGGGGAGGAAGAAGAAGAGGAGGAAGAGGAAAAGGAGGGGGAGGAAGAGGAAGCGGAGGGGGAAATGCACACAATTTAGCTTATTTGTATTTTTGACATCAGGCGTAAAATCTCACATTTGGTATTTGCGTCAGATAATTTATGTAATTTAATCCCTCATCAGATTTCCAACACAGGACTGTCTAAACATCTTCAATAAGGAAACCTCAATTTAGAGTGGAAAATCCTGCAACTACCGACTAGGTCAGGCACCATCTGTGGCACGTTAAAGACCAAATGTTTCAATTTTAGGTCCATGGCCTTCCCTCAGAACACTGTTATTTGGTTGTTGAGTGTCGGAGGAAGATTATGGTTGTTTCCACAGCTGACAGTGCCTCTACTTACCCACTTGCCTAGCTGGGCTCAGTTTCGCCCAGAACCTCTGAAGCTAATCAGCAGAGTGGTGCAATCCCAGCCTACAGGACGGAGTAGGCGGAACTTCAGATCTGGGTGGTCTGGTTTAGCAGCAATTCTTCTTCGCGTGTCCGCGTGCACCTTCCCTGGCCAACTATTCCAGTTGCCGATGTTCCTCGCAAAGCAGCGAGCCAGGACACAGGATTTTTTTCCCCCCAATTCATTCTTGGGACGTGGGTATGGTTGGCGCGGCCGACATTGATTGCCCATCCCTGTTTCCTGAATCACTGCTTGTTCAGTGGGTGACGGCGCGACCACAATGTTGCTGGGAAGGCCAGAATTTTGACGGAGCGACAGTATTCCAATGGGCAGAAATCCGAATGAAATATGAAGATGACACTTGGCGACACGGGCTGGAATGTGCTCCAAGCCAGAAGCAGGGGCGAGCCAACCTTCCCGGCTGTGTTCTCTAGGTCTGTACTTTCAGGTAAGATGGAAAAAGGAATTCTGCCCAGGAGAGTTTGAAGTCCGGCAGTAACAAACGTACGGACAAAAAGTTGGAGCTCAGCCAACGGTCAGGCGTGTTGCTGGGTCGCAAGTAAGCTGTTTTGCCAACGGCCCCAAACCCCCGTCTTGCAGTCAGATAGCGTGCCAAGGTCATTTATGGTCGGGTACAGCCTCATACAGGAAGGGGATGGAGTGGGTGGCAGGGGGGTTTGGGGGGGGGGGGGGGGAAGATAATGACCTCACACTTCCCTTGTCAGATATTTTCACTTGGGCATGCAGTCCAACAACTTTGGAGGCAGCAGAGTCAAGGAAGGTGAAGCCCGCTGTCATTAGCTTACACGTGGGACCTGCTGTTGTGCCAGCACATCCCCAGGTTCTTTACAACTATTTCTGAATTATTCTGTGGCATGTGGGCATCACTGGCAAAGACAGAATTTGTGGTCAACCAATTTACTGTGGGTCTGGAGTCACATGTCGGCGTCACAGATGTGATGAATGTAGAAAAAAATTACATGTTATATTTTCTTCTGTGGCAGTAATGTTTAAAAGCCTGGGTTAAGGTATATATTTGCTGCAGTAATATTATTAAAGAACCTAGGTTAAGGTGTCCAGACTGTGTGTCTGCTAAATCTGCAATTAAGGAGTTGTAAACCAGTGAGGTACTGATTCATTCGAGCCACTTACTTGGATACAGATGAAGGACTAATGGGATATTATGATTGCTGGAGATTCCCTGGAGAGGAAATAATTTGAGGTGTTGTATATAATCCTAGATAAGCAGGCCATGTGACATCTTAGTGGATACAGGCATTGTAATTAATGGGAGGAGCCAGGTTTGTCTGTATTTTTGCAGTTTGCCATAGGATTTGAGTCTGACAAGAGAGAAGGATTTTACATTGAACAGCAGTTTTGACAAATGCTTCTCGGTTGAGCAGAAGTGTACTGATTCTGTTCCTGAAAGGAATTCTGGCCAAAGGTCTCCACAGAAAAGCAAGCAATCTGTTTGTTGACTTCATTTATAAGTGGCATTTGAACCGTCTCCCCTTCTACTGATGGATTACATGTTTGCTGAAACAAGGCCACTGTTGTCATGCAGGAAACACTGCATCAAGTTTCCGATAAATGCAATAATTGTAGATAATCTGTGTTTTGAATTATGTTGTTCGGGAGACCAATATCAGCGAGATCACTGGGGTGGCCACCATTGCTGTCCTTTGAAATACTGCCATGGAATCCTGATGTCTGCCTGAGAGGGCAGATGGGATCACAGCTGAAAGACGGCACTTACGGCAGTGCAGCACTTCCCCCAGTGCCGGATTGGAATATGGGCTCAAGTCACTGGTGCGGAACTGGAGCCCATGACCTTCTGACTCAGCGGTAGGCATTCAGCAAACTGAGCCACGGTAAGACCACCTCCTGCTGGAGGATGCTCAGGGGGCCACTGGTCAGTCTGTGAGGATATTTTAATTGCTTTCCTGGTGACTCTCCGGCCGGGAAACGCGCAGGTAGAAGGTTGACCCCTGCCGAGGTCCCGGTGGGCTGTTAAAGCATGCCCCGCGCCCACAGCGGAGCGAGGGAGGGAGAAACCAGTAGTGGAAGAAACAAGGGAATCGATGAAGAGCATCATTTGGTGGCCTGATGCTGCACCCAGCTCGAAGTAATGACTGCGGTAATTCACCCCGGCAATCCACAAATCCGGTCCCTTGTTTGGTGCCAATTCATCTCCGAGGGTGAGGTCTTACAGAAGGAACTGGCGGTAGGCATTCTGCAAACTGAGCCACGGTAAGACCACGATAAGTCTCTGGGCGAGAATCTATCAGTAATCTTATGTTTTGTCTCTTTTTCAGTTTCAATGCCACTTAGCAGCAGATTTCCTCATGCAGCCTGTGCTGCACATCAATCAGTGCTTCTCGGGCCCCAGGTGGGATGTTAGTCACACATTCTAATTTGAGGTTCGTCGTTTTCTAATTAACCCCACTGGGCGTTTGACCGACATCACAATGGAAGAGTTCTTTCAAGGCAGTTTCTCACTTTACTCAAACAAAAAAAAAGCTTTGAACTGGGGGGGGAGAAAAATATTACATTTGTTTAATTCTATTCACAAAATGCAGTTGGGAAAAAGAACACACATTCCTCCAGCTGCGAGGTATTTAAGGAGTCTTACAACACCAGGTTAAAGTCCAACAGGTTTGTTTCAAACACTAGCTTTCGGAGCGCTGCTCCTTCCTCAGGTGCTCACCCCAGCCCAACGCCGGCATCTCCACATCAAGGTATTTAAGGAACATCTCTCCGCGTCCGAAGGTACGGCCAATTACCGTTTTCAGCTGGACAAAGGGAAGCGACCATTTCCAGCCCTTTCCCCATATCCCTGAAACCCTTTTCTCCTTTGAGTATTTATGTACTCTCTTTCGTTACTGAATCTGATTCCAACTCCATGAGGTAGCAAGTTCCACCACTTTTTGGACAAAGTAGTTTCTTCTGAGTCCCCTGTACCCGGATCTTGTGGTGGCCGTCCTATATGGATGGCCTCTTGCTATGCTCTTCCCCACAGGTGGGAACCTTTCCCCCTGTCCCACCTCATCAAAACCTTTGATAACCTTACAGGTCTTTCGTTCGGTCACCCCCTCGGCCTTCGTTATTAACAGAAGAGAAGACCCGCCTGTCAATCCTTTCCTTATTTTGACACCCAGGCATTTCTGGCATCATCTTTGTCGATATTCCCTGTACGCATCCCAGCGCCACCACATCCTTGTTATAACGTGGCTGTTGCAAGGAGAAGGACGGCAGACCTCATTGGCATGTGTCTCTGTCAGAGGCTTCATTCAACTGATCTCCAGGTGTCTGCCCCCAAAAGGTAGACTCGTGGGCCGGGATTCTCCGACCAAGCGCCGGGTGGGAGAATCCCCGATGGACGACACAAGAATGGCGCCCCGCCGCCCGCTTACCGATTCTCCGGCGCCCGCGGGATGGCCGGTCGCGCCGGTCGGGGGCCATTGAAAGTGTCCCCCCCCCCCCCCCGGCGATTCTCCGGGCCCCGACGGGCCGAGTGGCCGCCGAGTTCGGCCGAGTCCCGCCGGCGTGGGTTACTCAGGTCCCACACGGCGGGACCTGGAAGGTGTGTCTGCTGGGGCCGTCCTGGAGGGGGAGCGGGGGGAGTGGGGGGGGGGGGGCGGGCTTCCACGGTTGCCTGGCCCGCAATCGGGGTCTACCAATCGGTGGGCCGGCTGGTTCCGTGGGGGCCTATGTTCCTCCACGCCGGGCCCCTATAGGGCTCCGCCATAGTGCCCGTATGCCGGCGCGGAGGTGGGAACCCATGCGCATGTGCGGAATCACGGCAGCTGTAGCGCGCATGCGCAAACTCGTGTTGGCCATTCCGCGCCGGCTGGCGCTGCGGGGACCACTCCTCCGCCGACCTAGCCCCCTAGGAAGGGGAGCATTCCTGATTATCGGGGATCGTTGACGCCGAAGTGGTTGGCGCCGCTTTTCGCGCCGGCGTCAGATCTTGGCCGCGGGATTGGAGAATCCCGGCCGCGGCATGGCCACGTGACTACGGAAAGCCTGAGGTGTCAATGAGACGAGTTGCATGTCAAAATCCAACTGATGGTGACCAGAGCTGCACCCCTCCATACCCCAAGTGTGGCTTAACCAAAGCTCGAAACACGTTGAGCAAAATTTCCGATCACTTTTCAGCTCTACCTCCCCCCCCCCTCTCCCTCCCCCGCTGGAGGTGACATGTTGACCAACTTGCTCACCGTGGAGTTTTTACAGACATGGGATAGCCAGGCAGGAGAAAGCTGCGGGCACCTAAAGATTGCACATCCAGCAAGAGTAGCTGAAATGCGGGAAGGTTGAGGGAAAAGACTCCAAAGGAGCTGTCACGCTGGAGTTTTCCAAATCGACTGCTCACAATGCGTTCGGATCCGATGGTGACAACACCTCTTGAGAAGTTGGAACCCAGAGAGCCAGACTGCAACCTCAGTGAAAGCAAAAACATCTTTAAGTAATTGCTCTTCCAACATAGCAATGTCAAATTTCCCTGTAGAACAAATTTGTATTCTTAAATAAAACTTAATTATATTCTGCGTGTCACTCGGTTTTTAAAAAAAAAACTCATTGCTAACAGTGAGACAATTATCATCTCTGGGCATCGGAGAGTTGTGGAAGGTCTATTTCCCAAGCTGACAGCTGAACATTGGTTCATTAAATTAACCCAGCAAGCGAAGGGTTTTTGGCTATCCTGAATCTGACTGGAAACTGCACGCGACAGAATAAGCAAACCAGGCCTCATCCCTTTCGACGAGACCATTTTATGCAGGTGCGAAACTAATCTCCAGTTCAGATTCACGGTTGTCAACGTCGGAAACAAGGGTCTGTCTGGACAGTCAGAGAATTGGAGCGGGTCTTTGCGAAGCTGTGGAGGAAACCGCCCTCTTTGGTCTGTCGCCACATGATAACCTTCACTGTGCTCGGAAATCAACCGTCTTGTTCAACACCTCCTGGGCTGTGCATTTTTTACATATGCATTCATTCTTGGGATGTGGGGATCACTGCCAGGGCCATCATTTGTCGCCCGTCCCACCGCTTCCCGGGAAGATGTTCTCTTGAACCGCTGCAATCAGTGTGGTGTAGGTACACCCACAGCGCAGTTATGGAGGGAGTTCCAGGATGGAGTGTGTGATATGGAGGGGGACTTACAGGTCTTGGTGTTCCCAGGTATCTGCTGCCCTTGGTCCTTCCAGATGGGGCTTGGAAGGTGCTGCTGAAGGAGACTTGCTGCACTGCATCTTGTAGATGGTCCAAGTTGCTGCCACCGTGGATATGGAACATCGCAAATCAAAAGACAGCACAAACAAATCGTGCTTCGCTTTTCCTTGACGCCCTCCTCCTCCAAAGGTCTTGTCAAGTTTGAAGAATTCTTATTCTTGAATCGGGTGTGAGCTTCGCTGGCTGGGCCGGCATCAATGGCTCATCCCCGCTTGCCCTTGAGGAGATGGCGGTGAGCGGCCTTCCTGAACCGCTGCAGTCCCTGTGGAGTGGCTACACCCAAAGTGGGACACAGATCCCTTGAGACAGTCATAAATTATTCAGGAAACAAATATTTTTGCTTCTTCCAAAAAGGGCTGAACAAAAACCCACCTCGCAACTGGTGGAGGTTTGTCTAGACTGGAATAAAGAGAGATATTTCGAGGGGAATAACTTTCTTGTTCGATTTGCTTTGGAATTCCAAGCTCAAGAAAGGATCAAATGGACTCTTCTCAAAGGCCAGGCCGTTTCAATATTGATCAATATTTCTAGCTCCTTGCATTGATAAAGAACACCGATCAGTGGTCGCCCTGAAGGCTCACCTACAAGACTCTGCGGATATGAGCTGCTTCCCTTAATCACAAATCTCAAGCCTGTTCCTCCAGCTGCTGTTGAAATTTGTTGGAACAACATGGAAGGCAAAGGATCTGTGATCCAGAGCCGGATTGCGACAGGAGCTTGGAGCAGCGAGTGGACAGAACCAAGATCTTTTGGAAAGTGGTCTCCCCCAGTGCATTGTGAGTAGCTAACATCGTACACTGGGAGAATCTACCTGTAAATTGTCACCTCCCCAGGCGGCGGTGGAGAGGGCATGGCCAGCTGTCACCCATTCTGCGCCGGAGAGGCTGAAGGCACCAAGGGTAGGAACACAGGTGGCGGCTGAGGCGCGTAAAGGGTGCCATGAGGGACTGCTGTCTTTGGAAAGGAGGCCTGAGAAGGAGGAAGATGGGCTGAGCGTGGGGATCACCATTGAAGGCGGTGGCTGAGGTGATCTCTTGTCCAGCCTCGAGGCTGTTGGGGTGGAAGATAAGAGGCAAGGAAGATTCCGGTCATGGGTTCTGAGGGGGAAGAAAAGACTGAATGGAGGAAATGAGATGGCCCCATTTGAGGCCTTGTCTATCACAGTTGGGAAGCTTCCTCACCTGAGTTCTGGAGGGGGACGTTGGAAGTTCTCCTGTGGACAGTGCCTGCATAAAAGCTGATGAACGGAGATGAAGAAAAAAGGGAGAAGTGAATGAAGTCTTTAAAATTCTAATCCGTAATTTCAAATCCCTCCCGGGCCATTCCCTATCTCTCTTATCTTCTATGCCCTCAAAACCCTCTGCGCTGCTCTGATTTTGGCCTCTTGAGCATCCGCACTTTTTAAAAATAGTATTTTTAATCAAGATTTTCATTTCAACAAGTTTCGCAGCAAAACCACAGGATTGGTCCAGCTCAGCGCAAAAAATAAGTCTCACTCTATATGGGTAAAGAGGGGAACAGGAGAGCAGCGATATAATTGTCTCAGTGCAATCATTAGATTCAATTTGGTGCCTCTATACCCACCACCAGAGAACAAGGGGGAGAAGGATAAAGGCCATGAGGACACAGTGAAATGGTGCGCACCTTCCCACATGGCAGCGATCGCTCGCAACGGCCATCAGAGTTCAGGATAAATTCTTGCCGCCACGTTCGGGTGCGGACCGGAGCACATCTCCCTCAACTCCAGCCACAGCAGAGGCACCAATGACGTACTGTAACCCCCCTCTCTTCGGGTGTCAGATGTATCTGTACCCCATGCAGGATCCAGTCACGGATTCTTAAACCCTCACCATGACAAAAACAGAAAAGTACGAAGGAAATACCCGAGGGGCCCATGTTGCAGCAGGATATTTTACATATAGCGCACGACGCAACGCGATCCCAACCTCAGGCACAGTACAGAATGATCATCATTCCACATATTTATACGGAGAAGACCAGCAGCTATAAATTCGGATTATGGTCAGCGTAGTCAGCGATTCTCAAGACAGGGTAAAAAAGGGAGAGCTACCAGCAGCAAAAGCTCTCAGGATAAAAGAAGACCAAGATACAACCATAAGTCCGCATTCCTCGGCCACCCTCAAGGATGGAGAATAGAACAAGCTGCTCGTTCAAATAAGGGGCCGTCCCAACCATGAGGGGGGAGGGTCAACTGGATGTCAGCCACAGTACAGGACCTGGCTCAACCCCAGACCTTCGTTCACTTTGGAGTCAATAAACCAAGGATATTCCAGTCCTTAATAAGTGCCTTCTCGGAGGGACGTCCCACGCATAAGAGGGTAACGGGATGTCTATCACAGCACCGGACTTGGCCTAGTCTAGCACAGTCTGAGACAAAGGAGCCAATAACCCCAAGGCGCCCATCACACACCAGGACCCACCCCCTAGCCGGCCCTGCACCTCACTAACCCCTCCCAGGGCAGCGCAGCGACCAAATCGGGGCTCACAGCAGCACATGGCTCAACCAGAGGAAGAGGGGAAGCCCCCCCCCCCCTCCCTCTCCACCCCCAAAGGAGGAACACCCGAGTAAACCCAAGAACATTAGACTAGCAACGCATACCCTTGCAAGACGGCATGAAGGGACAGGTACGTGCTGCCTCAACTGAGGCAAAAACAGAGACCCAACCACAAGGACATTCTTCAAACCAATATACAAGACCACCTGGAGGAGGACGACCAACTCCCCCTGCCCCTCCCACCCTACCCCAAACCGAAGAGGGGGTCCAACAATGCACAGACATGGAATAAAAACTCTCACCTCAACAGATCAAACAGGGATAAACCGACCACAACCAGGCAAACGCCACCACTCATCTCCCCCAACCCCAATATCCCTAAAAATGCCAACCACAAAGAGATTCAGTCCCCTCAGGAATATATGATCTGCCCAGGTCTGAGAAGGAGAAAAGAACGGATTCTCAAAACTCAAAGCAACAAGAAAAATAAAAGAAAAATGCAAAATGTAAACACGATAAGAATTAGCTCTAACTGAGGGCTCATCTAATCCTGTCACCCTCCACAATACCGACAATTCGCCCATCACCACCCTCCTTATTTTCACCTCCACCACGCCGTCGCCCCAATGCCCAGGCGGCCAGTAACCCAGACCCCAGCCAGTGGAGATTTCCTATCCTTCTGCGTTGATCCAGCTGAGATGCTATAAAACCTCTTTTCAAATTAACTTGATGGTCTGCCCAGTCCACCCTCCCTTACAGAGGTGCGATAAGACCCATGAGGAATAGGTGCAGGAGTAGGCCATTCGGCCCCTCAAGCCTGCACAACCATTCAATAAGACCATGGATAAGCATCAAACTTCACCCCACTTGCCGCCAATGGCTCAGACTGTCCCGAAAGAAAAGAGCCAGTTGGGTTTTTAAATGATAATCCATTTCACTTTTAATGGTGCCAGCACTTTAAAAGGGGAAGAACTGGATTAAATTTCTCGGCTGACCGTGGTGAGGTTTGAGTTTACCAAGTGTGGTCATCAGTCCAGACCTCCAAATCACGAGTCCAGCAATAAAACCACCAGTGTTAAGATTGGAATCCTGTCGCAATGAGGTGCATGCCCCACTTGTACGGGAGAGCAGCAGTTACGAAGTGGGGACAGGTCGGGGAATTATTCGACCGCACGGCAGCTCAGTGGTTAGCACTGTTGCTCCACAGGGCCAGGAACCCCGGTTCGATTCCCGGCTTGGGTCACTTGTCTGTGCAGAGTCTGCGCCTTGCCTGCATGGGTTTCCTCCGGGTGCTCCGGTTTCCTCCCACAAGTCCCGAAAGACGTGCTTGTTAGGTGAATTGGACGTACTGAATTCTCCCTCAGTGTACCCGAACAGGCACCGGAGGGTGGCTACTGATCTTCACAGTAACTTAATTGCGGTGTTAACGTAAACCTCCTTCTGACACCAGTTTCAACCAACTTCTGCCTCCAAGTGGGGAGAGCAATGTGCTCAGCGCTCCCGAGTTCTGGAAGGTGGCGGGCAGGTGGTCTCGAGTTCTGCCCACGAAGCTCAGTTGTGATCGCAGGCGGTAAAAGCTGAGAGGTCTCCTCGAGTGGATCAGCAGAAGGGAATAAGAGGGCTACAGGACTGCGGAGGCAGTGGGCTGCGAAAGTTCGCAGCTGTGCAATTTTAGTTTCCCTGAGCTGAACGCCTTCTGCATATTAAACACCAAGATCTTTCTCCACTGCTCAGCTAATGATGCCTGCTGACAGGCAGATTGCGTTCCAAAAATATACTTATTTTTGCAGTGTGGAGCGGGACCATGCTACTGTTTGAGCATTATCTGAACGCTTTTGTCTGGTGCAGACAGTGAGTCTTGGAAAGAGGGGCTGATCCTATTGCAGATCCAGAACCTTACAGCAATCGCAGCAGAGAGAATTCTCCAGCTGAATGGTGGAAGAGGGCATTTCGTCAGTGCTCCGTGCGGCACCTTGAGAGCGGAGGTGACAAAGAGAGAGGGGGGGGAGCCTTTAAAATTCTTCCTCCCCTTTTCCTCCTCCACCCCCCCTCCCATCCTTTCTACAATGGTCTGAGATAGCTGCGCTGCTCCGATTCCCAGCCGACGGTAAATCCCCTTTGCTCCAACGCTGGTGGCTGCCAGAGGTCTTCTGAAGTGGGTTGTCCACACACATGGCTTGGGGTGAGTGGGGGGGGGGGGGGTCGCAAACTTAAGTTCCGAATGGGAACGGTTGGGAAATGCAGAGGAAGCTATTTTGCTCAGCCCGCTTCTGGCCACTGTGTCAGGGCAGCCATTCCTTGCTTGCTTTGGTGAGAGTGGACAGTGCTCCCGACAGCACACCAGGAGCAAAGTGTTTTGATTTTGCAATTGGGGGTTTGCAGGTGCCTTTCGCCTTAGGATTACGAAAGGATTCGACATCGTAGGCATAGAGGCAATGGGCCTGATTTTCCAGCCCTCCCCGCTGGCGGGGTTTTCCAGTCCTGCCGAGGGTGACTATGCGCCCGCGGTGTGCTCCCCGGCGGTGGGACGGGCGAGCCGCACAAAATGCCACTGACAGCGACGGGACCGGGGCAGATCCTGCTGCCGAGCCACCATCGGGAAACACACCGCGGGGAGGGCGGGCCAGAAACCCCTGGAAAATGTTTCCACTTTTGGATGGGAGACGACGGAAGACTCAGGGCCATGATTGTAAACAAATCGCTAACAAATCCAGGAGAGAATGCAGGGGAAAAAAACCTCTTTGCCCAGGGAGTGGTGGGAATGTGCAACCCTCTCCCGTTGAGAGTGGTTGAGGTGAATCGGACCGATGCATTTAAAGGGAAGCCGGATGGGGGAGGAGGAAAGTCACGTGAATGAGGCGAGGCAATGTAAGGTCGGAGGAGGAGGCTCCTGTGGAGCGCAGATTCCAGCCTGGACGGTGTTGGGCCGAATGGCCTGTTCCAGTTCTGTAAGTTCGATGGAATTTTAGTGATTCTTGGCAGTCCCACTTCCAGACTGCGCGGGGGCATTGCGCGGCCCTGAGTTTCAAGACTGACGGACACCGCTGGGGCTCTGCAGAGTGTAACCTGGGACGCATCTGCACAATAGAAGCAAATCACTGCGGAAGCTGGAAATCTGCAATCGAAACAGAAAATGCTGGGGGGACCCCAGCTGGTCTGGAAGCAACATTGGCGGAGGGGGGGAGCGGACCTGACCCAGAAATGGGCAAAGTCCGCTGTGGACGGGAACATGAAATCCCCGCCAGAGTTAATGGCCGAGATTGCCAGGGGAAGGGTTCCTCAGAGAACACCCGGATCATAACCTGGTCTGTCCACGTCCCTCATCGTGTTGAGCACAAGCTGAGGGAAGCCAATCGGGAAAGGATTTCCAGCCAATTTATGCGCCTGGGCCACGCTTTCTGTTTCTAAGCAGCGCGGGGAATGATTGCATTCGAGATATCCACTGTTCATATCACTTAACATTCATGTAATCAGCAGCACTAAATGTGTCTTGCTGTTCGCAGGCCGCTGAACGAAAGGCACGATCTTAAGTCGCAGGCTTTCCAGAAATCATATTACCTAAATTTGGAGTGAATCATTCCAATAAAAGGCTTCAAGTGATGCTCGATTGTTCTCAACTTTCGTTCAATATTTAAATTTAATTCAAGATAGAGCAAACGCTCTAAGAGGCCCTGGGTGCTGGCTTCATTAACAAACTCAGCTGCCTGAGAGCGTGCCTGCCGATTCATTTGGCTGGGGAGCTGTTGGCGTAATTAGGAACGCCTCCTTCGAAAGATGTCTGCGTCCCCCCACCACCCCCCCACCCCCCCCCGCGCCGAGTGGAGATTGTTTCCGAGCGGTTGTTGACCACCTCCCACCAATTCCGTCTCCCCCCGCTGTCATGACCCTCATTTCTGAAAGCCATACATCTCTTTTTTGTTGTTGCCGTCGCCGTTGCCACGGCAGCCATTTTGTGAACGGCAAGATCCCAACGCCGCCAATTCGGTAACAGCCAGATAACCAGGGCAGCACGGTAGCATACTGGTTAGCACTGTGGCTTCACAGCTCCAGGGTCCCAGGTTCGATTCCCGGCTTGGGTCACTGTCTGTGCGGAGTCTGCATGTTCTCCCAGTGTCTGCGTGGGTTTCCTCCGGGTGCTCCGGTTTCCTCCCGCAGTCCAAAGACGTGCAGGTTAGGTGGATTGGCCATGATAAATTACCCTTAGTGTCCAAAAAGGTTAGGAGGGATTATTGGGTTCAGGGGATAGGGTGGAAGTCAGGACTTAAGTGGGTCGGTGCAGACTCGATGGGCCGAATGGCCTCCTTCTGCACTGTATGCTCTATAACCGGCCGCTAGTTGACGGACGGCCCCCCTCGCTCCTCTTCGGACATCGCTGTGGGGTTCTTTGCCTCCTCTTTGGGCAGAGTTTTGTTGACAGGGCAGGGGCGCAGCCTGAAAACGCGGCCTAAAATTGGCCTCCGGTTGGGTTATAACACTCCTCTCCCCCCCGCCCACCCGCCCCGAAGTCCGATACATCCTCCACCTCGATGGCAGGAGGGAGGAGATCCTTCGCCCGCTTCGCTCGAGGCTGTCTCTCAAACGCCTGTTCGATCCCTTGTACTCGTCCGGAGTACGAGACCGGTCCTGCTCGCTTTACCACCGCCCCTGGGATCCATGTCGCCCCGTCGGCGGAATTTCGGATGTCGACCACGTCCGCCGCCTCAAATTCCCTGGTGGGTCTGGACCGTCATTTTTTGGCGTGTTCCTGCCGTTCGCACACCTTTCCCCCGATGTCTGGCAGGACGCGCTTATCCTCGACCCATGAACAATTCTGAGGGCGGGACTCCGGTGGTGGCCTGGTAATAGAAAACGAAACGGGCCAGACGGGTCTCCGGGGAACACCCAGGGTGGCCTGTTGTCGCACGCCGAGCTTAAATGGCTGCACTGCCCGTCCGGCCATTCGGTTGGACGGCGGATGGTAAGGTGCAGTCCGTACATGGCGGATCCCGCTTTGCTTCAGAAAGTCGGTGAATTCCGTGCTCGTAAAAGCTGTGCCGTTGTCCGACATCAACACTTCGGGAAGCCCGGGAACGCTGAAGCTTTGTCTGAGCCGCTCGGCGGTGGCCCGCGATGTCGTCGTGGTCATGCGGTGGATGTCCATCCACTGCGAACAGGAGTCCACGACAATTGGACGCTAGGTTCCTTGAAAGGGTCCCTGCGAAATCCACATGGAGGCGGAACCAAAGTCAACCCGGCCGATCCCACTCTCGTCGCTCCCCCCCTCATCTGGGAAGATCGTTCTGCGGTGAGGGCACAGGGACTCTGAGGTTACAGACCCCGCGGCCCCTGGCCGGGTTATAACCGCTATCATCCTGCCAGAGCTACTGCTGCGGAAACATGGAACAAACCTCTCACCCTCCTTCCACTGAAGACATTCTTCCACCTTTGATGAAGACAGGCTCACCAGCGTGGGACATGCTTACATTAAGTAAAATGCCAAATTAGGAACTCGAATCAAGTAACGCTTGCGCAGTCGACACAACCCCACGGGCTTCCTTTGCACGAGGCTGCTGGAAGTGATTGAATTTCTCTGTGTTTACTGCTGGTTCGTGGGGTCTGGCTACTTTGCTGGGGAGCACAACGCAGCTTCAGGCTTCCTGATAGATTTCACAGCGGGAGACCACAGCGCTCTTCAAAACGCAAAGGCTGCCTCGTGTTTTTTTTGTAAGCTGGAATTGAATCAGTCGCTCTGCTTACAACATCATCATCTGTCAGCTACAAGGCCCACTTGGATAATAAAGCACAGACACACAGCAGGGGGCTGGAAGAGGATTTGAGATTTCGCAAATGGAACTTACTCCTCCGCCCAAGGGGTCCTAACTCTGTGGCTTAGTGAGCACGAATGCTGTCTCTCACATCCCCCCTTCCCCCCGCCTCTCCCCCCCCCCCCCACTCCCCATTCTACCCCCCCCCCCCACTACTCCCCCACTCCCCAATCCACCCCCACCCCACCACCACCACCACCAGGGATTGGCTTTCGGATCTCTGCATATTTTGCTGAGGACTTGATCATCCATATCATTCTGAGAATTCTGAGAATTCCCGCCCTGACGGTACTGGGGGCATATCCGCAACACAGATGCTCACACACTACCAATTAATTAAAAAAATTGACGCCTTGCCGCCGAAGGTGATTTTGGACATTCAGTCAAAAGCTTGGTCAAAGAGGTAGCTTGCAAAATGGCGGCCGCTAGAAAATGATGGCCTCCCGTTTAGACCGGAGCCCAGGCGACACAAGAACAGGCATTTGCCAAAGTGAAGCACCAGCTATTATCCTCCAGGCTTCTGATGCACTTTCGTCCGTCAAAACCGCTGATACTCAAGTGCGAAGCCTCCCCATTTGACATCGGGGCAGTGTTATCCCTTCGCTGGAACGATGGGACAGGGCGACCGACAGCCTAACGCATCAAGAACCTTGGCTGACGCAGAGCGCCGTTATGCTCAAATTGAAAGCGAAGGACTGGCCGCGATCTTCGCAGTTAAGAAAGTTGCACCAGCACGTCCGTGGACTTCAGTTCATAATAATCATGGACCTCAAGTCCTTACTTGGCCTTTTCAAAGACGACAACGTGATACCGCCGATTGCTTCAGCCAGGATCCAGCGATGGGCATTGCTGCAGGCAGCGTATGAGTATACTTTCGAGTATCGCCCAGGTGCACAGATTGTGCACCCAGATGCTTGGAGCTGACTCCCAGTGCCTATACGCCCCCACCCCCATGACCCGCCAGTAGCCGGTGAGGTTGTGTTGGCACTTAACTTTATGGGCGCGGTGCCTGTCACAGCCTCAAATTCGTGTATGGACTCAAAAGGACCCCCCAATTGCAAAATCGCGCACATCGCCCTATACAGGAGACTGCAGGAGAAGAAGAACTGCGAGCATTCGCAACCAAGCAACAGGAGCTTAGTGTGGAGGACAGCATTCTCCTGTGGTAGGCCCGAGGCAAGGTCAAAGGGCCACTTTGCAGGACTTGCACAGTGGACATCCAGGAGTTTCCAGAATTAAGATGCTCGCCCAGAGCTACAGGTGATGGCCAGGGCTCCATGATGATATTGAGAGGTAATAACCCTCACGAGACCCACGGGGATGAGCCGATTGATCCCCCCCCCCCCCCCCCCCATGGGGCTCATCGAATACGTGGTCCCCCGCTGATGGGTGAAGGCCCATCTGCTGCGGCTCATAGAATCATCCCTTCGGATCGAGACCGGCATGATCGGTAAACCCTGTCGGAGCCGATGTGCTGTGCGCAGCTTTGTGGCCTTTCCTTTTGGTTGCGAATAAACCTCCGTTTGAATCAGCTTCCCGGATCTTCTGAGCTTTTGTACACGGGAACACGAACTCCATGCACCCCACAGGGAGAACAACGAGGGATGATCCTTCCACACCCTCCTGACGGTTATCACAAACACAAGGATGAGAATTTGAAAACAGAAGCTGAAAATGTTAGTTTTTGCCTTGGGAAGTTGAAGAAACTTGTGACTTCCAGCGTGGGACAGTGTGATAACATTACAAATGTTTGACAAGCACAAAAGAATGAGAATCGCCTTCTTCCTTAACTCGAACCTGTCAACAAATTGTCATCAACTTGAAGAAGGGATGCTGATGTTGGACGGACAGAATATACTTAAAAATATTTCAAAGGCAAACGTACCCTAGGTTTCAACGACCGCATGCTGTTTTGGATGTGCTGAGGTGGTGGAAGTTCATGCACGAATTCGGGTTTTTCTTGTATTTTATTCAAAAGGCTTTTCTTCTTTGGCGACCCCAGACAGTGAGGGTCAACAATCCATTTAACCTCGAGGGTCCATTATCGCTGACCCGAACTCTGCTGTTTTGATCTCTGGAGGGGTAAATCATTTTTTAAAAAAAGAGCTGAATTTCCCAGCAACCAACGGAGCCAACCAACCAAAGGACAAGATTTCACGTTTTAAGACTTTTATTGAAACAAAGAAAATCAACATACAAGCGTACAAAATAGGACAAGATGGCCATTCGGCCCTTCGAGCCTGCTTCAATGAGATTGTGGCTGATCTGTGTGCGATTCGGGTTCCACATTCCCATCTACACCTGATGGCCTTTGAGTCCCTCGCCCAACCAGAATCTATCTACCTCCGCCCGAAAGATACTCAACGACTCCACCTCCACCGCCTTCCGAGGCAGAGGGAGTTCCAGACTCGCACAACCCTCTGAGAGGAAAATAAAAGTTCTCCTAATTTCTGTCCCAAAAGGGCATCCACCAATGTTAGAACAGTGCCCCCTCGCCCTTCTCCCCCCCCCCCCCCCACCCCCCCTCCCCACCGGTTCTGGACTCACCCACAAGAGGAAACATCATTTCAGTGTCCACCTTGCCGACGCTGTTCAGGATCTTACGTACTTCAATCAAGTCACCGCCCACTCTTCTTAACTCCAGTGGAAACAAGACCAGTCTGGAGAACCTTTCCTCAGAAGACAGTCTGCTCAGTCCAGTACACCGGCTCGGAACCCTCCCCTTAAAGGAGGAGACCAAAACTGCGCACAGATTTCGAGATGCAGTCTGGCCAATGTCCCGTCTAACTGAATCATAACATGCTTGCTGTCATGTTCAATTCCTCTCATCAGAAAGGGCAGCATTCCATCAGCTGTCTTAATTACTTGTTTCACCTGCATTCTAAGTTTCTGTGACTCCGGCACAAGGGCAGCTTGGCTATCTCTGCATCTCGGAATTCTGCAGGCGTTTCTGCTTTTCTTTTTCAATTCCCCCTGCCAAGGTTAACAAATTCACATTTTCCCACGTTACGCTCCATGTGACAGACTTCTGCTCACTCACTCAACCTGTCCACATCTGTCTCCAACCTCCATTTGTCCCGAACGTGGACCAAACATTGCTCGACAGGCAGCTAATGCACCAAACTAAAAAAAAAATCACTTTGATTTTAATGAACTCGTGCAATGGTGATGCGTCCTATAACCCTTTCGCTGTGCACCACTGCTGACGGTTGTATTGCTGCAACAAGTCCAAAATCAACTCGAGGATCTTCAAAAAGCTTACTTGTCCCTCCCATGCAAGATTCAAATTTCTGGTGCCCTTCGAAAATTGTTCCACTCAGCCTAAATCTTCCACATCTGATTTTCACCGGCAAGACCCACCTTGATGATTCTCTCTTGCTTAAATTTCCAAGAATCCCACTGGTTCTGTCCCCTTCCTTTGGCCTCTCGCAAGCATCTCGCCTGGCTGTCAACGCAAAGCAGCCCTTCTGCTTCGTCTGAAGCTGTGGCTGCTTTGCTCGTCTGTGTGAGTCTCAAAAAGAAGCTGCCCCCTAATCTCCGAGTTATTGTGTAAATGTGTGAAACCGTCAATTAATATCTGTGATTTCAGTTTTGAGATTCTCCCCCCCCCCCGCCATGGCCACCAGATCACATGGGCCTGTCTCCAAGTGGAGTCATTGGTTATGACCTCACCATCCCGCCTTCAGAACCTTCTGTTTTGGCTTACGTTAAAAGAGACATTTTAAAACATAGCCAGCTTCACAATACTCATTGCCTTAATCTCATACGAAACAGCGTTTTCCAGCAGTGGTCACCGGATGACAATCATGAGTGGTGGTACGCTTTGCTGTTTTTGCGCTCCCGAACCCAAAGCTGCCAAGTCCATTTGCAGCAGTCCAGCCCCGGACAGGGTTCCTTTACAGCAGCAAAACAAAATCTCAACGCAAGTGTGTAAATCGTCTGTGGCTCAGCTTGAATGTCTTCAAAACAATCAGTGATTGCGGGACAGCCAGACTAACAAGCCATCAAATAGGCCTGGTTCAAGAACTGGAATAAAATCCACTTCGAAACGAAACTGATAGAATGTGGACCTGTCAATCAAGGGAGCAGCTCGAAACCCAGGAGTGCAATTAGATGGCAGCGAGGACCTTCATTGCACTGCAGTGGCTCAGAGTCAGATGGTTGTGGCTTCAAGCAACCCCCTCCTCCCCCAGCCTCCAACCCCCCGTGTGCCACCGCCCCCCGCCCTCCCCCCCCTCCACCCCCCCCCTCCACCACCCCCCCACCCCCCCCCCCCCCCCCCCCCCCACCCCCCCACCATGTGACTGGAACACAAGATCCAGGCTGACGTTCCAATGCGACACTGAAGGACTGCTGCACTGCTGGAGGGGCTACCTTATGAAGAGTCGCTTAAACTGGAACCCCGGTCACTGTTTCAAAGACCGGCAGTAGTGATTCACTGGTGTCCTGGTGTCCCTCAATCAGCTTGTCCGGTCATTATCTCAGGCCACTTCCTGGGAGCCTGCTCTGCGCAAATTGACTTTTCTGTTTCTTCCATTTTTGAAAAATGTATTCGTTCACGGGATGTGCATGTCGCTGGCTAGGCTGGCATTTATTGCCCACCCCGATTTGCCCTTCAGAAGGTGGTGGTGAGCTGCCTTCTTGAGCCACTGCAGTCCCGAATGTGCAGGTGCACCCACGACGCTCTTCGCGAGGGGATTCCTGGATTTTGATCCAGCGACAGTGAAGGAACGGCGGGGATATATTTCCAAGTCAGGATGGTGAGGGGTACCTCCAGGTGTACCCTTCCCGGGTATCTGCTGCTCTCTGTCCTCCTCGATGGTACTTGTTCCCAGTTTGGAAAGTGACGGCACTTCAAAGGTACTGCACTGGCTGCAAATTATTTCAGGGGTGTCTTGAAGTCATGAAGGTGCTATATAAATGCAAACCTTTTCCTCTTCTGCTATTGTTTGAAGTGATGTAAATCCAAGTCACCGACAATGAAGACGATTAAACAATGTCACTTTGCGGTACTGTTATTGTCACGAACCACGCTGATGCTACCTGTGAGGGTTATCCCAACTTGGAAGAGGGGGTGTATAGTTTGCCTTTGCAATAGCGTGAGGAATCAACTAAAGCCCCAGTGAGAATTAGCAGGCCAGCCAATTACTAAAGACTATTAAATTAAAGAAAAGGTAATTACCCATGAACTATGCTACTCTAAGACAATTACATATTTGAATTACGAAACAGACACACGTTATGTAGAATGTACCCCTTATTCCAAAATATATCTACGATCCCTGAACTCCTTAAGACTTCCCCTTTCTCCAAACATCCAAAATAAATAAGTCCATAATTCAAGTCCAGCTTATAATTACCACACGTGACAGGCCTGATGATCAATGTCTGGGAAAAGTCATTTCTTGGTCCAGCGAAGATATTAAGCTCCATTTACAAAGTTTTCTTTTGCCTTAGCCCTACAATTTAGAGGCTGTTAGATGTAAAACTATCCTCCAGGCTGCTAGATGTAAAGTGGCCTGCCTGCCTCTGAGGGTGCTGGCAATTATACCATTGTTCTCCTTTGATTCTGAATTCTGTGTATTTGTTGTCTTCGCTCTCATATTCCTTGATTCTAGAAATTAAAATGTGTATATCTCAGTGATCTCCCAATCGTCTCGGTAAGCTGTTTCTATGAACAGCAGATTCACACCTGATTCTATCTCGATGTCGACTAATCTCGTTACTGGAGAGTGGCGTATCTCATTCGGCCTTCTGACTGCAGGCTACTCCTGTCGCTGGGCAGATTTCTACCTGTTGCTGGGCAGATTGTATCTATCATGTCTTGTTTGTTTTGTGTTCCTGCTGCTCCTAGCCAAATCCATGACGCATCCCCCCCTTTTAAAAATTGAAATGTCTTAATTTCAAACACCTTGTGGTCGTAGGAGTGAGCAGAGGGGAGGTGATCTCGACTTGGGGGATCGTGGAGGATGTGATAACCCTCATGAGGGCCACGGGGGACCACTAACCTATCTCTCTGTGGGACTGGTGGAGTACGAGCTCCTTGTGGCAGCGGGCGGAAGCCCACCCAGCTGCAACTCATTAGTTTGTCTCTCAATGCTGCTCCCAGTCCCAGACCACGTGTTCTGGTCGTCCCGGGCTGGGGCATTTGTGTTGTAAGCCACGAACGTGACTTTATCCTTTGAGTTAAAATAAACCAATTTAGCTGCCTTCTTTGTATCTCCTGGATCACTACACACCCAATACAACTTTCTTCACCGCCTGATAGTCCCCAGACCTCTTCTCTGACAAGGACCCAAAGACATCACCAGCCCTAACTCCAAGTTTAGCCTGCAAGAATATGGTCTTGTGGCTATCTCATCTGTTTAGCTATTTTCTCAAAAGCACAAAAAATTGTCTTGACATCTCTTTCCTCAAATTTTGTGAGAGCTTGTACCTATCTGAACATCTCCTCACTCGTTTCCATCTAGAACCGCTTTCTTCCTCACGCAGATGCAATTCGCCGCATTTCAATTTGATGTTCTCTTCCTTTATCTTTTTCTCATTCTGCCATTGCTGACTTTTGCATTTCCAAAATTCTCTCCCTCATTCTTTCCTCCCTCTCTAACTTCCTAATTTCAGCGTCCCTTTGCAATTGAAGCTTCGCCAGCTCAATTTCCTCCTCATCGAATTACTGGGTCGAGCTTACCCCTCTCGTGTTTTTAACTGCTGTCGCTAGGCAGATTTCTACCTGTTGCTGGGCAAATAGCATCCTATCATGTCTTGTTGTACATCTTGTTGCTGTTTGTGGAGTCTTTATGCGCACAGACCTTCTGCTGCACTTCCCTCCATGTGTCGACTTCAAACCTACTCCAATAGCCCGGAAACGTTTTCAGACCTCCTGAGGTTTTGAAAGGTGCGATGCAAATGTTAGCTCATTCGAGCTCTTCCTTGTGTCACATTAGCGCTGTTGACAACTCTTTTACAGGTGTTTAGCAGCAGCATTAAATTAGTACAGATGCCGGCTTAATGCCTCGTTAACCCGTGCACAAGGTTATGGCAGAGAAAGGGATAACCTGACGCTCACAGAACAGGAGGGAAATCACCAAAACCAAGAACGGAATGGAAAAATACCAAGTTCCTTTTTTTGCGAATTTGGAACAGGCCAACGACACAGCCACTGCGGACTTTCCGACTTTGAATCCTGCACCGAGGAGCTTTTGAGCGCAAGAAAGCAAAATTTCAAGCCTCATTTACGCTGCAGGCACTGACAGCACACTGCAGATCTTCTTAGACCTTTATTACCCAAACTCTTTCCTTACATTCATTTGTTTGTTTTTGCAAGCTAAGTCATTAATACAGTGCTCTACTTTAGGTTGTAAATCAGCTATTGCAGTAGGGGACCCAAGGCACTCACTAAACTTCTGATTATGCACCTGACAACTGCAACCAAAGCAACAGCTTCATTTACATTTCAAGGGAAGAGAATATATTGATTTAGACTGCCAGAGAGAGAGAGAGAGATACAGAGTGTGTTGAGAAGGCACATCTGTTTCAGTTCCATTCTGCAACAGCTCATTCGTGGCCACCCACATGTTTTATCTCACTATCCCATCAAATACAGCCGCCAGTTGCAGCCTGAGTAAAACACAGAGTAAAACTCCCTCCACACTGTCCCCATCAAACACTCCCAGGACAGGCACAGCACGGGGTTAGATACAGAGTAAAGCTCCCTCCACACTGTCCCCATCAAACACTCCCAGGACAGGTACAGCACGGGGTTAGATACAGAGTAAAGCTCCCCTTATACTGTCCCCATCCATAATTCCCAGAACAGGTACAGCACAGGGTTAGATACAGAGTAAACCTCCCTCTGCACTGTCCCCATCAAACACTCCCGGGTCAGGTACAGCACGGGGTTGGATACAGAGTAAAATTCCCTCGACATTGTCCCCATCAAACACTCCCAGGACAGGTACAGCACGGGGTTAGATACAGAGTAAAGCTCCCCCTATACTGTCCCCATCCATAATTCCCAGAACAGGTACAGCACGGGGTTAGATACAGAGTAAACCTCCCTCTGCACTGTCCCCATCAAACACTCCCAGGACAGGTACAGCACGGGGTTAGATACAGAGTAAACCTCCCTCTACACTGCCCCCATCAAACACTCCCAGGACAGGCACAGCACAGGGTCAGATACAGAGTGAAGCATCCTCAACACTGTCCCCATTAACCTGTACCAGGACAGGTATAGCACAGAGTTAGATACAGAGCAAAGCTGCCTCCGTATAGTCGCCTGAAACACCCCCAACTAGAGGTGGGCAGAAAAATTCATTTTTCACAATGATACAACCGCTGGGTTGGAAGATGGCTTGCTTACAGGGAGCATAAGTCAGGTTTTTGGTGCACCCACAGCCTCTGATTGTCCATCAATTAAAAATGTCAAAGGATGGCAACTGTGATCTGTGGCCGGCAGGTTTCCTGGCCTGTATTTCACTTCACATTCCTGTGCTTTCTTGGGGGGATCCTGAGAGAAGGCAGAGATATTTCCATCCCATTTTTTTCTTCCTGTGTTGAAATCTGAGTTTCAGATGTGCAGGAGCCACTTTCTGTGTCGTTTCAACACTCCCACTCACTTTATGCTAAATTTCCTCTCGATTCCTTCCGTGCCTGAGAACCAAGCGATTATATTTGGAATATCTTCGTCCAGATGGGTCCTGACGGACTCTTCCTGGGAGTGAGAGATTCCCCCAACATGAGCTCGAAGGCCAGGGGACAGACAGGAATATTCAGAATGAAAGAAGCGGAGAGATCAAATGGAACGTTTCTGTGTCAAAATATAAATTATAGAGAGAAATGGCTTGGCTTTTTACTTCCCTTTGAGACTTCAGGACACTTCATAGCCAATTAATTAAGTGTTGCAACTGTTTGTAAGGAAGGGGAAGTAGCAGTCAATCTCTACATAAGCCAGTCCCATAAACAGTTCACCACTCGAGTATTTTAAACATTGGTTGTGGGATATACCCTGGTCAGGCTAACTCCCTGACAGTTCCCCATGGGCCCACTGAACCTCCAGCATTGCTGGCTCAGAAGCCACGGTGTTACCCCCTCCCCCAACCGCCCCCACCTGTTGTGTTGGGTGCTCTGCTACACAGACGAACCAACACGGTTGCGGAAGGCACAACTCAGTTTTATTACTAACAATATTAACATTTGTAAACTGGTTACTGTGGTTCGTTCATTACCCTCTAACCTGTGGACTCAGCCCTAACACTATCTTGGAGAGGCACTCAGCATATGGTGGATGTCTGAGTGGCTTGCTGTGAGCTCTGTGCCCTGAGCTGTCTCCTGTTGGAATGAATCGGAAGTGTGGTGGTCCCCGTTTTATAGTGTGTCTGCTCTTGCTTGTGATTGGCTGTGATGTTGCGTGTGTATTGATTGGTCCGTTGATCTATCCGTCAGTGTGTATGTGTGTTTGCCCATGATGTTTATCTGAAAATCATGACACCACCCACTCAGACGCAGCTTACTCCTTTGCTAACTCTTGGGCGAAAGGACTTCGAAGGGAACAGCCTAAAAGGGAAGCCAGTGAATGGAGCGCCACAGCCCAACGCCATGCTGTATATCGGCTGACACGGTCCTTCTGTCTTTTGGGCACAGCGGGTGGATGAAGGAGATGCGGCTGGAGGAGAACCAGAAAACCACTGTGAAGGATGGCAAATAGCCACTCAGGTGTCAAGCAAGACTTACAACCCTGCTGGTGTACTTGCAGAGAGTAATTTCAGAAATGGGTAAACACATTTCCCTCATTGCAGGTCCCCCCTCCCCTTCCTCACAGGTTCCGTTGTCAAATCTGAGGCTTCTGGCTATTAGAGCATCTGGCCGCATTTCGGAACTGCGTTAGCACAATTTACTGCTCGTTCATAACTCTGACGACAGAAAATGCACTCTGTATAATTAGCACTCCGTTTGTGTTTAATATATGTCAAAATCCACTCTGCGTTAGTTCATCTCCATGCAGAGGAAGGATATTTTATTTCCTTCCTGGATGCCTTCCAAGGTCTTATATTTCTCCCCTTCAGATTCGTTTCCTTCTTTGCAGATTCCTGACGGGCTTCTGTTCAATCTGCCCCCTCCCCCCCCAGTACGCGTGGCAACCCTGTTTCTGAGTCAAAGGACTGGGTGCGCACAGCCGCCCTCCAGAAACTTGCCACGGTGCGCAAGAACATACAACATGGGAGCAGAAGTAGGTTTTCCAACCCCTCGAGCCTGCTCCACCATTTAACAAGATCATGGTTGATCTGTTCGTGTTTCGAGTTCCACATTCCCACCTACCCTGGTCACCCTTGATTCCCTTGCCGAACAAGAATCCACCTGTGGTGTTCCTTGTGTTGCTTAATTCAGGATGGTTGGCGTGGTGTTCACAAAGACCACAAAATAGCTTGAACTGAAACAAAGCGATAAATTTATTAACGCTACTAATTTGGATTCAACACTGTTATGGGTCAGGGATTCGAGAATCCCAAAGCGTATCATGGAGTTCACCTGACCCACAACTTTGACTAGATTGTGGTATGGGGAGCACACGGCTCACTCTACAGGTGTGGGACAGCAGAAATGGACCTGTATTTTAAAAAACAAAACAATGTTTATTCTATGAACTCAAGTTAACCTTTTTAAAACATACAGTGAATATCTTGGCAACCAGTAATTCAAAGATAATCCCCAAAGACGTCAACACTGAGTAATCCTTTAAGCTGTCCTTTCAACATCCAAAAAACTTAACAAACCTTTAAACAGGAGCACATTAGGTTCACGTTCACTATTGAAAACATTTATAATTCTGAATTCGTCAAATGATCCAGAGATAGTCTTTGAATGGCAGACATCAACAGAACAACTCTTTATTTAACTTCAGCTGCAGCTCCCTGGAAAAACCCAGACACACCCAAGTTTTTCTCAAAGTGAAACTAAAAAGCAGAACCAGAGCTCAGCTCCACCCACATTCTGACATCACTGCAGTAACGAGCAGCCAAACATTTCTGAAAGCGACATTCTCATGACAACACGTACTCCTAAAGAATACACAGTTGATTATTTATATTTAAACTACACTCATCTACAGCTAATCTTAATGCTGATATAAATTATGATCTGCTCTCACTCACAGTATTTGTACTTCTGACTCTCTCCAGCTAACTCCTGCACACACTCTCCCACAAGGCTTAGCATCACTGCCTTATATACCTGTAACTGTAGCTCCCTCTAGTGGCTACTCTAGATACTTCATTAACCCTTGCAGTTCTTCCAGTTATGATAATACCACACCACCTACCTCCCGCCTTGAAGATATTCAGTGACCTCCGCCTCCATCGTCTTCTGTGGCAGAGTGTGACAAAAACTCTGAGAGAAAAAGATTCTCCTCATCTCTATCCTGTAAGGGCGACCGCTAATTTTAAAACAGAGTCCCCTCATTCTGGACTAACCCACAAGAGGAAATATCCTTTCCTCTTGCCAATACCGTTCAGGATCTTACATCCTTCAATCGATTCACCCCTCACTCTTATCAACTCCAATGGAATCAAGCCCAGTCTGTCTAACCTTTCTTCCTAAGACAGCCCGCTCATACTCAATCTAGTAAGTCTCCTCTGAACCGCCTCCATCACATTCACATTCTTCCTTCAATCAGGAGATTGAAAATTCACACATTATTTGTAATGCGGTCCCACCAATGCCCTGACTAACGAAAGCATAAAAACGCAATTTCTCTTGTCATTAAGGTAGCAATCCATAGTCAAAGCATCCTCAACATGTGTCAGGCTCAACCTGATACAATTCAAGGTCGTTCACCGGGCCCACATGACAGTGGCCCAGGTGAGCAGGTTCTTTGGGGTAGAAGATAGGCGCGCAAGGTGTGCGGGAGGACCAGCGAACCATGTCCATATGTTCTGGGCATGCCCTAAGCTAAGGGGATTCTGGCAGGGGTTTGCGGATGTCATGTCCAAGGTGTTGAAAATAAGGGTGGCACCGAGTCCAGAGGTGGCGATTTTCGGAGTGTCGGAAGAACCGGGAATCCAGGAGGAGAAAGAGGCAGACGTTCTAGCCTTTGCTTCCCTGGTAGCCCGGAGACGGATTCTATTAGCTTGGAGGGACCCAAAGCCCCCGACGACGGGGACCTGGCTATCTGACATGGCTAGCGCTCTCTGTTTGGAGAAAATCAAGTTTGCCTTGAGAGGGTCAATGTTAGGGTTCGCCTGGAGGTGGCAACCGTTCGTCGACTTCTTTGGGGAATATTAACCGTCAACAGAAAGTGGGGGGGGGGGGGTTTGCCCGGAGGTGGCAACCGTTCGTCGACTTCTTTGGGGTAAATTAACCGTCAACAGAAGGTGGGGGGGGGGGGGGGGGCTGGGGGTTAGCTTAGTTGAGAGTAGGGGGTTAGTAAAGGTGCGACCTGTAAGGGAGGAAGACGGCTTTTGCACTATGTTTATAAATTCGCGTACATTGTTTATTTTGTTGTCAAACAATAAATACTTCAATCAAATGTTTATTAAAAAAAAAGGTAGCAATCCAATAGCCTTTTCGATTACTTGCTACGCCTGAACACGAAAACTTTGTGACTTATGCAGTGGAAAACCTAGATCCCTCGGAATTGTGCAGTTGTTTTTTTGTTTAAGTCCTGCCAAAGCCAGCAACTTCACATTTTCCCACACGGTAGCCCATCTGCCAGATTTTTGCCCTTCTCAGTCAACGGATCTCTATCCACCTGCGACCTCATGTCTCCTCCACCACATACTTTCCTACCCGCCTTTGTGCCGTCTGCAAATATAGCTACCATGCCATCACTCCCCTCGTCTAAGTCGTTGATGTAAATTGTAAAAAGTTGAGGCCCCAGCACAGACTCCTGTGGGACTCAACCCGTCAAATCCTGCCCATCAGACGGCTGAATCCGTGGTTAGCAGGACACATACACCGAACAAGGTGTATTTCAATCCAATTCTAATACTCCTCCAGTCTCCTCAGGGTCTCCTTTCCCGATCTGCAACTAGGCCGGAATTTGTATGCAGCTGGGACTCTCCTTGTTGAGGGAAAGTCCCAGCCCCTTAAAGAGGAAGTTCATATTCCAGGTAGGTCATGGGAAACCGTATGGTTCTGATCCCGAAACCTCCACTGGGGTCATAACACAGACAATGACCCATTTATGCCAACTCTCTGTTTTCTGCCAGCCAACCACTCTTCTATCCAGGATCATATGTTACTCTCTACACCGTGAGCTATTATCATCCACAAATAATCTTTGATGTGACACCAAATGCTTCTGGAAATTCAAGTACCGTGTGGGCGAGAGTCTCGGTCCTCCCCGGAGCGTGTTTCTTTCCGGGATGCCATTGGCCGGCGGTGGGATCTTCCACGTCGGGAAACCCGTGTCGGGGGTGCGCCATCGGCGGGGTAGGAAGATCCCATTGGCGAGAGCAGCTGGAAGATCGCACCCTCTGTCTTCAGGTTCCCCTCTGTCCACAGAACATGTTACTCCTTCAAAGAACTCTAGTAGATTGGTTAGACATGATTTCCCTTTGATAAAAGCAGGCCGATTCTCCCTGATGAGCTTGTATCTTTCTCGGTGCGCAGCAGTGACCTCTCTCTCATGATCCAACTCTTCACAACTCCCCCCCCCCAGCTGGTGCCAAGCTCACCGGATTTGGACCCAGTAACGATGAGTGAGCCCAAGCCAAAACGGTGCGTTAGTTGGAGGTGGTGGTGTTCTCATCCATCTGCTGCCCTTGTTCTTTTACACAACAAGTATTTGGAAGGTGGTTTTGAGGAACTTGAGTGATCTGTTGCAGTGTATCTTGGAGATGGTGCACACTGCTACCACTGTGGTGGTGGAGGCAGCAAATGTTGAATTCCTTTTTTTCCCCTCAGCGACAAATTAATTTGCATTCTCATCCCCTGGAAGCATCATGCAGAAGTGAGGTTCCCCTGGTCATTTATGCAAAGGTGGCAACCATTCTGCATGCAGCAACGGCCCTCAAGCAAACTTCAACTGCGACCAGTTGATCTATTAATTTTGGTGGTGTTGGTTGAGGGAAGCCCGTTGACCAAGATAATTCCCCAGACTACTTTCATCACTGATTTGGGATCTTTTATGATCACTCTCCGAGCCAAAGCTTTAGTTTCACATCATTTCCAAAGGACTCTGCTGGATTGTTTTGACTGACAGGCCATCTGGTTCAGGCTGGAAAAAGACTTGATGTGAAGTTTCAACCGAATTCTTTGTGAAAATTCCCCAAGGTCCCATTAACCTTATTGAATGGTTTGTTGCATTTCAAAGTCTACATTTATCTCAGCAGGGGTTCGGAGTTCACAGTTTGATTTTCAGTTTCAGGAGGTTATTAAAGAATTATCTGTTTTTGATGCGAGGTCTCAACCAAACTTCGTCTTTCTAAGAGATTAGCCACTTGAGGAAATTTAAACCTTTTGAACCGATTTTATGAACGGGTGTTCATTTTTGCCAGCAAGTGTTTATGAGTGATAGATGAATTAGATTGATAGAAGTTTATTTTAATTCCATCTCCATGGTGGATATTAAGATATTGAGTGCGTCGTAATAGGGATGGCAGGGATCATGCAGAGGAGGGGGGGGGGCATGAGTTGGCATTGAATTGGCATGGAAATATGAGGCATCATGGGTTAGGTGAGGGGGAGGTGCTAAGTCTCAAAGAACCAAAGAGGCCCTTTGAACCAGCCCGCCTTGGCATTCGCTCACCTCCTGGCTGACAACACTCCGTTTCTGTGGTTGGTGGCCAACCCATTACCCCCAACGGAGCAAGACTCAGGGAATTTGGGGTACTTCTCACCAAAGTGGGAACATTTCCCATCTCGAACTGCCTGCCTTCCATCCGGCCGTGCATCTCTTCCTAACTCCTCTCTCTTCGAGGGCTACCTAACCCAAGCTTGGCAGGTCGCCCCCTGATTTGCATCATTGTTATGGGCCAGGGTTTAGAGAACCCCAAAGTGTATCATGGAGTTCACCTGACCCACAACTTTCAATAGATTGTGGTTATGGGGAACACACGGGCCTACTTTGCAGATCTGGTGCTTCAGAGAGCTAAAGTACTTTTAAATTAAAGCAATATTTATTTCTGAAACCAGTTGACACTTTATAAAACCACAGTAAATATCTTAATCACTATCAACACCAATCATCCCACAGATACAATATTCTCTAAGTAAGCCTTAATCTTTCCCTGCAACATCCATAAGACAAAAGACCCTTTTAAACACAGAGATCAGGTTTAAATTCTCTACTGAGAGCAGTTATCACTTTTAAATCACCCAAACGATCTGGAGACAGTCTTTAGATTGCAGATCGATCCTTATACAGCTGCTTGCTTTTCCTGCAGCTATCCAGCTCTCAAAACAAAACTAAAACACACCCTGTAGCAGACAGCCCAAAGCGAAAGTAAAAGCAGACAGCACAGCTCCACTCACACTCTGACATCACTGCAGCCATCTGACAAACACCCATTTCTTAAAGGTACACCCACTACAGCTATCTGATAAACATCCATTTCCTAAAGGTACTCTCACATGACATCATCCACTCTCTCTATCTCTCTCCGACCTTGGCACTGTCCTGACTTGGGGCCTTGTCCCGACCTCAGCGAAGACCCAGATTCCGGAAGGCACCGGCTCCTTCCTTTGTGAGGACTGTGGGACTGGAGTGCGGATGAAGCCAATGGCTGGGGAAAGTGACTGGAGCTGGAAAGGATTAACTCCGATTTTATCAGCATCGCACTTCTGAAGGAACAAGATTTTACAAATTGCTGTACCAGTAACCTTCAGAAATGAAAGGCTCGTGGCACCCGTGGACTGAGGGAGATTTGTGAAAATAAGCTGCAATTTCAAAGGTAATCTCAAAAGTACAAATGGTAAAATAGGTTTAAGAGCCCCTGCCAGAAAGCCCTGACTATATATAAAACGCAGAAGCTTTTATAGTTGTATGTAAAAAAAAAGGTTGATTCTGCAAATTCAGCATCTGTTGTGCTTGAACGTTCCTGGCAGGATTCTCATTCTGCAACATGTCGTGAGCTCAACAGGAATACTGCTATGTGGAAAGCATTCCCTTCTCTGCTGGCTGCGATGCTTCTCTGTGTGGCGGGTGGCCTCTCGCTGAGCAGAGGCCCACAACCTCGTTGCGATGCTTTCAGCTGCACCTCACACTGCGAGCGGGGCTGGTGACCCAGTTCTCCCAACGGCTCGGTCGACTCGCGCAGGGATGAGCCGAGCCATCCCGAGCCAGGAAGACCCCAGGTTCTAACCCCCCCTCGCCCTTCTGAATGGCTTGGCCGACGCCCTTCCTTCAACCACCACGACCAGAGACGGATCGGCCGCTATTCATTCCTTCGCCTCACAGACAGCCTGCAAACGGACGGGGCTGTGCTTGCAGGTGAAGGAACTGCAACTCAACTGCAAAGGTCACACACTGTGCCCCTGGTTTTTAATGGTCCACAGCACTAAACCTCTCCTTCTCTCCCCCTCGCTCTCGGAGCTCGACTGTGAGCAAGTGCCAGAATATCCTACGTGGCTCAGTATCAATGTTGTTGGATGAGGAACTATATGGATTTCAGTTCTCTCTTTCTCGACCCCAAGAGCAGGAGTGGACCATATGGCCATTCAGTACGATCATGACTGATCTTGGGTTTCAACTCCAGGGACCAAAAGTCTGAGTTTTCCTGCCTTACATATATTCCATGGGGTGAGGTGTCTCAGCGGGGGAGCTTGTGCCCACGAGGCTCAAGTGGAGATTAACCAGGTCATTCCCGTGGGTCCCGAGGAGGTTCTAACACCTTTAACAGACTACAATTGTTGAGTGCCCGAATGAAACAACATTCATGACGCTTGACACCATTCAGGACAAAGCAGCCCGCCTGATTGCTCCCCCTTCCACAAACATTCAAAATCTCCATCACCGACGAACAGTGGCAACTGTGTGTACCATCTACAGGATGCGCTGCAGTAACTCTCCAAGGTTCCTTCGACAGCACCTTCCAAACCCATGACCACTACCATCCAGACGGACAAGAGCAGCAGATACCTGGGAACCCCACCACCTGGAGGTTCCCCTCCAAGTCACTCACCACCCTGACTTGGAAATATATCGCCGTTCCTTCACTGTCACTGGGGCAAAATCCTGGAACTGCCTCCCTAACAGCCCAGTGGTGTACCTACACCTCAAGGACCGCAGCGGTTCACCACCACCACCTTCTAAATGAACAATTGGGGATGGGCAATAAATGCTGGTCCAACCAGCGAAGCCCACATCCAAAGAATTTTAATTTTAAAAAAAATCTACCTTCTCCATAAATTATCTTCGGGGAAGGAAATCTGCCACCCTCCCCAGCTCTGGCCTCCACATGACTCCCGATCTACAATTTGACTCTCAAACGTTGGCTCTGAACTGGCGTCTGCAACGGCCCAGCAACCCGCTAAGTTGTCTCAAAGCCATGGGGGTGCCCCCGACCCGTGCCGACTGCAATGGTTCAAGAAGGCGGCTGACCGCAAGGCTCTCGGTCGCACTCAGGGGTGGATAATAAGTGCTGGTCTTGTCAGAGACACATTCCTGAAAAGCTGAACAGGGCGTGGAATCTCTTTTACCTCTGGCTCAAGGAGCAGAGCTAAACCATCAACGGGGAACGGCAATAATTCAGCAGAGTCCAAACGGAATTACACGTTAAATCAGGGGAGACCAATCTTGCAACAAAAAAAAAGGATGATTTTTGTTTTGCTTGCAGGCCTCTCGCCTGAAGTATCCCGCTTTCAATCGTCCCCACTAATTCACTGTAATGTCACATCTGTAGGCAATATTAATCATTAATGCTGCCTGCTGTGCCGGACTCCAATCTAACACACCATAATTTTTAAGCGTTCAATAAAGTGGTAAATGCAATGAGGCTCATCGTTGACGTTGCTGGAAGCTCGAGTTCATACTTTATATATTTCCCCACGGGCTAGTGGTCACTCTTGAATTATACTCTGTCAGTCAGTCAACAACTTGCTAAACCGGGAGCAACGCAATTCTATTATCAGTCCCTTTTTAAATTCAGAAATTATTGTTCTGCAGAGAGAGAGAGAAGAAAAAAAGTCCTTGGCATTTAGAGATGATTCTCTCAGCAATATAGAACTGAATTATTAAGTTCTGGAAGGAGAGGTTCAGCTGTGGTGATAAAAGGGGATAATCTGAGAGGTCAGTAAATCATCATCATGAGTTTTTAACGTATGATTAACTGAGAGATACCCAGGATCAGTCTATTTCCTAAGCTGTCAATTCTTCTTCTTTCTCCTCACCCGAGGGTGTTTATTGATGCTGGGGCCATTTCTCACAAGCTGCTATCTCGCAAGGCGAGGGGATGTGCCGTTTGATACGATTTGCTCGTCACTGGGCTGGGATGTCCGGCCCACGTACTTGACATCACGCCAGCACTGAAATTCATATGCCATGACACTCGCTGGTTTCAGGGGCACCTTGCCCATCCAGGGTAATCCGAGGTCAAATGTGGTGGCTTTCGGTCCACTCCTGAGCTTGGGCGATGTGCAGCACGTAGTGATCTGACCAGGGTAGCCATTATCCCGCAGGATTGACGCCCGGATGTCAAGCACCTTAGCACCAAGCTTGCGTGGTGGGCAAATGGCTCGGGCCCCATTTATGAGGTTGCTGATTTGGCCAATCTTTCAGCGTGCGGAACTGTAGAAGTGCCACAGTGTATATTGACCAGCGAAGGTAGACTTGCGGCAGACGAGGGTGGCACGGTGGTTAGCATTGCTGACTCAGGGCGCCGAGGACCCCGGTTCACAGTCCGTGCGGAGTTTGCGCGTTCTCCCAGTGCCTGCGTGGGTCTCACCCCCACAACCCAAATCTGGGCAGGCTAGATGGATTGGCCACGCTAAATTGCCTCTCAATTGGAAAAAAAAGGACTTGTGGCGGACGGTAGCGCAGAGCTTGTTGGCAGATTTCACAACTTGAAGGGACTTTGAGGAGAAGCAGCTTGTTTGAGCGTTCCATTTCAAGGTGAATTTCAGCACAGGGTGGAACCCATTCAGCTGTGTCAGGAAGTTCCGAAGTGAAGCCGTTCGCAACTAAACAAAGCTTGAGGCGACAGCCATTCCCTGGTTCACTCCTAATGGCAATTCCTTGGTCCGATCAGTGTTGAGCTGCCTGGTTTGAAACTAAAACATGGCAGTGAACAGCGAACTGCCCTTTTCTGCATTCGCGATGGCAACGCCTCTACCAATCAAAGCCCACTTACCAACAAATCAGCACTCTCTTCTCATGCAGTATAAGTTGTTGTTGCCTTTACTGTTGGTTTCTCTTGTTGCGTTTCACTCTGATGAGTGCAAGTCCAAAAGCTTTGACAGCATGTCTCTTCTTTCAGCCTTGGCCAACGGATGTTCGTGCCAGACGAGAAGCCCTGCCGCAAACAAGCACAAACGCAGGGCGCTTGGGTGTCCCGGTATGTTCTGAAAAGCCACGACGAACGTGATCAACTGGGGCTCATTAGAGTCAACAAGATTGTGAAGTGGGGTCCCAGTCCACGCACTGTCGCATAAAGTGCCACGCCGACACTCCAGTGCAGCGGCAAGGAAGTGCTGCACTGTCACAAGTGCCATCTTCCAGCTCAGACATCGAATCAAGGCCATGACTGTCCTCGGAAAGGAAGAGGAGGTGAATTACCCCTGGTGCAACCTGACCGATATCTACCCCTTCGCTGACATCACCAAAACAGATTTTCTGGTTATTGTTACACTGCTATTTATGGAAGCATGCTGTGCGCAAATTAGCTTTCGCAATTCCTGCATTCTAACCATGATTAAAAGTCAAGGAATACTTCACTGACTTGCAAAGCGCTTCCGGATGCTCGGTGATCATGCAAAGGACGGTGTGAATGCCAATACTTCCTCAAGTCAGTCAGTCAACAACTCATTACACCAAGAGCAAAGAATTTCTATCACCATTGCATTTCAGGTTTTGAAATGATTGTTTTGGGTATGAAATACAAACAATTAACAATGGCCAAGGGAAAAGAAATGCTTCCCAGAATCCCCCAGCAAAGATCTCTCAGGGTGGCGCCAGGCGCTCAAGGAGCTCAATGGCCGACCCTTGTCCTTATGTTCCTGAGATTTTCATCCCAAGATGAGTTTCTCTGACGTTCAGGGAAGGACAGTGTCCTGTGTCTTGTCACCACTGCTTGTAGCATCTTCTTCCACAAGGGTTTGACTTTTGGTCGGGAGATGCAAGCCTGATCTTCCCCTCACTCAACATCAGTACAGGGGCAGTGGACAGCACTGCGGAGTGTAGCCACTTAAAATGGCCAACTCCCGATTCAAAATGGCGAACGGCAAAGGCTGATGGGAAAGTCAGCCAACAGGACAAAAACGAGCAGCTGCAGATTGGCTGTGTATTTACCTCTGAAAAGGCCAGACAAGATCGATACCAGCAACCACCAGCGTAACAAAACACCAGCCATCTGCATATTAATGAGCAATCCCCGGGAACAACAAGCAACATTTAGACACATAAAGCCAAACCAGACTCTTCGGCGCCAGCAGAAGCCAACACAAAAGGAGGTGAACGAGCACCTCAAGACCGCCCATCGATCAGGGAACCGCTCCAGCATTGGAGAAAATCGAACCAAGCGATTGGGACAAAGTCCAATCACTTGGGACCAGGTACAGGGTCCGCCCCGAAAGGCGGGAAGCCCCTGGGGACTATAAGAATTGAGCCCCAAGTTCAAGGCGCACTCTTACACCGCTTGCAGCTCTCTTCACTTGCTCTTCAGCTCTCTTCCACCGCTTCCAGCTCTCCTCAGCTCCAACTCTTCAACAGCCGCTCAAAACTGTAAGTCTTACTTCAATGCTCACTACGAGATAGGCGCTCCTAGCTACCAATCTGTACCAACTTCGAATCCCGCAGGCTCAGAACCCAAACGAAAGGCCATTCGTTTCCCTGACCTGGTGGGCCAGTTCCAAGTTAAGTATAGGCCTGTTAGCTGTAGAAGTAGCTTAGATGTAGAATTTGTGCATGAGTAGCGATTACTGTGTAAAATAAATGTGCTTTGATTTAAACCTTACTAATCGGTGTGTTGGATTATTGATCATTACTCGGACTTGAACCACGTGGCGGTATCATAAGGATACCTGGCGACTCAAGAGCAAAGGTGATAAAACAGAGCAATTAAACTGAGGCAAAGTTAGCAACAGGAGGAACTCGCTTGGTTCACATCCCAGCCCGTGGCTGGTGTTGTCACGTTGCTCGTGCCGAGGTCGACTTGAGCAGTAAAGACCAGTTTGGAATCTGAGCAACGGGTTCTCCTTTCCTGAGACTAAGTGTTGACGCTGGGGCAGGATTCGTGGTCTTCCACGATCGTGGAGGGGCTGGCACCTTCGCCACGTGGAACACAATCGATTCCAATGAGAAACGGTGCCGGATTCACCGGGCCCATGAGCGACACTTGGGAAGCTGACAAGCTGCAGCCGCATAAACACATTACAATCCCCCCGCACGCTCATCCCAGCCAACAAGATGGCACTGGTTGTGCTGGAGCACGTCAATCCCACTGATAGGTCGGCTGGGGCCAGAGGGCATCTAAGGGGAGCCCTGGGGGGGCACCCATACGACCTGTGGCCATAAGTTGACGGTGGTCAGTCAGCGCCGTCCGCCGCTGTATGGCTACCGTTCCGGCTGCGGCAATGGTGTTCCATGCCCGTCCACCCCAACCCCACAGCCCACCTCCTGGCCATCCCCCGCTACTCCCTCCCGGGCCCTGGCACAAGCCGCCCCCGGCCAGCAGCCACGACTGTCAGCAAACTATGGCCATGTTAGACACTTTCTGTACCTCCTCTCTCTCCCTCAGCGGCCATGGTGCCTGCTTCACGATTTTTCCAAGCGCGAGTCAACCTCGCTGTCAGGAATTCTCCCCAGTGGAGGCGGAGCACCGTGGAGGCCCCGGAGAATACCGGGTCAGGCCCGCTAATGATATGCCAACGGCGTTTATTGTACGTGTGGAGTGGAACGCACTGACGGTGCTGTCGAGGTGACAGAGAATTGCGATTTGGCGTGAAACCGGCGCCCGGCATGATTTTGGCGTCAAAACCGATTCACCGCCCAATCGCATTTCCTGATTCCGGCAACGGCCAACGGAAAAACCCGCCCGAGGTCATGATGTTGAATGTGGCTCAGTTTGATCATGCCAAAGGACAGATCTGCTCTCTGAACCCTCCATCTCATAGAATCATAGAATTTACAGTGCAGAAGGAGGCCATTCGGCCCATCGAGTCAGCACCGGCTCTTGTAAAGAGCACCCTACCCAGGTCAACATTTCCACCCTATCCCCATAACCCAGTAATCCCACCCAACACCAAGGGCAATTTTGGACACTAAGGGCAATTTATCATGGCCAATCCACCTAACCTGCACATCTTTGGACTCGGTTCAGAGTTGAAAGTTAACGTTGACACACATTCTAAATCGCTTCTCAGACGTGAACCTTCAATCCCGTTCAATATTCCAGATTAAGAATTCTGCTGAGGATTTGCCCGGCTCAGGTGGGACTGGAATTTTCACAGCCTCGGGCTAGTCATCCAGGGCCCAATGCCCAAATTCCTGCCCATCACTCTTGGCTGTTAGTTGACCAGCCGGCAACACCTCCAGAACACCTGAGCCAGGTGAACCTCACGCAGAAAATGGCCGGGACCACCCAGAGCAGCACAGCCAGCAGACGATGCACTAATTCACTTGCCCTGGTCCGCTCAAATTGTGACTGTGGCCACCCCAAATCAGGCCTTCGAGTGAAATTCCGCTCTGAAAGGTCTGCTATTGCTGCTTCTCCAGCCACACTAATAAAAGAAACGGAATCAGAAAGCTTTTGACGGAGCTGTTGGCGTTCCCACTTCTAGGACCGCCCACAACCACCTCTGTTCCCACACCTGCCGCTGGAACACTTACCCACGCCCTTCTCATCTTCAACCTTGATGACTTCAATCCTTTCCAGGTCGGTAACCCATCCCTCCCCCTCCTTAAAGTTTGGTCCATTGAAACCATCTTGCCAAAAGGCCACTAGGCTCCCTTCTATAACAGCTCCCAGCCTTCTACCTCAGGTATAAAGGCCATCCAAGGCCTTGCCCCTGTCAATACCTGTCAACCCCACTTACCTCCCAAGAACTGTCACATCCCTCTGAACCTAGCCTCCTTAGCCTTCCTTCCTTCCTTCCTCCAAACCAGCAGACAAAGGAGGGGCCACCGTCATACTGAACAGAACGGACTACTGCAAAGAAGTATACCGACAACTCAACAACCAGGAACACGACAGACAGTTACCCGCAGATCCGCCCAAGGAATACATCCGCCAACTCAACAGACTGATCAAGACCTTGGATCCACACCTTCAGAGCACCCTACGTGCTCTCATCCCACGTACTCCCCGCATTGGAGATCTCTACTGCCTCCCGAAAATACACAAGACCAACACACCAGGCCGCCCTATCGTTTCAGGCAATACGAGAACCTCTCTGGCGACATCGAGGGCATCTTGAAACCCATCGTACAAGGTACGCCCAGCTTCTGTCGCGACACGACGGACTTCCTACAGAAACTCAGCACCCATGGACCAGTTGAACCAGGAACATTCCTCGTCACAATGGACGTCTCGGCACTCTACACCAGCATCCCCCATGATGACGGCATTGCTGCAACAGCCTCAGTACTCAACATCGACAACTGCCAATCTCCAGACGCAATTCTGCAACTCATCCACTTCATTCTGGATCACAACGTCTTCACCTTCGACAACAAGTTCTTCATCCAGACGCACGGAACAGCCATGGGGACCAAATTCGCACCCCAATACGCCAACATCTTCATGCACAAGTTTGAACAAGACCTACTCACCGCACAGGACCTTCAACCGACGTTATACACCAGATACATCGATGACATTCTTTTTCCTTTGGACCCACGGCGAAGAATCACTGAAACGACTACACAATGACATCAATAAGTTCCATACCACCATCAGACTCACCATGGACTACTCTCTAAAATCAGTTGCATTCTTGGACACACTCATCTCCATCAAGGACGGTCACCTCAGCACTTCGCTTTACCGCAAACCCACGGATAACCTCACGATGCTCCACTTCTCCAGCTTCCACCCTAAACACATTAAAGAAGCCATCCCCTATGGACAAGCTCTCCGTATACACAGGATCTGCTCAGACGAGGAGGAGCGTAACAGACATCTACAGACGCTGAAAGATGCCCTCGTACGAACGGGATATGGCGCTTGACTCATAGATCGACAGTTCCAACGCGCCACAGCAAAAAACCGCACCGACCTCCTCAGAAGACAAACACGGGACACAACCGACAGAGTACCCTTCGTCGTCCAGTACTTTCCCGGAGCGGAGAAACTACGACATCTTCTTCGCAGTCTTCAACATGTCATCGATGAAGATGAACATTTTGCCAAGGTCATTCCCACACCCCCACTACTTGCCTTCAAACAACCGCGCAACCTCAAACAAACCATTGTTTGCAGCAAACTACCCAGCCTTCAGAACAGTGACGACAACACCACACAACCCTGCCATGGCAATCTCTGCAAGACGTGCCAGATCATCGACATGGATACCACTATTACACGTGAGAACACCACCCACCAGGTACGTGGTACATACTCGTGCGACCCGGCCAACGTTGTCTACCTCACACGCTGCAGGAAAGGATGTACCAAAGCGTGGTACATTGGCGAGACCATGCAGACGCTGCGACAACGAATGAACGGACATCGTGCGACAATCACCAGGCAGCCTTCAGGACGCGCGACAACGCAGAATCACCGAGCAGAAACCTATAGCCAAGTTCCGCATACATGAGTGCGGCCTCAACCGGGACCTGGGATTCATGTCGCATTACATTCATCCCCCACCATCTGGCCTGCGAAATCCTACCAACTGTCCTGGCTTGGTACAATTCACACCTCTTTAACCTGAGCTTACCCCTATCTCTGGATCAGTAAACACTTAATTAACTGCAAATGCTCGCATTCAAAGCATTTTCTTGCATCTTTGAATTTGTCTATTTTTCTGGAACATCCCTCTTCATTCACCTGAGGAAGGAGCAGCGCTCCGAAAGCTAGTGTTTGAAACAAACCTGTTGGACTTTAACCTGGTGTTGTAAGACTTCTTACTGTTCCTTCTTTCCATTCGCCCCACCATGTGCGGCCGTGCCTTGGGTTGTCGAAACGCCACTCTGGGATCCTGTCCCTTCACTTCTCTCTCCCCTTTCCAGGCCCACTTCTTTGAGGAACCTTTCATCACTCTTCCAAATATGTCCTCCAAATTCAAACTGTTTTTACTGCGTTAAAGTTGGACAGAAATGCAAATTGTCACTGAGTCGTCAAGCCAGGCCCCGTCTCCTTATTCGAGGAGACTTTAAATAGCTTACGGCACTACTGACAGGAGCGGAGCTCCGATTGTGTCATGAGCAATGTCTATCGTGCTCTCACCTCACCATCAGAATCATATAATCTAATTATTCTCATCATTGCTACTTGCAAAAGGATGACTACCCTTCCTCCGCCTAACACAGCACTTGAGAGTAATTCATTTTATGTTAAGTTATTTGAGATGTTTCTGAGATTTGTGCTGAGGTGCTATCAGACGCAAGTCTTTTCGAAGCGCACAGCCCATCCGGGAGGGAAGAGAGGGTCGTGTCAATGTTCGGGGTTCAGAGGTTGGAACACGCGGATTGTCCTCCACTATTTCAGACGCTAACTAACCTGCTGTGGGGTTTTGTTTTTGATCTCTTTATTAACTGATGGACGACATGATATAATTAATGCCTAATTAATTAAACAACTTACAAATGTGATCTGTGGACACACATATCAGTACAATAACATCATTGCAAATAATTATGTCCCAACGCAACTGAAAGGTCGATTACTGAGCTATCTTTTCAGGAGCCCTGTCTGATAGCTGCTCTCACATGTTCTACTTAAGCTAATTAATCGGCACTTCAACCTATGTGTCATTTCAAAGTAATAACATTGTGAAATACATCTGACAAATAAGCTTTAAAGTAAGGTTTACAATCTTGAAGCTAATTGATTACTTTTAATGACTTGGTTGAATCAGCGAGGAGCACGCTTGATAATGGATGGGGATAGCTCTTATTGGAAGAGAATAGTCATTTTATTTGGTTTGTTCATCATTCCGAATCACCAATACAAAGAAGCTGGATGGTTTTTTTTTTAAATTGCAGATGCATCAGTTGAATAGGAAGCTGACTTTTTGCTTGTTTGAAACAATTAAAAAGCAAAATTTTCATTTCTGCGTAACCTTGTCACGCTCTCAAGGAGCTCCAGACGGTTTGGACACCAGGAAAACACCTCTGAAAAGTGGAGCGAGAGAAATAACAGGTGCTGAAACGGTGAGGTGCCATCAACGCACCAAAAGACAGCGCCGAGCAGATTTGCCAGAATGCTACCGGGGCTAAGGGACTTCAGTTATGCGGAGGGACTGGAGAAGCTGGGGTTGCAGGCCTTGGAGGAGATAATGCGAGGCGGACCGAGAACAGGAAATATGAGAAGTTACTCCGCAAGTCAGGCAGCATCTGCGAAGAGAGAGGAAGGGGGTGAAATCAGTGACCTGGAATGCACGGCCTGAAATGGTGGTGCAAACAGGTTCAATCCCAACACTCAGCAGGGGAATTGGAAAATTCTCCAAGAGGGGAACGTTGCAGGAGTGAAGGCTAGGAATGCTGAAGCACGTGGAGTAGGAGACAATAATCAACATGGGTTTATGGGACGGTTGTTAACTGTCCAAAGGCTTGGGCGAGGCTGGCTCCAAGCCTGCGAAGGACCCGAAGATGTCACGGACTATCGCGTGATTCAACTCTTAAAGAGACCGCGTACGACACAACAATACCAAACCACCCTTTACATCGAAGGTCCAACATTACAAATATCCCTAATGGTCCGTATTATGCGTTTCACGATGCTGGAAATGTGAATCACGATCGGGCAGAGAATCGCGGGTGATCAACAAAAATCTAGGTTTGCGCCCGGCGCCCATTCCGATGTCATGCTCTGGTCCCTCGCGGGCGGCGATATGGATGTTTGCGCCCTGCGGCAGCGGGTCCATGCAAAACCGCCATTTGCTTGGATTTCAATTTCATTAGCAGGTTGGGCACTTCATGTTTTTTGTGAGGGCCACGAAGAATCCAGCAAGAGTTTCAAGGATACAAAGAAATAACATTTATTTACAATAACATAAAAATATACAGCAGCAGCAACTTCGCTTGCTGCTTACTCCTTCCTGCTGGTTCCAAACTGGCCAGCTTTATGAATACAGGGAGTCTGCTAATGATTTCTGCGCCCCTCTCATTGGGGAAGCTCATACTCCCACAGGATTATGGGATTGTCATTAGTCCCCAGCCAATGGTAAGCAGGCAGGTTATAACATCCCTCCCCCCCAAAGTCCAAGGAATCCACCGAAGACCCTGGCGAAGGAGGGCGTCGGACTCGTTTTGCTGCAGGCCGGACACCATTTGCACGAGGCGCTGGATCGGGTGGCATGTAACGAGATGGAGACCGGCGCTTCCGTGATGAACGGTGTAACGGTTGTACATCCACGGTCCGTGGGCCCGAGGATTCCCCCTCTGATGCGTCCTGTGTCTCCATCTCAGAGTCAGAGTCTGCTGCCTCTGTCATCTCGACGTCTCTATCTCCACGCGGTTCTGTAACGACCTGCGCAGGCTTTGAGTGAGGCACCAGAGGAAGATTGTGAGGACTACTTTCCATTGTCTCTGGTCTCTGCGGCTGTAGAAATGAGCTCCGGGGGTGGGGAATCTTTGGAAGGGATAGTCTTCTGGACCGAACATGGTCTTCATGTTTGCGCTGGAGACGGCCCTGGGCTTGCACCTGGTAAGATATAGGGCCAGTTTGGCGAAAAATTACACCAGGGACCCACTGGGCACCACCAGCAAAATTCCGAATGAACACTGGGTCACCAGGCGCAAACTGCCGAATCGGCTGATGCCGAGAAAATCCCTGTCCCTGCCGTTCTTGTGTGCGGCGTACTTTTGTGCCAATGTCCGGGAAAACCATACTAAGGCGGGTGCGAAGTCTCCGGCCCATTAGGAGTTCTGCGGGAGCTACCCCAGTCACCGCATGGGGGGTGGTCCTATACGAAAAGAAAAAGCGAGCCAGTCTCGTGTCCATTGACCCGGAAGACTGCTTCTTTAGGCCTCGTTTGAATGTCTGCACTGCGCGCTCCGCCAACCCATTTGAAGCCGGGTGGTAAGGGGCAGTGGTGATATGGCATATGCCGTTCATCTTCATGAACCTCGCAAACTCCTCACTGGTGAATGGAGTGCCGTTATCCGTGACCAGCACCTCGAGGAGGCCATGCGTTCTAAAAGACAAACGCATCTTCACAATTGCTGCGCAGGACGTTGTGCCTAGCATTTTATGCACCTCTAGCCATTTAGACTGGGCGTCGATTAATAAAAGGAACATGGATCCTTGAAAAGGGCCGGCGAAATCCGCATGCAAGCGCGCCCAAGGCCTCCCTGGCCATTCCCAGTGATGTAGGGGCGCGGCCGGCGGAAGCTTCTGATGCTCCTGACAAATGGAGCAGTTTTGGGCCACCTTCTCAATGTCGGCGCCGAGGCCTGGCCACCAAACATAACTCCGGGCCAACATTTTCATTTTGGTCACATCTGGATGCCCATTGTGCAAGTCTCTTAGTATCAGCTCCTGGCCTTTTTCCGGGACAATCACACGCGTCCCCCACTAGAGGATGCCATCTTCCACACTGAATTCTGACAGCTTGGAGGAAAATGCCCGCAACTCGCCTGGGAGCGGCCTATGCTGCCCACCATACAGGACTATGTGTCGAACCTTTGACAGGGCTGGCTCCGTCTGGGTCCACTCACGGATCTGTGATGCCGTGACAGGCAAGGTGTCCATAAAATTTAGGGTTGCAACCACCTCACCGGTCGTGGGGATCGACATGGGGCCGGTCGATAAAGGCAATCAGCTCAGTGCGTCGGCATTCGCTATCTGCGTTCCTGGTTTGTGCTCCAGAGAATACTCATATGCAGCGAGCAACAAAGCCCAGCGCTGGATCCGTGCGGATGCAATGGGCGGTATTGGCTTATCCTCTCTGAAAAGTCCCAGCAGAGGCTTATGATCAGTCACGATAGTGAAGTGGCAGCCATACACTTACTGGTGGAAACGTTTCACCTCAAAAACCACTGCCAGGCCCTCCTTCTCGATCTGTGCGTACTTTTTTTCCTCTGCAGTCAATGTGCGGGAGGCGAAAGCTATCGGCCGCTCAGCCCCGTTCTCCATCTTGTGGGACAGGACGGCCCCAATACCATACGGGGATGCATCACGTGACGAGCAAAGGCTTTCCAAGATCACAGTGGGTTAGTAACCCGACAATGACAATTGTTGTTTTACCCGCCGGAAAGCGGTTTCTTGCGGCTGACCCCAAACCCAGGTGTGACTTTTCTTTCGCAGTAGATGCAACGGGGCCAGCGTAGTTGCCAGATTGGGGAGGAACTTCCCATAATAGTTTACGAGGCCGAGAAAAGAACGAAGATGCGAAGTATCATTCGGGGCGGGGGCCTGTTGAATCGCGCGCACCTTCTCTGCGACGGGGTGCAAACCTTCGCGGTCCACCCGATAACCCAGGTAGACTACTTCCTTCGCCTGAAAGACACACTGTGTGTGACGTAAACAGACTCCAGCCTCCGAAAAGCGTCTGAGGACAGCCTGCAGATTGTCCAAATGTTCCTGCTCTGACGTCCCTGTGATCAAAACGTCATCTAAATAGACAGCGACACGTGGTAAACCTCTCAAAATGCCTTCCATAACATGTTGAAAAATAGCACTCCAAAGGGAAAAAGTGTATATTCATACAGGCCCCGGTGTGTATTCATCGTTTCATATGGTCGGGAGGCAGGGTCCAGCTCCAACTGTAGGTAGGCGTGACTCATATCTAATTTTGTGAATATGAGTCCACCTGCAAGCTTCGCATAGAGATCCTCTATGGGTAGCACGGTAGCATAGTGGTTAGCACAATTGCTTCACAGCTCCAGGGTCCCAGGTTCGATTCCGGCTTGGGTCACTGCCTGTGTGGAGTCTGCACATCCGCCCCGTGTGTGCGTGGGTTTCCTCCGGGTGCTCCGGTTTCCTCCCACAGTCCAAAGATGTGCAGGTTAGGTGGATTGGCCATGATAAATTGCCCTTAGTGTCCAAAATTTCCCTTAGTGTTGGGTGGGGTTACTGGGTTATGGGGATAGGATGGCAGTGTTGACCTTGGGTAGGGTGCTCTTTCCAAGAGCCGGTGCAGACTCGATGGGCCGAATGACCTCCTTCTGCACTGTAAATTCTATGATAATCTATGCGAGGCATTGGATATCGGTCGAGTCGGGAAGCCGTATTCACTGTAAGTTTATAGTCGCCGCACAAGCGAACTGTGGCATCTGGCTTCATTACAGGTACAACTGGTGCTGCCCAGTCAGCGAAACGGATGGGCCTGATAATATCCAAAGTTTCCAAACGAGTGAGCTCCCCTTCTACATTCTCGAGCAAGGCGTAAGGCACGGGCGCGCCCGGAAATAGCGCGGCGTGGCTCCTGGTTCGACTTGGATATGGGCTACGGCCCCTTTTATTTTCCCCAAACCGGGCTGGAATACATCTGGGTATCGTCCTAGCACCTCAGTCAACCCTCCAGAATCTGTTTGGAGGATGTGCTGCCACTGCAACTGCAAATGGTGCAACCAGTCCCGACCCAACAGGCTGGGCCCATGGCCGTGCACCACGGTAAGTGGGAAACGCCCCTCCTGGCATCCATAAACAACAGGGGTAATCGTAGTTCCTGCAATGTCCAATGGTTCCCCCGTGTAGGTGGCCAACCTGGCCTGTGTGTCGGTTAATGTGAGGGTCTGTATACCCTGCTTCATGCGGTCGAATGTCCTCTGGGCGATCACGGAGACCGCTGCGCCAGTGTCCAACTCCATCTCAAGCGGGTGACCATTGACCCGTACTGTCACCTTAATGGGGGCCACACGGGGAGCTCCCACACAATGCAGCTGCAGGCAGTCGTCCTCCGTCTCCACGTCCTCAGGAGTAGTCGCCGCAGGTTCATCCACATGGAAGGTACGGCCCCTTGCCTGGTCCCAGTTTCGATCGGAACGACGGCGCCTCTGGCGCCCCAGGACCGGCGTCCATGACGAGGTCGGCGCCTATAAGTCTGACACGTACATGGCTCCTCATCCATTGGTTCTGGAGAAGGCACCCTTCAGGGAGGAATGTCCGACGTCCATTGGCTTCGATCCGGACGTCGCCTCACCCAAGGTACCACAGGAGTGGGGGGGGCTGTTTTTGGACGGAATGGGTTGCGCCCCAAGGCATGCACTTCCATTTCCTGTAGCTCCTGCACTCCTCGTTCTGCGCTCTCTCTGGACAATACTATTTGAATGGCCTGTTGAAAAGTCAATGTTGGCTCAGCTAACAACTTTCTCTGGGTGGCCGCATTGTTATTACCGCAAACCAAACGGTCGGGTAACATTTCTGACAAGGTCTCACCATAGTCACAGTACTCCGCAATCCTGCGTAGCCTGGATAGAAAGTCGGCAAGGGATTCTCCTGGGGTCCTCTCAGCGGTATTAAACCGGTAATGTTGGACTATCGTGGACGGGGTTGGGTTAAAATGCTGCCCCACTAAATTCACAAGTTCATCAAACGTTTTGGTGTCCGGCGCAGTTGGGTACGTAAGGCTCCTAATCACCCCAAACGTATGCGGGCCGCAGGCGGTGAGCAATATCACCACCTGGCACTCGTTTCCGGTGATATTGTTTGCCCGGAAATCGTAACGCATCCGTTGTGCGTACTGGTTCCAGCTTTCCAGCGCAGCATCAAAAACATCCAAATGTCCATACAGAGGCATGGTGTAATAGAGAACAACTTCCAACCTGTATCCAACAAAAATCCAGGGAGGTGGCTTCAGCAGTGGAAAAAGCTCTTCACTCTAACTCGCGTCGCCATTTTTGTGAGGGCCACGAAGAATCCAGCACGAGTTTCAAGGATACAAAGAAATAACATTTATTTACAATAACATATATACAACAGCAGCAGCAACTTCGCTTGCTGCTCACTCCTTCCTGCTGGTTCCAAACTGGCCAGCTTTATTTATACAGGGAGTCTGCTAATGATTTCTCCCCCCCCACCACCCCCCCCCTCTCATTGGGGAAGCTCATACTCCCACAGGATTGTGGGATTGTCATTAGTCCCCACCCAATGGTAAGCAGGCAGGTTATAACAATGTTCCACCCTTCCAAGACGCTCCACCCCTCTTAGGCGGACGTCTCACAGGTGCGAATTAGTGCAAGTATTGACAGTGCAAGTATTGGGCATAAAAAATACTGAAAAAGCCACAAACATTGGCGGGCTTGCTCGGGGGGTGGCTGCCCGGGTCAGGGGCAGGAGTGGGAGGGAGGAGACTTGGTGCCCAGTCCGTGGACTCATTGTGTCCCCCTCAGGATCGGGGTTCCCTGGTTCAGACTGCCATTGCTGCTCTCTGCCTTTTAAACCCCTGTATGGGGTGACTTACACGCCATTGGCTGCTCACGGCTGAGTGCTGTGTATGTCCTTTGAATGTTCAGAAGCCCTCTATTCATCTGGGAGTCCACCCAGGCTGTCCCTCTGGACACCCTCATACCCCAGTTGTATCTTCAAGGTGATGGGTGGGGCCAGGCTCAATCAGGGGTCCACCAGGTGTTGGCACTCCTCGGAAAAGCGGCCCCAATGAAGCAGAGGACCAGCAGAGCTCACCCCAACCAGAGGATACCTACACAGTGGCCTCCGGAGACCCCTCCTTGGTTCTCTGCCCCTCTCAGGGCAGGGGATACACCAGTTCCCCTTCGTCCTGCCAGATCACCAACTCTCTCCTTCCGGTGAGGCTGGCAAAGCTGACTGCCTCTGCCACCACCTTCCTGATGGTGTTCAGGAGGGCAGGCCCATCCTGGGGAGAGGGTGACCCTCCGCTCTTCCCTGGCGTGGAGCCATGGGCCCACCTCAGTCTCTCAACCTCGGCGGCCGGGAACAGGTCTTCCGTGAGCCATGTTGGTGGCTGCAGTGAGTGTGTGATGAGTGGAGCGCTTAAAAATACCTTCAGCTGCCTGGCTCTTCAACGCTAACTCAGGCCGCAGCGGTTAGAATAGGCACTGGGCCGGGAATTGCTCTGAATTTGCGCTGGCAGAATGCTGGCCCATTCACTTACCAAATATCCAACGGGAACGGGAATAGCCCGCAATTCAGTCTCGACAGTAACATGTAGTCACCCAAATGGAGAATTCCAGCCAGGATTTTTACATAGACATTAAACATATGTATACCTGGGCAGCACGGTAGCATTGTGGATAGCACAATTGCTTCACAGCTCCAGGGTCCCAGGTTCGATTCCAGCTTGGGTCACTGTCTGTGCGGAGTCTGCACATCCTCCCCGTGTGTGCGTGGGTTTCGTCCCGGTGCTCCGGTTTCCTCCCACAGTCCAGGTGCAGGTTAGGTGGATTGGCCATGATAAATTGCCCTTAGTGTCCAAAATTGCCCTTAGTGTTGGGTGGGGTTACTGGGTTATGGGGATAGGGTGGAGGTGTGGACCTTGGATAGGGCACTCTTTCCAACAGCCGGTGCAGACTCGATGGGCGGAATGGCCTCCTTCTGCACTGTAAAGTCTATGATAATCTATGATACACAAGGGCAGGCACTCAATTATTACACATTGGTAATACAGTAAAGAGGAAAGAGGATCTGGTGGGTGTCTGTCTGACACTGATTGCCCTGCGCACTTCAGGGACTTGATTGTCCTTGACCTTAGATTTATTCTCAGGTCCTTCTGTGGATGTCGCTACCCTGGAAGGTGTTACAGTCCCTACAGAAGGAAGATGAGCATTAGTCGGGAATTCTTTGACAATCTCTGATTCAGCGGATTGACCACAAGTCACAGTCACAGGATACCCTCCATCCTGCTGTGTTGGACGACCATGTGCCAAATGGGATAGACTTCGAACAGATTTAGCAACTCAAGACTGGGCATCCATGAGGCTCTGTGGGCCACCCGCCGCAGCAGAATTGTACTCAGCCACAATCCATAACCACATGGCCCGGCATATCCCCCACCCTACCATTACCACCAAGCCAGGGGATCAACCCTGGTTCAATGAAGAGTGCAGGAGAGCGTGGCAGGAGCAGCATCAGGCGTACCGACAAATGAGGTGTCAACCCGGTGAAGCGACAAAACTGGACTACTTGTGTGCCAAACAGCAGAAGCAGCAAGTGATAGACAGAGCTAAGCGATTCCGCAATAAACGCGTCCGATCCAAGTTCTGCAGTCCAGCTGTAAATGGTGGTGGACAATTAAACAACTCACTGGAGGAGGAGGCTCCACAAATATCCCCATCCTCAATGATGGGAGGGGCCCCGCACATATGTGCAAACGACAAGACTGAGAACATTTGCAACAATCTTCAGCCAGAAGTGCCGATTGGATGATCCATCTCGGTCTCCTCCGGAGGTCCCCAGTATCACAGATGTCAGCCTTCAGCCAATACTCCACTTGATATCAAGAAATAGTTGAAGGCACTGGATACTGCAAACGCTATGGATCCTGACAATATTCCGGCAATAGTACTGTGCATTGTGACCTCCTCCGATGCAACAGTAACTTGCATTTGTGTCGCGCAGGGAGATATGAGGGAAAAAAAACAAAAGCAAAGTCAAAGAAGCAGGTCTTACGGAGGTAGCAAGGGGCCAAGTGAGGTGAGGGAATTGGCAGTCAGCAAAATTAGAAGGTTGATGGAAAGTCAGTCATGCTCAAGTAAAGCTTGCCTTTGAGCAGTTAAGATTAAGTTGGTGATCTGTTCGGGCCAGGTGTCAAGTGTGACCTCGAAGTGAAAACCTTTGGCAAAAGCAAGGGATAGCAGCCTTGTTGTAACGGGGGTTGCACCCAGTAATGATTTCTGTGCACAATAACAGCCTGTGCATGGGAAACTGTGCCTCAGTCTTGCTTCCCCGCTCTTGGACACAAGCTACAAACAGCACATAAGCCTTCAATGAGAAATATCTGCGAGTAAAACACAATTTCTTTGACAACATATCCATCAGCGCGCGTCAGTCATTGAAGTCATTATGCCTTGATCAAGTGGGGGGTTTCCTGACCCTAGACGCTCTCGTGTTTTCCTGAAAGGAATGTTCGCGGATGGAATGGAGTCCGGGATCGGGTGCTGCATTCAATGAAACCGCCTGAAGAGGCCGGCCGTGCACAGAATGAAAGGGCCACTCAGACTAGAAGCATACATAGGTAATAGGAGCAGAGGGAGGCCATTTGGCCCTTCGAGCCTGCTCCCCCATTCGTCACGATCGTGGCCGATCGCCCAACTCAACAACCTAAGGGCAGCACGGTAGCACAAGTGGATAGCACTGTGGCTTCACAGCACCAGGGTCCCAGGTTCAATTCCCCGCTGGGTCACTGTCTGTGAGGAGTCTGCACGTTCTCCCGTGTGTGCGTGGGTTTCCTCCGGGTGCTCCGGTTTCCTCCCACAGTCCAAAGACGTGCAGGTTAGGGGGACTGGCCATGATAAATTGCCCTTAGTGACCAAAAAGGTTAGGAGGGGTTGTTGGGTTACGGGGATCGGGGGGAAGTGAGGGCTTAAGTGGGTTGGTGCAGACTCGATGGGCCGAATGGCCTCCTTCTGCACTGTATGTTCTATGTTCCATGTAATCCTGCTTTCTCCCCATAACCCTGGATCCCATTCACCTCAAGTGCCATATCTAGCCGCCTCTTTAAGTGTGCTCAGTGTCTCAGCCTCAACTACTTCCTGTGGTATAGAAACAGGCATCAAAGGCTCCTCGTCCCCGCCATGTTGGGGAGTCTCAACGGGCACCAGAACTTCCAGAATAACATCATGGAATGTGGCCATCTTGTTTGTGCGAGTTCTCAGACAGAACTATCGTATTCGCCCCGCAACCTTGCTCCTTCCCTGGAACGTCACGTGTATTTTATTTTCGAGTGTACATCCAATTCCCTTTGAAGATTATCAGTGAGCCCCCTTCTCACATCCTATCAGGCAGCATAAAGTAACTGGATGCTCTCTCTGCCAATTGTTTGAGACCCATGTCCCCTTAATAACCCCCCTGCCTCTGAAAAAGTATTTTCCTCGTTCACGTCTTCGGAATCATGCACGATTTTGAACAGCTCTGGTAAATCTCCCATTTACCTACTCCGCTTACAGAAGAAAAAAAAAAAATCTTTCAGGGAAGGACAAGATAACACAAAGCGGGGATTATTATTTCATTAGAAGGTCGCTTGCCAAAGAGATACGAAACCCGTTTTCCATTTAACAATATACCTAATTCACTTTCCAACCAGCATTTCGTTTTTTGAACAGTGTTCAAGGTTTGAATGGATATGAAATTGCGGAGTAATTCAGTTGTCAGTCTTTGTTGTGGGCCCGGAGAAATAGTTTTCATATTTTCAGCCTGTGCTGGGCAGAGCATATTCTCTCACAGCGCACAATGAAGAAGACAAAACAGATTGCACGTGTCCCAAGAATTGACCTCGCTCGCTCTCCCCTGAAAATACGCCTTTGGCTGCCATGCACTGAAGCAACTGTGAGGAAAGCGTTGTTTCGACCAACGTTTAGTGGGGAATCCCAAATAGCATTCCTGAAAAGCGATTCCCACGACTGTTCCATCCACTCGGAACGTCGATCATTCTGATTCCATTCACGACGAGCTCCTGATTTTAATGCACCATAGTTTGTCGTCGTATGATCGGATTCATTTTGGGTTAACCTGCAATTTTTGGGTGACTGTTCCCCTGTCTATTTTGGCCAGCCAGCCAATCTATTGGGGAAGCTATTAGACTCAATAATCTGGGATAAAGAGTTAGTTGACATTTGAAAAATTACGGATTAAGAAATTAAACGAGCACATACTTACGAAGGCAGCACAGTAGCACAAGTGGATCGCACTGTGGCTTCACAGCGCCAGGGTCCCAGGTTCGAGTCCCCGCTGGGTCACTGTCTGTGCGGAGTCTGCACGTTCTGCGTGGGTTTCCTCCGGGTGCTCCGGTTTCCTCCCCCAGTCCAAAGACGTGCAGGTTAGGTGGATTGGCCATGCTAAATTGCCCTCGGTGTCCAAAAAGGTTGGGAGGGGCTATTGGGTTCCAGGGATAGGGTGGAAGTGAGGGCTTAAGTGGGTCGGTGCAGACTCGATGGGCCGAATGGCCTCCTTCTGCACTGTATATTGTATGTTCAAAGCACGTTTGCCAATTTGATTGAGTTCCTTGAGGAAGTCACAGAGAGGGCTGAGACAGGTAGCGAAGTGGACTTTGTGCACATGGCCTTTCAAAATCTGAAATCTGAAGTCCCACATGATGAGCAAATCTGAAATGCATTGGGTGGGTAAGGGCAGTGGCTGGATGGCTGAGGCATAAAAGTAGAGAAAGGTGACGAATGGTTTGCAACACTGGAGATGAAAACAAGGTCAGGGACAGACTGGTTAAATGGGGTGGGCCTTGGGAGTGAGCGCAGAGATTTCCCTGGATCGGGAGCGGGGTGAAAGGCTTCAGGTTCGTGGGCGGAGAGGGAAATATTTCATCGAGGTGTTCAAAATCAGACGTTCGGTGAATGGAACAAATTGGATAGCCTGCTGAAAGAACCAACAAAGTTAGGACGGGGCCCTTTCTGCGGTGCATCATTCTGTGGTTCAGAGATTGATTGCAACATATCCATTCTGTTCCAGTGGAGGGAAAATCGACTGCGTAAATGGAAAAGAAAGGACAGCTTACTTACTGGAACCAGAACAGCTGTCGCAAGACGGGACTGTTATTGAGCGGTCCAGGCAGTTCAACCCTCTGAGACATGGTTGCGGGCACTGACAGCCTGCTGCCATTCACCGGCCCCAGTTCCACATGAGGCGCGCCAAAACGAATGGGCCAAATCAATTCTTGCACGTCCCAAGCGAGAAACACCGATGACTACAAATCCATAACCCATCTGCTCTTTTGTTTTTAAGTCTCCACGAAAGTATTGGACATCTCGATACCCTCGTTAAGAGCTATCGGATTAGGCGCACATTTTCTCGTTCCGTTAACTCCTGTCTGTCTTTTTTCTTCCCCCCCCGATTTAGTGTCGAGCTGAAGAAGCGGCCTCGCAATTGAAGGCGGAGGACACGGGTCAATGAAAAGAAAAATCAAGTGCTAGCTGATGGCAGAGTGGGGAATATGAGAGAATCATTTGAGAAAAGGTCTCGGAGACATTCTTGGCGATTCTCAATGAGGTGTCGTTGAATTCCACCAACAACAGCAGGGAAATTGGGCGGCACGGTAGCACAGTGGTCAGCACAACTGCCTCACCGCTCCATGGTCCCAGGTTCGATTCCCGGCTTGGGTCACTGTCTGTGCAGAGTCTGCACGTCCTCCCCGTGTCTGCGTGGGTTTCCTCCGGGTGCTCCGGTTTCCTCCCACAGCCCAAAGATGTGCAGGTGAGGTGGACTGGCCATGGTAAATTGCCCTTAGTGTCCAAAAAGGGTAGAGTTACTGGGTTACGGGGATAAGGTGGAGTAGCGGGCTTAGGTAGGGTGCCCTTTCCAAGGGCCGGTGCAGACTCGATGGGCCGAATGGCCTCCTTCTGCACTGTAAATTCGATGATTCTATGAAAATTAAACTGTTGTGTTTCCTGCCAAACTGTAAAGAGTGGTGAAGGGCCCAATATCAGCCGGCATGGCCAGTGAATAAACAATGACAAGCAGGAGTGAGCTGGGAAGACACCCCTTTCACCCAAAGAATGAAATAATTTGCAGGCCCAAAAGGTAGAGGACTTTCCTGGCCTCCTGAGATGAGGTAACAGTATTCCTCATTGGTGATGCTGAGACTCACAAGGCAGTACCGGGGCCCTGGGGTAATCGGCCGACCTCTCCCTCCTTCCTGACACTCCCTCGACCTCATTCTTCAGCATTACTTCCAGATTCAGTGCACTTTCTCGGCAACCCCTTTCCAACTCGGCGGGGTGGGGGGGAGGGGTGGGGGGGGACAGGGGACGGGATTGCTCATCGGACCCAAGCGGTGGGTGAAGTCGAAGCCAAGACTCGAGAGGTTTTCTTCGCCGGGAAAGTTTATTGTTCTTGTTTGGTCTCGCAGCTCTCCTCCCACTCACCCAGTGTCCCAGCTGTCCCCGCTCCATATGGGCTCAAAGTATTTAATTAACCAATGTCCTTCGCCTTTGTATCCTAACAATATAATTAACATACCATCAACAGCGATTTGCATTTTAGCCATGACAAGTCCACTTAGCAAGAGCTTCAATGGTCATCAAAATGTTTATCAAATGAGCAGGTTCGCGGGTCCTCTTCTGGTTATCCTCCGCCTTGGCCCCTCCCCAAGTGGCCATCCATTATTATGATCCCAGACCAGACCAGCAGTGGCTAGGATACCGAACTGAGACCCTGATATTTTAGTTTATTTTAAGAGTGTGCGGAAAGAATGATTCGCTCCAAGGGTGATTGCATGAAAAAAATAGTGATTTTGTATTTCGGAAACATAGCTTTATTATGAATACAATGTCAAACTTTTTCAGCTTGACAGCCGAAAAGAACAGCTTACCATTTACCTCAAACACTACGACTCAATTTCCCATTAAACAACAAGAAAACAAACATCCAGCTCTCGCTCCATCTTAAAATTAGCATGGACTAGCGTAATATTTGCTTCATAAAACAGATTTTGCTCCTGTTAGAACCCTCCCTTCAGACTCTGGCTGAATGTCTTCAAAAATCTAGTTCACCTGGCAGGTTTCAGCTTCTTCCTTGTCCCCAGACAAGACTGCTCTGCATTACCGATTGTTACTCTTTTATAACTATCCTACCGTGAGAGAATTACGGACTTAGTTTCAGGCAGATCAGAATTCACCTCCTCTCTCTCTCCCAAAGCTTCCCCAAAACTCCCTGCCTCTCTGCATTCCTGGGCTCCACCCAGCAACGACCTCATCTCTCCAAGCTGAAAAAACAAAGTATCTCTGCAGGCTGCGAAAGCACATTAACTCCCCAGGCAAGTCACATTCCTCTGGTCGATTTCACCTGCTGTTTCCTAGATGTTCTCAGGCCTTTACAAGACAAAATTCTTTTTAAAGACATGACCACTGCAATCAAACACACTACAGCTTTTAACCCTTAAAATGCTCCAATATTTAGAAGCCAATATTCCCAAAATCCTCCATTCGTCACACCATTAATCCAGAACTGGTTGATGTGGGTGATCGTCATGGCTGCCTGTGTCTCTTCCTCAGTCTTGCAGAGGGATTCACGTGGCGTCTTCCAGTTTGCTGGTAGCCTTCCGGGGCTGGCAGGGCCGGAGAGCTTTGTGGGCCCCGGAAACAACATCCGCATTTCTTTTTGCATGTTTCCCTCTGCATATTACCCAAAATTACTGATGGAAGTAGGGTGAAGAAAGAACAAAAATGTGTTGAAGGACCCGATGACACGCTGTAATAGATTGGGTCCATCGATCAAAGAGACATGGCTTCGCAAAGCCCAACGCGCCATTAGGAACAGTTCAAGGTACTTTGCGATTTAGCTGTAACCTTCCTCTGCTGTGAAATTTCAAGCAAAAGATGCAACACCCCACTAGGAATTGAAACCTTAAAAAAAGTATCAGCAGCTGAAAATTTAATTTTCTGGCGATATTGTTTTATTACATCTCACTCCCAAGGAAACCACAGGATTCCTTGGAGATGGAAGTCCAGTTGGTTTGGAGCTTATTAAAATCGTTCTGTCTTGTCACAGAACTGTCAGTCCTGAGAGTTCTCGCTGCACACACACATGAACGGCATAGTCCAATCGAACAAGAGGCACTCCGTACGGCGAAAAGTATCATGTTTTCAATACAACAACAATTTGCATTAACGCAATAGAATGTCCCAAGGAGCATCATAAAGCAAAACTTGTCACCAGCCACGTACGGCAATGATCGGGTAAATGGCCCAAAGGCTTGATCAAAGAGCTTGCTTTGAAGAAGAATCTCAAGGAACAAGAAGAGAGAAGGACTGAGAGATTTAGGAAGGGAGTTGCTGAGATCAGGTTTTCATCAGCGGAAGGCAGGCCCAACAATGTTGGAGAAATTACAAACTGGGATGTTCAAGGGGCCAGGATGAGAGGGATGTGGATATCTCGGAGGGTTGTGGGACTGGAGGGTGTGACAGAGATGGGGAGAGGCAAGGCCACAGAGGTGTTTGAAAACTAGAATGAGACTTCAGAAATCAAGGTGTTGCTCAATTGGAGGCTAACAAAGGTCAGTGAGGGCGTGGCTGATGGGTGGACAGGACTTGGTGTCGGGGAGCACATGGCAGCTGGGTTTTGGATGATCTCAAGCTCACGGAGGGGAGAACATGGGAAACTGACCGAGAGCATGTTGGATTAGTCAACCGACGGTCAATAGAGGTCATAAAGACTTGGGTGAAGGTGTCAGCAGCAAATAAGCTGAGGGATGGCCACAGCCAAGTGATGTTACAAAGAACAGTACAGTGCAGGAACAGGCCCTTCAACCCTCCAAGCCTGTACCAGTGAAAATAGTTGATCCTGGTGAATGGATGGCCTGAAGCTCATCGTGAGGTCAGGCATCAAGTTGCACAGTCTGCTTCAGCTGCAGGGGGCCCGGTGAGGGGGGTAACATCAGCTGCTCAGGAATGCTGTTTTTGCCAGGAATAGTGGTTTCAGCCCCCCCAATAGTTAACATGAGAAAATCTCTGCTCATTGTTATGGGCCAGGGTTTACAGAACCCTAAAGTGTATCATGGAGTTCACCTGACCCACAACTTTTAATAGATTGTGGTATGGGGAGCACACGGCCCACTCTACAGGTGTGGTACAGCAGAAATGGAAAAGTATTTTTTAAAGCAAAACAATGTTTATTCTATGAACTCTCTTAACCTTTTTAAAACATACATCTTAGCAACCATCAATTCAAATACAAACCCCAAAGAATTCAACACGCAGTAATCCTTAATAACTTCCCAAACAAGATTCAGAAGACAAAAGAAACACCTTTTAACAGAAGCACATCAGGTTTACATTCACTACTGAGAACATTTATAATTCTGAATTCACCAAATGATCAAGAGATAGTCTTTTGATGGCAGAGGAAACAGCAGTGCACCTGCTTGGTCAGGCTTCAGCTCCAATACTGAAACCAAAACTAAAACACACCCTGCAGCAAACAGCCTAAAACGAAAGTAAAAAGCTGACAGACGGCCCAGCTCCACCCACTGTCTGACATCACTGCAGTAGTAAACACCCATTTCTTAAAGGTACTCTCACTACAGATATTTATATACACACCCATTTATAAACGCCCATTTATTAAAGGTACTCTCACATGACATCATCCAGCACTGACGTCGGACGAGCAGATGAGCATGTGTAAGGTTCATGGGTTCACTGTCTTGCGAGGTCACCTCACCTCTGCACTGAATCTTTTGAATCTTTGAGAGCAGATGGCTAAAGTGAGCCGGGAAATTGGGTTAAAAGGTGGGACAATGGAGTTGCAGATTTTTGGGGCGATTTATTTTTAAGGAGAGTTTTATCCCTGTGAAAAAAGACTCTGAGAAGGATTCATCAACCGTGGCTCAGCAAAGAAGTTAAGGATTCCATCAAATTGATAGAAACACTGCACCAATCTGCAGCAATTAACACTCAGTCAGAAAATAGGTCAGATTTGAAGAACCAGAAAAAATGACTAAAGTGCAATAAAGAGGGAGAACCTTGAGTGCGAGGGAAAGCCAGCTAGCAATGTAAAACGTAAGCTAAGAGTTCCTACAGGTACTTCTCCCCGGTGTAAATCCCGCTTTTGGCCTCACGTATGGTTTAGCCCCACTACGAACAGGTCCAAAACATTTCCGGCCAATGCTTCCCTTTCGCAAAGCCATGTTTTCCACCTTGGTATGGATTCCAGCGTTTTCCCTATCGATGTTGGGATTGTTGTCTTACAATGTCCTGCTTTCTGTCTCCCTTGTTTCTTGAATACAAGTGTTGCATTAGTTATTTCCCAATCCACTGTGACCCCGCCAGAATCAAAAGAATTTTCTAAGATCAAAACGAGTGCCTCAACTATTTCTGTGGCCATTTCTTTAATGAGCCGGGGATGGTCACGGGGTCTCTCGTCAGCCTTTTCGTTCAGGTCTGCCTCAATCTATTTCCCACCACAAATACTTGTCTGACCAGCCTCCATCAACCAGCCTTCAAAGCTTCAATTTGTGCAAACCTTGACCTGTTCCACACCGAGCCCTGGTCACTCAATCCTGTCCTGGCTGGCCTACATGGGTTCCCAACTCCCACCACCCCTTTCCAACCTTAAACTTAAAACTTCCGCCCTTCTGTTTAAATACCCAACCCCGTAAATGCCACCGCCTGTTTGTGCCTGAATTGCGGAGTTTGGATCTTCTCTCACGTTCACTACCTGCTCGAGTTGTGCTGGGGCATGATTTTCAGCTTCGATGTGGAGTTAACACTCTGTGGCATCATTGAACATCGAAGGACTGTGGTGGGCAGTATGAGCAACATAGAACATGCGCTGCTGAAAGAATAATGTCAGAAGAAGTGATCTTGTAACATGGCTCTTCACTCTTCGCTCTTCACTCAAACCCAGCTAATGACACGCACAAACGCTCGGGTTTGACTTGCCCTGTTGCGAAAAGTGCTGTTATTATGCCACAAAAACAGCAATTCACCTCAGCAGGGGGACAAGACAAGGAAAGCTCTGAAGTGCCGGCAGGGCATTTGCAAACTGCTGCAGAAGCAGCACAGGGGGACGGGAGTTTGTTTTGGTGTCACTTCGACACAAAGAAAGAAAGAAAAAACGACAGGAGAGTAACGATTGCACCAATTAAGTAGAACGCTGAAAGACTGAATGTGTCTCCAGCAGCGTCACGTTGAAGGATTGTGAAGATAGTCCGGGAGAGGATTGATTTTTACAAAGCCCTGTACCTCCAGCATGGGCGGGCAATTAACATGCAGGTCCATCACGCCACAAGCTTACTTTAAGTTGTTCCCATTTCTGAGGAACACCTTCTCGCAGTCTTCCACTGAATGCAGAAAAATGATTGCATTCCTCACCTCTGGCCTTCATCGAACCTTACACCGAATATGCAGTACAAGAAGCAGGTCAGTTGGCCCACGCAGTCCAAGCCGGTAATGTTGCTCCACTCAAGCTTCCTTCCAGCCTTTTCTTCTCTAACTTTATCAACGTAACCTTCCGTTTGCTCCCTCCTTAGGAATTTATCTAAAATCCATTCCTATCACAGCCATTTTCTTTATATTTTCTCTATGATGTGTGTTCAGAAACCTGCGGGCGTGTGATTAGTGGTGTGTATTATCAATTTGATAGACTGTGAGTAAAGATATGAAAACCAGGGAGGAATATAATACACCTACAACAGTACACGTAACTACGCTGGTGACTATGCAGACAGTATTCCCCTTTGTTCCCAACTACCTATGTTTCCTGAACTCTGAGACGCCCCTTGTTAGAACATAAGAACTAGGAGCAGGAGTAGGCCATCTGGCCCCTCGAGCCTGCTCCAGCATTCAATGAGATCATGGCTGATCTTTTGTGGACTCAGCTCCACTTTCCGGTCCGAACATCATAACCCTCAATCCCTTTATTCTTCAAAAAACTATCTATCTTTATCTTAAAAACATTTAATGAAGGAGCCTCTACTGCTTCACTGGGCAAGGAATTCAATAGATTCACAACCCTTTGGGTGAAGAAGTTCCTCCTACACTCAGTCCTAAATCTACTTCCCCTTATTTTGAGGCTCTGCCCCCTAGTTCTGCTTTCACCCGCCAGTGGAAACAACCTGCCCGCATCTATTCCCTTCATAATTTTAGATGTTTCTATCAGATCCCCCCTCATCCTTCTAAATTCCAATGCGTACAGTCCCAGTCTACTCAACCTCTCCTCATAATCCAACCCCTTCAGCTCTGGGATTAACCTAGTGAATCTCCTCTGCACACCCTCCAGCACCAGTACGTCCTTTCTCAGGTAAGGAGACCAAAACTGAACACAATACTCCAGGTGTAGCCTCACTAACACCTTATACAATTGCAGCATAACCTCCCTAGTCTTAAACTCCATCCCTCTAGCAATGAAGGACAAAACTCCATTTGCCTTCTTCATCACCTGTTGCACCGGTAAACCAACTTTTTGCGACTCATGCAATAGCACACCCAGGTCTCTCTGCACAGCAGCATATTTTAATATTTCATCATTGAAATAATAATCCCTTTTGCTGTTATTCCTACCAAAATGGCTAACCTCACATTTGTCAACATTGTATTCCATCTGCCAGACCCTAGCCCATTCACTTAAGCGATCCAAATCCCTCTGCAGACTTCCGGTATCCTCTGCATTTATTGCTTTACCGCTCATCTTAGTGTCGTCTGCAAACTTGGACACATTGCACTTGGTCCCCACCTCCAAATCATCCATGTAAATTGGAAACAATTGTGGGCCCAACACTGATTCCTGAGGGACACCACTAGCTACTGATTGCCAACCAGAGAAACACCCATTAATCCCCACTCTTTGCTTTCTATTAATGAACCAATCCTCTATCCATGCTACTACTTTACCCTTAATGCCATGCATCTTTATCTTATGCAGCAACCTTTTGTGTGGCACCTTGTCAAAAGTTTTCTGGAAATCCCAGTTATCAACCTCACTGGTAATGTCCTCAAAAATTCCACTAAATTAGTTAAGCACGACCTGCCCTTTATGAACCCATGCTGCTTCTGCCCAATGGGACAATTTCCATCCAGATGCTTCGCTATTTCTTCCTTGATGATAGATTCCAGCATCTTCCCTACTACCGAAGTTAAGCTAACTGGCCTATAATTACCCGCTTTCTGCCTACCTCCTTTTTTAAACAATGGTGTCACGTTTGCTAATTTCCAATCCGCCAGGACCACCCCAGAGTCTAGTGAATTTTGGTAAATTATCACTAGTGCATTTGCAATTTCCCTAGCCATCTCTTTTAGCACTTTGGGATGCATTCCATCAGGGCCAGGAGACCTGTCTACCTTTAGCCCCATTAGCTTGCCCATCACTACCTCCTTAGCGATAACAATCATCTCAAGGTCCTCACCTGTCATAGCCTCATTTCCATCAGCAACTGGCATGTTATTTGTGTCTTCCACTGTGAAGACCGCCCCAAAAAACCTGTTCAGTTCCTCAGCCATTTCCTCATCTCCCATTATTAAATCTCCCTTCTCATCCTCTAAAGGACCAATTTTTTTGTTTTATACATTTGTAGTAGGAGCAATGTTTACCTCAGCCACTCTTTTTTGTTTTATATATTTATAGACACTTTTACAATCTGTTTTTATATTCTGAGCAAGTTTACTCTCATAATCTATCTTACTCTTCTTTATAGCTTTTTTAGTAGCTTTCTGTTGCCCCCTAAAGATTTCCCAGTCCTCTAGTCTCCCACTAATCTTTGCCATTTTGTATGCTTTTTCCTTCAATTTGATATTCTCCCTTATTTCCTTAGATATCCACGGTCGATTTTCCCTCTTTCTACCGTCCTTCCTTTTTGTTGATATAAACCTTTGCTGAGCACTGTGAAAAATCGATTGGAAGGTTCTCCACTGTTCCACCATAAAATCTTTGCTCCCAGTCTACCTTAGCTAGCTCTTCTCTCGTCCCATTGCAATCTCCTTTGTTTAAGCACAAAACACTCTTTTTCGATTTTACCTTCTCACCCTCCATCTGTATTTTAAATGCCAAACAACATCCAATATTATATAACTCTATGAATCAAATCCAACATACAATTACCACGTACAGGCCATTTGCCCACATTTGGGAAAACGGTCTTCAGTTTCAGACAAGGTGTAAACTTCACGTTTCGGGATTTGGATTTTAACTGGAGGCCCATTTAGCAATAACCTGTTTTCAGGAGAGACTGTTCTCTGCAGCTGGATCTGGATGTGGCTGTGATGGTAGCTGCTGCCACTGTGTCCCTTTCTCCAGTTATTGTGCTATAGATATATCATTCTTTCCCTTTGATGTTACCCACCTTGTGGACCCAGCTTTCATCACATAAGTGCCAAGACCCTTACCTCACCACTTTGAAGTTACGTCTTCTACACCCCTTTGTTTTCCCCGAGTCACATAGAGGTAAATACTTGCTTTTCTCACTGGTATGTTAATTGGTACATCAAACCCCCCTTGAGACAGCTGCCCTTATCAACTGCCCTTGTGCTTTTATTTTATCCTAATTTCATTTCTTCATCTTAATTTTCCACAATTCTTAACTCCTTTCCTCTTTAAAAAAATGAAAAGTCATACTTTGAAAGACGATTGCATTTCTCAACTATTTCCCAGCTGTTCTGCCTTATCTCACATACCGAAAATTTAAAAACGTGCTTTCACACACAAGATTGGCAATAGTCGCTGTTATATTCATGACAATGCATCAGCAATGATATTTTCTCTCCCAGCCACATTAAAGATTTCCAAATAAAATGGTTGTAGTCACAAATTCCATCTAAATAACCAGGTGTTCTGATTTTGAAACTTCTCCAGAGATTTTAGGGAATTATAATCTGTATATATGGCTGTTTCTGCTGAATTACTCGCAACGTAAATCTCAAAGTGTTGTCATGCCAATACCAAACTTAAAGTCTGTCTCTATTGTAGAACACTTCTGCTGATGTGGATTTAATTTCTTTGACAAACACCCCGCAGGCTTCTCAATTCCAGCTTCATCTTTCTGTCGCAACACAGCTCCCACACCAATGTCACTCGCACCCACAGCCAGTTTAAACCCCTTGCGAAAATTTGTTGCAGCTAACACTGGCGTTCTTGACAACACAGTGTTTAAATGTTGGATTTTTGTTTAGCAGTCCACCATCCAGTTAGATTTGTTGTTCTTCTTCAAACGTTCTGTTAGTGGTGCTCCCACACCAGTAAGTTCAGCAAAAAAGTCTGATAAAATCCATTCATTCCCAGAAATCTAAATATTGCTTTTCTTGTTGAATGTTCTGAAAAATCCCAAATGGCCTGTATTTTTGCATATCATGGAGCATCTAATCATGTCCCCCGATATGCCCTAAATATGACATTTGAGCTTCAGCAAATTTGTTATTTTGCCAAATTCATGACTCGATTAGCTGAGCAGATATTCTTTCCAACTTCGACGAAACACCATTGAATCTTTAAATGCTTCCTTGCCACCTCACAAGCCCCATTCAGTCTTCCTCTGAAATTCGGTATGTCGTCTGAAAGTGTTGTAGTCTCAGATTTCTTACTCAATAACTTCTCATGGATTAATTTCAGTGGTCCCCTAAATTGATGTCCGTAAACCGGACTTCTCTAAATTATCCTGAGACCTATTCCCCTTTCTCATTGATTCCGATAGAATCACCTGCACCACAGTTTTAATAGTCATTTCTGTTGTTGAGATTCCTCTCCTACTCCTGCAACTGGGCTTCCACTTAGTGTCCAACAATCTGCCTGAATATGTCCTCCTTTGCACTTAGACCTCCGAATGTCACCTCCACCCTGAGCACCTTCCTTTTTGACCTGAGGTGAAATTTCCTGACCGGTCCCAATTGTTCCATCTCCTCCTTGGCTGTTTGTTTTCTTTTCTGCTTCCTTCCTTCTATCCTTCTCATTTAAAAGGATGACTGGTTCATAATCATCAGCGAACTCTGTTGCCGATCGAGCAGTTTAAACTTTTTGTTCCTCAACGTGCGCCCTAATAACCGAAGGCAGCAAATCTTCAAATTCTGCTGGAAGAATCACCTCTTCAAGGGCTTCATACGTTTTCTCTATCTTCAACTATTGTGCTTGATCCTCTCGAACTCAATGTGAGTTTGTCCAGGATGTTTTCTCGCATTTCGAAATTTCTGCCTGTACGCCTCCGGAACCAACTCATATGGACTAAGAACAGTTTTCTTCACTGTATAAAACTCCCCAGACCTATGCTCTGACAAAGGCACATAGAGCAGGATTCTCTCAGCCCGGGGCCGGGCCGGAGAAACTCCGCGACCGGCACGAATCGCGCCACGCCGCCCCAACACCGGAGTGGAGAATCGGCGGCATTGGCGCCGGCGTGGTGAGCGAGGCGCCGGTCGGGGGCCGCTCCACGCAGCCGGCCCGCCGATTCCCGACCCAGGACGGGCCGAGCGGCCGTCGTAAAAACGGCGAGTCCCGCCGGCACCGTTCACACCTGCTCTCTGCCGGCGGGAACTCAGCGTGGAAGGGTTGGGGGCGGCCGGTGGAGGGGAGGGGGGTTCCGGCCCCGGGTGGGGCCTCCGATGTGGCCTGGCCCGCGATCGGGGCCCACCAGTCGGCGAGCCGGCCTCTCTGGCTGGCGGCCTCCTTCCTTCCCTGTAGCCCTGCGCCATGTTACGTCGGAGCCAGCGCGGAGTAGGGAGCCACTGCGCATGCGCGCGTTGGTGCCGGTGCCACTGCGCATGCGCGGACCTCACGGCGCCCAGTTGACGCCGGGATCAGCAGCTGGAGCCGCGTGAACCGCTCCAGTGCCGTCCTGGCCCCCTGTAGGGGCCAAAATTGCTGATCCTGAGGCAGTGTTGACGCCGTCGAGAAATGCGACGGCGTTTCCGACGGCATCAACACTTGGCCTCAGGATCACAGAAACCCGCCCGTAAACTTCACTCGCCTAACAACGAGCTTATTCTGGAAGAGCAGTGTCCACATTTCTTGCGACCATTTCATTTGTCTCGTTGTTTTCTCAAATTAATTTAATAATGCCTCCAATCCCTTTCGTCAAATTTTCAAAGCACCACTACAAGTCTACACATCTCCCCACAAGGTTCATGTCGAGAACTACTGCCTTCCTCAACCTGCTCCAGTGTCTCGGTTTTAACTTTTCACATTTGAAGCTGAAAAGCTCCCTCTTCCTCCTTTTCCCTTTCTGCCACTGCCCATTTCTTCATTTCCAATTCCCTTTGGAAATCTCTCTCTTTGTCTCTTTCCTCTCCTTCCCGATCTTTTTGGTTTTCCTGCATCTGCAGTTTTTTCCTTCCTATTTCTTTCTGTAATTGAATTTCGGCCAATTCAATTGCCTCGCTTTACGGAGAACTTGGGTCTGTCTGACAACGCGTACATTTAAATGCTTCACTTCGCTTTCAATAATCCCATCTTTCCTTACCCTGCAGTAATCCCAATTCCAATTTATCTGCCAATCCAGTTAACGGACGTCTGTGTACCAGTCAGAGTTATATCTTCCATCTTTCAGAGAGCCTTAGCCATTGCAAGAATCATGTTGCCGTCACATTAATTTAAATCACACACCTCTTCACTTGGCTCGCACTCTCGTTCATTTAAAAGTCACAAATTCCCTTATACCCAACAAATTACGCTTTGCAAAATGCCGCCAAAGAGCCAACAATTTTGTTCAGAACCGCACTGAAGGTAAATGTGAGTGTATTCCAAAATCCAGAAGGGTAACTTGGAAAACTGGTTCTTCGTGGTGTATATTTTCAATTTGGTGTACTGTGAGAAAAGATGTGCAAAACAGGGAAGAATCGTCCAGTCATTTTCTGATCAATTAATAAAGAATATTTATCAACTTAAAAGCAAGCTACACAACAAGAAGGACTATACAAGAAGTAATACAGTTAACTACACTGAATGGCCAAGTGCACACAGTATTACATGAAGTTACCCTTTTGTTCCCAACAACCTACATTTCTTGAACTCTGAGACACCCCTTGTTCCCAAACAGCATCCAATGTTTTACAACTCTATGAGCTCAATCCAGTAGATAATTATCATGCACAGGTTATTTGTCCACATTTGGGGAAACCATCTTCAGTTTCAGCGAACATGTAGGGCGTGATTCAGCTGCCGCCATTGCGCCCAGCGCAGATCCGGGTACAACAGGTGAATCGTCGGCAAGCCCCAAATCGCGCTCTACGCCGGGCAGATGGTGAATCTCAAGACTCGCTCCGCCCGGTGCCATCTGGGTCTCGGCTTTGCTGTGGATCTCAATATTAAAGCCTGTTTTAACCCAGTGTCTGGGGCTCACCGGCCTTAACTGGGAGAGTTCGCCAGGACAAAGGTGCATCAGGCATAACGGCACCTGTGGGTGGCGGGGGGGTCTAAACGCGTCGTTCAGTCCACTGAATTGCACCCATAATCTTCTTGACTAGAGTTTTGCATTTTAACCAGTTGCCATTCAGCAATGACCAGTTTCAGGAGAGTCCTGTTTTCTGAAGCTGGGTGTGGCAGTGTTGGTAGGTGCCGCCACGACGTCCCTTTCCCCAGTTATTGTGCAATAGATATATCATTCTTTCCCTTTGATGTTACCCATCCTGTGGATCCGGCTTTTGTCATATAAGTTTGAATTATCTCTCCACGTTCAAGTCACCTCTTCTATACCCCATTGTTTACTCCTCGTCTCAAATGTAAACACTTGCTTTTCTCACTGTTATACTAATTTGCATAGCAGTGATAGCTGCCCTTAACAATTGCCCTTGCGATTTTATTTTATCCCAATTTCATTTTTTCATCTTAATTTTCCCCAATTCTTAACATATCGCCATTCTCCCTTGAACCTTCTCCCCTTACCCCTCTGGAGTCACATTGGTCAGGCATACCCATTGTATCAAAACTCACCGCACCAGATTGTGGTGCCCGGAGAATAAAACTGTCTTCTCCCCTTCCCAAAACACGTCAGATACTTTACAGCACAGATATTTGTACCACAGGCTTGACTCACCATCGATTTTGTCCAGCCCTTATTCGCCTTGGGTGACACAAGAACCCATGTTGCCTATCCAAGCTCCCCAAAGGACCTCTGTGCTACTGGAAAAGAAGTCAAATTGTGAGGAAGGGGCATTTGTAATGAATCAACTCACAAAAACATGAGCATCTTTTTTTATCAGGTCAATATATTGCATTGATATTGGCAGCTCTCAACTACCTGGACTTGTTAAAAGAGAAATCAATGGCTGAATGTTCATTGGTGGGATGTGGGCGAGATGGCACAGTCAAATTCACATTGTGCAACTTTAGTTAGCTGAGTAGAGGCAATTAGGGGTGGCAACGTCCTAGTGGTATAGCCACCAGATTGGTAATGCAGAGACCCAAGGTAATATCCTGAGGACCCTGGTTCTAACCCCGCTACGGCAGATGTTAAAATTTGTATTCGATAAAAATCTGGAATTCAAAGTCTAATGATGACCACGAGGATCATCACTGATTGTCGTAAAGGCCCATCCGGTTCACTACTATCCCTTGAGGGAAAGAAATCTACCATACTTACCTGGTCTGGCCTACATGTGACTCCAGATCTGCAGCCACGTGGTTGACTCACTTAAATGCCCCCTGAAATGGTCCAACAATTGGGGACGGGTACCAAAATGCTGACCCAGCCAGCGATGGCCATGTCTCGTGAACAAATCGGGCCTTCTACCTGGACCACTGCAGTCCATTGCGTTTCTGCTGCTCTCATAATGGTGTCAAAAAGAGCGCTGGACATCGATTTTTTGCTGGATCCTCCAGCCACGTGGCACAGATCCAATTTTAAAAATTCAGGTAAGGAAATATCCTTTTGCTTGACCACCATGTGTCACCGACACGCATCTTAGGTTATCCATTTATGACAGACAGCACTCATTCGGCAAAGAGGAAAAAGGAACAGATGGAAAGAGAATACGAAAGGGAGAGAAAGAGGAAAGGATAAACTGTGGAGCGGGAAGCAGAGAAAGGAGAAAAGGACAGACGAAGGGAAGATGCAAAAGGGAGGAAAATATGCAGAAAGTAAAAAAGACAAAAATGAGGAGAAGGGTTGAGTAAAAATTGGGGGAAGGAAGAGGAAAAAAGGAAAGGAGAGTCTGGAAGAAAAGAGCTTGAAGGGGAGGAGTGAGAAGAAAGGTCAAGATGCTGGCAGAGGCGAAAGAGAAAAAAAAACGAGGACCGAGTGGTAGACAGGCACAGACAAGAAGAAGGATAAGAGAGAGAGAGAGACAGTGGCTTGGAGAAGGGATGAGAAACGAGAAAAGGAAGCCAGAGGGCATGAGCGAGAGAGAGAAGAATGACAGGGACGAAGGAGAAAGTAGGAGGAAGAGAAAGAGAGAGCAGGGAACAAAATAGGTAGCGGCTGAAGTCGGTCATTCGGTCTGCCCAGCCTGCTGTGTCATTCATGCTGAGCTTTTCAAGATCTCAGAAGGGGATTGGGGAAAACATGAAAAGGGGGAAGAAAGAAAGGCAGAACTTGCATTTCTGTCGCCCCCTTCCTCACCTGAGGGCTCCCCAAAAATCTCCACGGCTGATCAGGTACTTTGAAGCATTGTTACTACTGCAACTTAGCAGGCAAAAAGGTAGGTAATATATATATAGACAGAGAGACAGAGTGATAGTGCTGGGAGATTGAGAGAAAAAAGAGTTCAGAGGGGAAAATATAAATTCCATAAACATTCAAAGAGTGTTATTTATGATCAGAAGCGACAAGGAAAAATGAAATGAAATACATTTTTTGCCGCACTCGTTCACTTCCAGCACCGGGGAGGCAGTGAGTAATGAAGAAAATAGCAGATACTCGGCAATAAATTATTTGATTGAATTGCTCAATGGCTTACTTATCAGATTGCTGGGAGTGAGTTAGGGGTTGGAATTGCCTTGGGACACTTTCTATTTTCCCGGCATTATATAAATGAAGGTTGTTGTTATTGTCGCTGAGTCCAATTGAAAGTAGTTTACGTGCAATAACAGGGACAAACTGAGCAAAATACGGACTGATGCGCGAATGGATAGTCAGTCTGGTTCAGCTGCCTGAGCCCTGTGACTCTCCTCCTTATGAACCTTGCCGCCTCTCCAGCTCTCTCCCCTTCTTTCAGACCCCCTCCCCCCCCTTTAAAACCTACCACTTTGATATAATGTCTTATGTGGTTCGCTGTCAAATATTATTTGATAACTCTCCCATGAAGTGTCTTGGGATGAATGACTATAGTTACGAGTGCAAGCTTTAAGAAGATATTTCAAGCTGTCTCATTTAATTCAAAATAAAACAGAGTAGCAGAGAGGGTCATGTGATCTCCAACTAGTTCTTTCCAATAATGCAGCTATGTGTCCTTGTTGCAATGGGGTGCAGGGACTCATGCCCCAAGTGTCGGAACAGAAATGGACAGGCAGCTGTTCCAGCTGCTGGCCGACGTCTCAGAGACCTTGGACAAATGGAAAAGAGAGAGAGAGACGGACAGACGGCGACAGAGACAGCAATGGAAGCTGCCGCAAACAGCAGGAGAAAAGGCCATTTACTGTGAGCTACCAGGCAGAATGTGGGTGGGAACATGTTCTCCGGTCAAAGAGACTGGAGCTGTACAGATTTAAGGACATCAGAAGATTTGCCGTGGCGCGGCTGGGAGTGGGAGTTGACCAAGTGGGGCCTTGCTGCTGGAAGTCAGGTCGCAGACTCTCAGAAGGCCGAGGGAAACAATTCTCACCAGACGGCAAACATTGCGACTGAACGAAATGGGGAGATGTGAGCCTGTTGCAAGCTGGAAGTAAATTTGGACTCATTTTTCTGAAGTCCACAAATCTGTGGAGGGTCCAGTTAGGAGGTTAAAGAGAGGGGGACCCCCAAAGAGAAAATGCTGGAAAATATCAGCAGGTTGGTATCAGCTGTCGGGAGAGAAAAGAGTTAACGTTTCAAGTCCAGGTGACCCTTTGTCAAAGAGAGAGGGATATCTTTTTGGTAGTTTATTGTACCAGTTGCCTACTCTGTAATGTTTCATCGCTGTTGCTTTTAGTTTGTTTGTTACAGTAAAAAAAATTCTCAAAGTGTGATACTTCAAAGTGTCTGATTCTTTGAATTAATCACTTGGAATTGAAAATTTCTTTTTTTTAAGTTATCGATCTCTACAGGTTCATAACACTACATTAAAAGTAGTCTATCGATGCAGCTTGTTGTTTCTGCCTGCATCTACAAAATAAGGAGTGAATTCGAGTCTGGAATATTTGGGTGCTGATATTTACCACCATGGAGTGATGGACAAATTCCACGTGTGAGTGGAGATGGCATTGTCTTTTGCCTGATGCTTCAAAATCAATGTTGCTCCACGTTCATCCTGGATCGACACTCTCTGTGTGCCCCCCTGTGTACTTTGCAGCTGATTGTCGCCAAGAACTGTGGCTACAGAGCCCACGGGGACAGAAGCAGTACCCACATTGCCCCATCAGCGAGCTCACGCCAGGCATCGAACCCGGAGACTTCAGAGACATTTTCCAACCAGCTGCACTCCCATCTGACTGCAGAGGTTAAAATTAATTTGCGCTCTGCGGCTCAGTTCTGTTCCGCGGTGCTGCTTGTTTATCTCTGTGATTGCAAACAGCTCTATCTCTCTGACATCCCCATTACTTCTTTTGGCTTCCACGAACTCCATCCCAGCACTGTTAACTTTCTCTGTGGCCACTCCAAATTACCCCAGGTGCTGACTGCCGGCAGGCTGTAGGTGCACCCACCATCTCCTAGATCGTATCAATTTCCCACTGTGCCACACAGCATGTTCACCTAAGAGGACTGAGGGAGAGACAACAGTGGGGGGGGGGGGACTGTGAAAGTGAGTTTTACAAACATACAGAGCACCTCTCCTGGCACAGCTAACATGTAGTCACCGTTGGTCCGAACAAGAACCCATTATTTTGTTCCTTGGCTCAGGCACAAACATCTCAACTTGGCGGCATGGCGTGGTTAGCACTGTTGCCTCACAGCGCCAGGGACCCAGGTTCGATTCCAACCTCGGGTGACTGTCTGTGTGCAGTTTGCCTGCCCGGGTTTCCTCCCACAGTCCAGTTGTGGATTGGCCATGATAAATCCCCCTCGGTCTCCAAAGGTTAGGTGGCGGTTAGGGGGTTACAGGGATAGGGCAGGTAAGTGGACCTAGGTAAGGTGTTGTTTCGGAGGGTTGGTGCCCACGCGATGGGCCTAACAGCATTGTGCTGATTTTATGGTACCGACTCAAAGTAAAAGACTCAATGGGAACTGGTGATCATAATTCAGTTTGATTCCCATGTCCTAATTCAAAGCGGCATGCTCCAATCACAAACAAGAATCTAAGCAAAGCATGAGCTTTGAGGGGAGAACTCAATAAGGTTGATTGGATAAATAAGGTAGGGCTGCAACTAAGCAGCGGGACACATTTAGGCAACAAATTTTTTAAAACCCTTCTGCATTGAAAATCAAACACTCAGCGACAGTGATCCATCCAGTGCTTCATCAGGGAAGTTGAGGATTGCATTAGTTCCAAAGAAAAGGCAGGCAACGTTGCAAAGAACAATAACACGTCTGAGGATTGGGAGCGTTGAGGCAGCAAAGGGTCACCAGATAGCTGGTAAACAGGGAAAACAAATAGAGTGTCTGAAATGTAAAACATATCCTCAGAGCTTTGATGAGGAATGTAAAAAGGAAGAGAGTAGCTGAAGTAAATGTCGGCCCCGTTTGAAGCAGGAGAAATTATCAGGGGGAACCATTGAGGACATGGCAGAGACACTCTACGGATAGCTTGAAATAAATGAAAATCACTTATTGTCACAAGCAGGCTTCCAATGAAGTTACTGTGAAACGCCCCTTGTTGCCTCATTCCGGCGCCTGTTCAGGCTGGTACGGGAATTGAACCCGCACTGCTGGCCTGCCATGGTCTCCTTTAAAAGCCAGCTATTTAGCCCTGTGCTTAACCAGCCCAGGATCTTCCGGTCTGGTCGAAAGGGTGCCCTGGCGAGCCATCCAAAACTCCAGAGGCCTCAGCGGCACAGGAATACGTGAGCCACCTCTGTCGCCAGAAACATGTCATGTGGGGAGGGGCGGTGGGGGAAAGACCCGGCCCCTTGTGTCCCTCCACACAAATGCAGGTTTGGTACTGGTAATAGAGGGTAACCTGGGTGTTAAAATGAATGAAGAAATCAGGTAAGAACGAGAGAAACCTGACGGACTAAAAGCCAACAGGTTTCTAAAGTTCTCAAGGAGACAGCTGCTGATGAGGCGGATGTGCTTTCTCCAACGTTGCAGATGTCCCAGGATCTGGAATGGTCCCAGCAGATTGGAAGTCAGCTGTTCAGGAAAGCTCCTAGGTCACAGAATCCCTGCAGTGCAGGAGGGGCCCATTCTGCCCATCGAGACTGCACCGACGAATGGAAAGAGCGCACTGCCGAGGCTCACTCCGAGGCCGGAATTGAACCTGGGTCCCTGGTGCCGTGAGGCAACAGTGCTAACCACTGCGCTTTGCAGCGTTTGGCAAATTTATTAGCTTTTTTTCAGGGCGTAGCTAGTCGGGCTGAAGAGGAATCAATAAATGTAGCGTAACGGATTTCCAAAAAGGCATTTGTAAAGGTGTCACACAAAGCTTAATAGACACGAGAAGGGCTCACAGACTCCAGGTTAACATACTAACATGAATAGAGGATTGGTTACCCTCTATTCCTGGCATGAAACTTGTGTTTGTGAGGGCAGACACTAGGGCCGGGGCTTCCCGCGCCCTCCCGTGGATGGGAGGCTAACCATTGGCTGCCGAGACATCTTGCTGTCCCGCTGAGGCCGATGGAGTTTTGTGTGGCATGAGGCAAAGAGTCGCCATAATTGGGCCTTTTTCACGCTGGCAGGGTTTGCCGAGCAGAATGCCCCAAGGGTCAGTGCTGGGCTCTCAGTTAGAGATAGTCTCTGTGATAACGTTAGACAAAGAAAATATCAGCAATGCACCAATGTTTGTTGATGATACAAAGCCAGGCGAAATATCAGCTGTGACGAGGACAGAAGGAAGCTGCAAAGAGACAAAGACAGGTTAGGTATGTGGGCAACAAGATGGTCGGCAGTGAACAATGTGGGGAAGTGCGAGGTTATTCACTGTGGCCATAAGAATAGAAAAGCAGAATATTTCATGAAAGGCATGAGACTTGTGAACAGAGATGTTCGGAAAGACTTGGGGGCGGGGGGGGGGGGAGGGGGGGGGGGGGGGTGTTGGTGTTACAAGGAAGCCAGAGCATTCGCAGCTACAGCAAGCAGTTAGGAAGGCAAATAGCACGTCGACAAGTGAATTGGACTATAAGAATAAAGAAGTCTTGCTGTGATCATCCAGAGCTTTGGTAAAACCGCACCTGGAAAAATGCAGTTCCAATTTTAAGGAAGGAAGGATTCACTTACATCAGAGGCCAGGCAACGAATGTTCACCGAATCACCCCTGGGTCGAGAGGGTTGCCCGAGGGGGAGAGGATGAGTGAACCGGGATGATGTTCTATGTACTTGAAAAGAATGAGGGGTGATCCCATTGAAACATTCAAGGTTATGAAGGGGGCTGATGGGGGCAGATAGTTTCGCTTGGGTGGGAATCTAAAACATTCTCAGTAAAAGGGGGCAATCACTTGGGGGCTGAAATGAGGGGAAATGTCTTCGCTCAAAGAGCCTTGGACCTTCGGAAATCTCTGCCCCAGAGGGCTGTGGGCGGTCGATCAATGAATATATCTAAGGCCGAGAGAGACAGATTTCATGGCCCCTCGGTTTGAGTTTGAGTTGGGGCTGGCTTAGCACAGTGGGCTAAATAGCTGGCTTGTAATGCAGAACAAGGCCAGCAGCGTGGGTTCAATTCCCGTAACAGCCTCCCCAAACAGGCGCCGGAATGTGGCGACTCGGGGCTTTTCACAGTAACTTCATTGAAGCCTACTTGTGACAATAAGCGATTATTATTGTAAGATCGTCCATGATCGTATTTAATGGTGGAGCAGGCTCGACGGGCTTCTCCTGCTCTTGTATTCTTGCCGCCTTGTACATATGCACATAGATGAGTAAACCCTAATCCTGTAACATCAGATCGCTCAGGAAATCAATGGCCAAGATGTCTCAGAGCAGCAATTGATCGGTGGAGGCCAGTCTGATAGCAGCAATATCTCACTTGGGGGCACAAGATGCTGAAACTCATTTGCGGGTGGGACACCAATTTCAGCACGGTGTTCAATATCGCAGCACTGGAACTGATCCCCTGCAAGGCACAGCCCTTCGGTAATGAGGGGAAGAGCAACAAAGAGAATTAGAAGCAGCCCTGATAGGAATGCTCAAAAATCTGACTTCTCCTCTTAATTAAAAAAAAAGAATTTCCCAGGAACATTCACTTACTCAGCTTGAGATCACTAATCCAGTCATTTCTGGACCGTGTTTGAGTTTTTTCAAAAACTTAAATCAATTGAAGTTTCAATTGGGAACATTAAACATCGAATCATTCCTCAAGTTAAATTGGAATAAATACTTTCAGTGCCTGTGTGGAACTTGGAATTGCAAGCATATCCCTTTTATTGAACAAAAGTATTTTTATTGGGGGGGGGGGGCTGCTGGGGGGTGGGCAGTGACTCATTCACGCCACTTGAACGAAATCTGCTCCTCTTTCTCTCACCAATTTTCTGCTCTTGACTTGAAGGCTGTGACTCTTCCTCATCTACATTGTTGTCAAGGGCTGTCTCAACGGCCAAGGTTAATTCCAACGGCCTTCTGTTGAGGAAAGGATGAGCCTGGAGCCAGCCTGTACCTTGAGCCAGATCAACCCCCAAGCCTGCAGAGTAAAGACACAGGCTCTTCCAACTGCCCCGCCACCCCTCCTATTAACCCCTTGTTATACTTTTGTAATGAGGCCTTCATACTCCCCAATTGGGGTGAGCTGCTCTTGATGACCATTAAAGCATGCGCCCGATTGCAGTACAGTTTCAAAGTGGCATCCTTGCCCTATCCTCCATCCAACCCACACTTTACAGATGGTTCTCATGAACAGGAAGGTCGCCCCTGTTTATTTTTTTTTTTCTCCCTGGGGAGGCACTGAGGCCAATTGTGGCGGCTGCAGTTAAAATCCGGCGGCTCAGCATCGGCGGGGGGGGGGATGGCGGTCCCCCGGCCCTAGATCAGTCGGTGTGTCACTGGCGAAGAGACCGGCGCAGCTGCAGCCAGGAATTCTATTGGCGCTGGATAGACAAGAATTTACTTGCTCGTCAAAATAGGAGTTAATTAGTTTCAGCCCGGAACGTCAGTGTCGGAATCTTTGAAAGCAAAAACCGGCAGAGCATGAACGAACACGCAGCAGCGTTTTCCCCCCCAGTCCCCAAAATAATCAGCGCCTTCATGCACCATTTCAGCTGATGCCGTGTGCAAGATGAACAGGGCAAGTGCTTTCCTCGTGCGAGCGGAGAACGGCAGGAAGTCAAAGCTTCACCGAGCACTCCCACTTCATTTCCCCCACAACTCAAGCGGCACTTGAGCAGCTTTACAACTCCAAAGCTTTTGTATACTTTGCCACTGAAGTTATAAATGTGAGAACTTCCCTGTATGTAAACAGTCGCTCGGTAGTGCAGACCTTCAGTATTGATGAACAAAGACACACGCTGTCAAAGCTTCTGCTCTTGCACTCGTCAGAAGAATTTGCAAGTATACCAAATTGTAAAACGGAACAACAATTTACCTGGCATGAGGAGGGAGTGTTGACTGGCTGGCAAGTTCCAACTTGCCACTTGCTAACCGGTCAGCACTCTCTTCTCATGCAGTGTAAATTGTTGTTCCGTTTTACAATTCGGTACAATTTTTGGGAATTGTCCTGATGAGTGCAAGGCAAAAAGGTTCGACAGCACGGATCTTTTCTCGCCAATGCTCAAGTTCCCTTCATATGGTAACTTCCTCGGGCCCCACATTCACCCATCAGACAAATGATGTGGCAATTGTTTTGTCCAGCGAGGTCACTGTTGTCCAATTGGCAAGGACAGCAGCTCTTCTGGGAGCAGAAAATGACACAAGGTGAATCAGTTGTGACTTTGATTGAATGACGGCCAAGCTCATGAGCAAAAGCGAAGGAAGCTGAACTTGTTTTCGAGGTCGGTCCCTGCAAAAGTCCTGGAAAAATGCACGGGTCGTATCAGAGTCTCAGATAGACAGTACCAGCATTGCTAAGTTTTGATAAAGGATTGCCTTTGTTAATTTGGATAATAAGGTTCTGTAATAAAACCAGATTGAACCACAAATCCACACTTGCCCTTTGTTTGTCTCATGAGTGAGGGTACCTGGGTGAACGGGTTTTGGTGTAAACTGGTCGAAGTTTCAAATGTTTCAGGTAACAAGACTGTTGACGGGTGAGATGAAGAGAAAAACGAAAAACCTGCGACCAAAAAACAGAAAATGCCAGAAACGCTCAACAGGCACGGCAGCATCTGTGCCGAGATAATTCAGAGTCGACGTTTGAGGTCGACGGCCACTGAACGCAACCGGAAAAGCACGGAAGTCGAAAATGTTTTCGAGCAAGTGAAAGACAGGAGGGTGGGAACAAGAAGAAAAGGTGAAGGTCCCTGTTCGGCTAGCGGGTAGGAGAGGTGGAACGACACGAGGTTTCACGGTGCAAGACCAAAAGGAATGGCCGTGGGACATGTCCAGAGAGGTGACAGTAAAAGGGTTTGGAGAATGCAACTGGAGAAGGAGACACCAGGAAGTGAGTGATAGGCTTGACCCAATAATTTGTTGTCCAGATTGAATAACGGATACCTGGCATTGGGCAACAGGATGGAATCGCATGACGGATAATTTATATGGAATAACGGATGGAGAGTTTGAGGTCTTTCATTTCCTCCAAGAAGTTTCGAACCTTGTGCTCGACTTGAGTTTGTGTCACTGCTCCGGTGAACTTTCTGCAACATCACAATGATTTCACTCCGGATACGATGGCTTAATACGGTGTGAAGGCTGAACTGGGAATGCACTGCATTCCTGCATTAATATTAAATCGTGATCGGCTGGCAGACTATGACCTCCACACTTGAAGCTTCAGAGCATCAAAGTTTTTTTAAAAAGCCAAGGAAAGACTTGCCGATGATACCTTTCACAGCCTCACAGTGGGCCAAAGCACTCAGAACCAATGAAATTGGTCGACGGCCATTAAACGCAACTGGAAAAGCACAAGGCAGAGAGATGGGTGACCACCAGAAGGGGCAGGCAGTCAGTGCAGGAATCCGCTGTGGTTGTCCCCCTCTCGAACAGGTATACTGCTTTGGATACTGTTGGGGGGAACTTCCTATCAGGGGAAAACAGCAGCAGCCAGAGCAGTGGCACCATGGCTGGCTCTGATGTTCAGCAGGGAGGGTCAAAGCGCAGATGGGTAATAGTCATCGGGGACTTTATAGTCAGGGACACAGATAGGTGCTTCTGTGGACGTGAACGAGACTCCAGGAAGGTATGTTGCCTCCCTAGTGCCAGGGTCCAAGATGTCTCAGGATGGGTAGCGGGCATCCTGAAGGGGGAGGGCAAACAGGCAGAGGTCATTGTACATATTGGTACTAACAACATAGGCAGGAAGGGGCATGAGGTCCTGCAGCAGGAGTTCAGGGAGCTAGGCAGAAAGGTAAAAGACAGGACCTCTCGGGTTGTAATCTCGGGATTACTCCCTGTGCCACGTGCCAGTGAGGCTAGAAATGGGAAGATAGAGCAGCTAAACACGTGGCTAAACAGCTGGTGTAGGAGGGAGGGTTTCCGTTATCTGGACCACTGGGAGCTCTTCAGGAGCAGGTGTGACCTGTATAAGAAGGATGGGTTGCATCTAAACTGGAGAGGCATAAATATCCTGGCCGCAAGGTTTGCTAATGTCACACGGGAGGGTTTAAACTAGTATGGCAGGGGGGTTGGTACCGGAGCAATAGGTCAGAAGGTGAAAACATTGAGGGAGAACTAGGGAATAGGGCCAGTATGGCTCTGAGGAAGAGCAGACAGGGAGATGTTGCTGAAAACAGCGGGTCTGGTGGCCTGAAGTGCATATGTTTTAATGCAAGAAGTATTACGGGTAAGGCAGATGAACTTAGATCTTGGATTAGTACTTGGAACTATGATGTTGTTGCCATTACAGAGATCTGGTTGAGGGAAGGACAGGATTGGCAGTTAAACATTCCAGGATTTAGATGTTTCAGGCGGGATAGAAGGGGATGTAAAAGGGGAGGCGGAGTTGAGTTACTGTTCAGGGAGAATATCACAGCTATACTACGGGAGGACACCTCTGAGGGCAGCGAGGCTATATGGGTAGAGATCATGAATAAGAAGAGTGCAGTCACAATGTTGGGGGTTTACTACAGGCCTCCCAACAGCCAGCGGGAGATAGAGGAGCAGATAGGTAGACAGATTTTGGAAAGGAGTAAAAGCATCAGGGTTATTGTGATGGGAGACTTCAACTTCCCCAATATTGACTGGGACTCACTTAGTGCTCGGGACTTGGACGGGGAAGAGTTTGTAAGAAGCATCCAGGAGGGCTTCTTAAAACAATCTGTAGATAGTCCAACTAGGGAAGGGACTGTACTGGACCTGGTATTGGGGAATGAGCCCGGCCAGGTGCTGGAAGTTTCAGTAGGGGAGCATTTCGGGAACAGTGACCACAATTCAGTAAGTTTTAAAGTGCTGGTGGACAAGGATAAGAGTGGTCCTAGGGTGAATGTGCTAAATTAGGGGAAGGCTAATTATAACAATATTAGGTGGGAACTGAAGAACCTAGATTGGGACGGATGTTTGAGGGTAAATCAACATCTGACATGTGGGAGGCTTTCGAATGTCAGTTGAAAGGAATTCAGGACCGGCATTTTCCTGTGCGGAAGAAGGATAAATATGGCAAATTTCGGGAACCTTGGATAACGAGAGATATTGTAGGCCTCGTCAAAAAGAAAAAGGAGGCATTTGTCAGGGCTAGTAGGCTGGGAACAGACAAAGCCTGTGTGGAATATAAGGAAAGTAGGAAGGAACCTCAGCAAGGCGTCAGGAGGGCTAGAAGTGGTCACAAAAAGTTATTGGCAAATAGGGTTAAGGAAAATCCCAAGACTTTTTACACGTACATAAAAAGCAAGAAGGTAGCCAGGGAAAGGGTTGGCCCACTGAAGGATAGGCAAGGGAATCTATATATCGAGCGAAATGGGCGAGGTACTAAATGAATACTCTGCATCAGTATTCACCAAAGAGAAGGAATTGGTGGATGTTGAGTCTGGAGAAGGGTATGTAGATAGCCTGGGTCACATTGAGATCCAAAAAGGTGAGGTGTTGGGCGTCTTGAAAAATATTAAGGTAGATAGGTCCCCAGGGCCTGATGGGATCTACCCCAGAATACTGAAGGAGGCGAGAGAGGAAATTGCTGAGGCCTTGACAGAAATCTTTGGATCCTCACTGTCTTCAGGTGATGTCCCGGAGGACTGGAGAATAGCCAATGTTGTTCCTTTGTTTAAGAAGGGTAGCAAGGGTAATCCAGGGAACTACAGGCTGGTGAGCCTTACGTCAGTGGTAGGGAAATTACTGGAGAGAATTCTTCGAGACAGGATCTACTCCCATTTGGAAGCAAATGGGTGTATTAACGAGAGGCAGCACGGTTTTGTGAAGGGGAGGTCGTGTCTCACTGACTTTATAGAGTTTTTTGAAGAGGTCACAAAGATAATTGATGCAGGTAGGGCAGTGGATGTTGTCAATATGGACTTCAGTGAGGACTTTGACAAGGTCCCTCATGGTAGACTGGTACAAAAGGTGAAGTCACACGGGATCAGGGGTGAGCTGGCAAGATGGATACAGAACTGGCTAGGTCATAGAAGGCAGAGAGTAGCAATGGAAAGGTGCTTTTCTGATTGGAGGGCTGTGACTAGTGGTGTTCCGCAGGGATCAGTGCTGGGACCGTTGCTCTTCGTAGTATATATAAATGATTTGGAGGAAAATGTAACTGGTCTGATTAGTAAGTTTGCAGGCAACACAAAGGTTGGTGGAATTGCGGACAGCGATGAGGACTGTCAGAGGATACAGCAGATCGTTTGGAGACTTGGGCGGAGAGATGGCAGATGGAGTTTAATCCGGACAAATGTGAGGTAATGCAGGTAGGGAATAAACAGTGAATGGTAGAACCCTCAAGAGTATTGACAGTCAGAGAGATGTAGGTGTACAGGTCCACAGGTCACTGAAAGGGGCAACACAGGTGGAGAAGGTAGTCAAGAAGGTATGCGGCATGCTTGCCCTCATTGACCGAATCACTGAGTATAAGAATTGGCAAGTCATGTTGGAGCTGTACAGAACCTTAGTTAGGCACACTTGGAATATAGTGTTCAATTGGTCGCCACACTACCAGAAGGATGTGGAGGCTTTAGAGAGGGTGCAGAAGAGATTTACCAGGATGGTGCCTGGTATGGAGGGCATTAGCTATGAGGAGCGGTTGAATAAACGGTTTGTTCTCACTAAAATTATGAGGGGCATAGACAGAGTGGATAGTCAGAGGCTTTTTCCCAGGGTAGAGGGGTCAATTACTAGGGGGCATAGGTTTAAGGTGCGAGGGGCAAGGTTTAGAGTAGATGTATGAGGCAAGTTTTTTTACACAGAGGGTAGAGGGTGCCTGGAACTCGCTGCCGGAGGAGGTGGTGGAAGCAGGGACGATAGTGACGTTTAAGGGGCATCTTGACAAATACATGAATAGGATGGGAATAGGGGGATACGGAAGTGTAGAAGATTTTAGTTTAGACGGGCAGCATGGTCGGCACAGGCTTGGAGGGCTGAAGGGCCTGTTCCTGTGCTGTACTTTTGAGGAAGAACTTTTTATTTTTTTTAACAAAACGCAGCCAGAGGTAAGGGCCTGGGAATCGCAAAGTGGTGGAAGCAGAGATAGATTGATCGACGATTTCAAAAGGAAGCTGGGCGGGAGGCTGAGGGGAGCAAGAGATGTTTTCTTCGCGACTGTCCCCCTACTTTATAAGTCATTTGCTTTCAGTGCAATGGAATGGTCCCAGGAAGAAGGTGCCGAGAGAAAAATAAATTCTGCAAACCACCAGAATGTGGATTCGCATTTGCCACCTTTCCCCGAAGGGCGATGGCCAAGCGAAAGAGGGAGCAGGGATCATTCAAGTCAGCAGACGATGTATCCCTGGCTCTAGTGAGGGATAATTGGGCCCACAAGGATTCGAGCTGTGAGTTATTCAGGCCGTGTACAGCTCCTGTCTCTTTGCTTCACTTCTCTCCTGCAACAGAAATGGCAGCTGAGTCCAGGGGGAGGTGACCTGGAGGCATAACCTCAAAAGGGTGTGGAACTCAGCAGATCAAGCTCCCACCGACTCGCGGTTTCGCTCAATTAAGTAACTCCCAGATGACGCTGGAAAGGGGGACAAAAGAGCTGCTGGAATCTCTCGAGCGGTTCCAATTCTCTGCCAGCTGAACAAAGGAGAACCAGCGCCAGGTTCCATTGCAAAGCTCCTAGACGGGAGTTTCAAGTAAAAAAATACATTCTGATCTCAAATAGACACATTAGCCCCAATTCTGACTCACCTTCCCACTCCTCCAAACCACCAGACGGGCAGGAAAGGGGTTAACATTCCTGGTTCCAACCTGTTCAATTCCTGAATGATGTACCGCTAAGGGCGTTGCTTAGAAGGACGAAGGTCCATTCCCTGTGCAATGGTTACGGCCTGACGGCATTGACAAGGCCCCAATGTTAGTTTCCCTTGAAGTGGGTGAAGGTAAGTGGTGTGGGGCAAATATGTCAGTAGGACAAGATAACTCTTCAACAACTGCTTGTTGTCAAACCCCTTGTGGGGTCTTTGGAGTCTTTGGACAACCGCATCATCCCTAGTCCCCATAACCTCCATCTTGTGGGAGCCACCCCTAGCGCTCCCCCTCCAATTGCACCCAGTTCCCTACTCTCACTGACTGACATGGGCCTCTCTCTCCAGTCCCCGACTCACCTACTCACTCACCCACTTGCCACCCTACCACCTCACTCACCTGCCATACCACATACCTGTCACCCTGTCCAGCTCCCACCCTTCTCAGTTTCCACCACCCTACCTGCCACCCGATCGCCTCACGCACCTTCCACCCTTCCTACCCTACGCCCTGCCCAGTTGGCAACCTGCCCTCTTACCCACTCACCTGCCCACCCTCCCACGTATGCACCTACACATACGCCCAGTTGCTCAGACATCATTCACCAGCACACAGGAAAAGCTGTTCAAATGTCCCAAAAACTTTTCAGCATGTGAATCCACATTTGCCAGAATTCGGCAGCGAGTGCCGCAAGAAAAAGGCGGGGCCAGGTTCACCTTAACATGGCTCCAGGAGGAAGAGGTTCGACGGACGACTGATCTGCATTTCTGAAGAAGGTGCCTAAAGGCATCCGGCTTTGTCACAATAAGGAGGCTTGTCCAGTTTGCTTTCAATTCGGATACAGCCACAGCAACAACAGGCTGAGACAGTGCAGCTCCCTCTCCCGAAAACAGTGACGGGCATGAGCATTTTAAGCCACAGCTTGGCTCTTTGAAAAATCAGACCGAAGATTCCTGATTGAGCCACGCAGAGTCCAAACCAGGAAATGTAAACCACAAGGCGTAAATTCGATCTGAATCGTGTACAGAAGACAGAAAGATGGCTTTAAGATGCAGAGGTTAGAGACAGAAAGAGTAACGAAAACCCAAATAATGCTTTTTCACGTCTCAAACATTTTGAAAGAATGGGTCTCCACAGTTGTCAAGTTGAAGTTACAGTCAGGTTATTTGGCAGTAATTATAACTCAACACACAATCAAAAATCCTCACTGACAAACAAGTGCACCAGACTAACTTCTCCTGCTATGTTTAATGTTGAACCAATCAGTGTTTACAGTAATTTCACACCCTGATATGCATTTCAATGTCAAGTCCATCAGTGAGGTACTGTCACTGAACAACCGATGGGTTATTATCTGCGCATTTCTGTATTTAACTGCACACGTTTGTGCTCTGGAAGTTTCTGTCCAATTACTGCAGAATAACGGTGAATGCTGTTAAACTTGCTGTTACCTGTAAGCAAAAAATCAGGTGAAGGTAGCAGTATTTAGTTCCACATCAACCCCTCGCCCAACTTGGACTGAGCGAGGGGTTCACTTCACGCCTGATCTCAGCCTGGCTGAATTTCGGCATTCCACCCCTTCTTCTGCACCTTGAGCTTCCCCTGATGAGGGAGTGAATGCAATGCCTGGGTGGACTTGGTCTGTTAAGTTGACAGGACATGACAGGCCTGAAATGTGCCCACACATTTCCATCTCAAGAAACAGAAAATTGATGTCACAGATTTCGATCACTCCCCTCCGTGAACTCCAATCTCCTCCAGTTGCCAGAGGCACTGAGGGAGTGGCGGTAGGTTCTGCACGGTTTGAGCACGGTAGCACAGTGGTTAGCACCGTTACTTCACAGCGCCAGGGACCCAGGTTCGATTCCCCGCTGGGTCACTGTCTGTGCACAGTCTGCACGTTCTCCCCGTGTCTGCGTGGGTTTCCTCCGGGTGCTCCGGTTTCCCCTCTCAGTCCAAAGTCGTGCAGGTTAGGTGGATTGGACTTGCTAAATTGTCCTTAGTGTCCAAAAGGATTAGGAGGGGTGACTGGGTTACGGGGATAGGGTGGAAGTGAGGGCTTAAGTGGGTTGATGCAGATTCGATGGGCCGAATGGCCTCCTTCTGCACTGTTTGTTTTCCAAGTTCTACGAATGAAACTCCCTTTTTTTTTACAGAATGCGATACAGAGGAACGTCGGAATATTGTGCGCAGATTTCGGTGGCCATTGAAGGGAGGTTATTCGTGCCATGAAAAAGGTGTCGCGCATCTCACCGCTGAGAATCAGGGACCTGACGAGTCCCTCGAGGTTTTACAACTTACTTTCAGCAGGCTCAGAGGGGTTAGGGTGGAGATATTGCTTCAAAAGGGGCAGCGTCAAGAGGCAGGAGAAATAAACAGGAGAGTAGGTTACGAGGAGGGAAACACAGACTTGAAGAGGAGTGCCATTGCAGCGAAGGTGCCCCAGGGGGCAGGACACTGGGATGGCTACAGGGAGAATTGTTGAATTAATGAGAGAAAGCTGAGGGGAAGAGGCTTGAAGCGGAGTGGGTTCGAGAGAAGCCCTGAAGATCCAAGGTTGGCGACTCCTTGCTGCAGGCCGCAATGGCAGTGGAGCGCAGCCGAAGATCTGAAATCGTGCTTGGAAGATGAAGCTTGGGCGCACCTGGGAGTACCAGAGGACAGCAATCTCAGAAGGCGGGATTGAAACCCTGGAGGTGGGTCCTGGTTGAAGCTGTTCAAGTGGGGAAGCATTTGATGAGAATTCGAAGGGATATTCTTCAAATGTGGAGATCGGAATCCCCGGTGAGAAAGACAGAGTTTGGCTCACAGTGTGACAAGCGTCTGTGTGGGTTGTTCAGAAATCCATAGAATCTGCTTTGGTCGCATCTGTCATATACTTTTCAAAGCATTGAGCTGGACTCTCTGTTCGCCAGCCATATGTTTCTTGGTGGCATGTCGATCGCTGGCGGCCGGCTTCTCTACTCCATCACTTAGAACATAGAACATTACAGCGCAGTACAGGCCCTTCGGCCCTCGATGTTGCGCCGACCTGTGAAACCACTCTAAAGCCCATCTACACTATTCCCTTATTGTCCATATGTCTATCCAAAGACCATTTGAATGCCCTTAGTGTTGGCGAGTCCACTACTGTTGCAGGCAGGGCATTCCACGCCCTTACTACTCTCCGAGTAAAGAACCTACCTCTGATATCTGTCTTATATCTATCTCCCCTCAATTTAAAGCTATGTCCCCTCATGCCAGACATCACCATCCGAGGAAAAAGGCTCTCACTGTCCACCCTATCCAATCCTCTGATCACCTTGTATGCCTCAATTAAGTCACCTCTGAACCTTCTTCTCTCTAACGAAAACAGCCTCAAGTCCCTCAGCCTTTCCTCATAAGATCTTCCCTCTATACCAGGCAACATTCTGGTAAATCTCCTCTGCACCCTTTCCAATGCTTCCACATCTGTCCTATAATGCGGCGACCAGAATTGCACGCAATACTCCAAATGCGGCCGCACCAGAGTTTTGTACAGCTGCAACATGACCTCATGGCTCCGAAACTCAATCCCTCTACCAATAAAAGCTAACACACCGTATGTCTTCTTAACAACCCTCTCAACCTGAGTGGCAACTTTCAGGGATCTATGTACATGGACACTGAGATCTCTCTGCTCATCCACACTGCCAAGAATCTTACCATTAGCCCAGTACTCTGTCTTCCTGTTATTCCTTCCAAAATGAATCACCTCACATTTTTCTGCATAAAACTCCATTTGCCACCTCTCAGCCCAGCGCTGCAGCTTATCTATGTCCCTCTGTAACTTGTACCATCCTTCCGCACTGTCCACAACTCCACCGACTTTAGTGTCATCTGCAAATTTACTCACCCATCCTTCTACGCCCTCCTCCAGGTCATTTATAAAAATGACAAACAGCAGTGGCCCCAAAACAGATCCTTGTGGTACACCACTCGTAACTGGACTCCAGTCTGAACACTTCCCATCAACCACCACCCTTTGTCTTCTTCCAGCGAGCCAATTTCTGATCCAAACTGCTAAATCTCCCTGAATCCCATGCTTCCGTATTTTCTGCAGTAGCCTACCGTGGGGAACCTTATCAAACGCTTTACTGAAATCCATACACACCACATCAACTGCTTGTCAATGGGATTTCCCATTGAAGCCACTCCACTCCACCAGGGAACCCACGGGCGGGAACAGGGAATTCCAATGGCCAGTATGTCTGACCATAGTTCACCAGTCGGCTCAAATGTACTTCATACATTCCCTGAAAATATTAGAGCATAATATTGATATGGCGAACTGTTGTATCTCTCCGAATTTGCCCATAACTGTCAAGCTAGCGACAATGAATAGCAAATATTTTAATTGTTATGCACTGAGATCTATCTAACATTTCTGTCTGGTTTAACATAGTTACTTTTTAGTGTTTAATAAATGTTTTATTCTTTGTGTTCAAAGTTCACTCGCAGACTCCTACAGATTTGTTCAATAACTTTCCTCCACTGTTTCGGAAAACAAATAAAAGTTCGGATCTATCAAGCCAGGTTTCACTCTGGGATCTGACTTGTTGGGTACTGACATTAGCTGGAACTGTAGCACCAGAATCATACCATAATTATACCAGATCAGGAAAGGCTTCTTTAACAAAGAAACATCTCAGGGGTGAACCTAATAAGAGGTTTTGATGAAGGGATTCAGTGGGACAGATATGGAGAAGGTAGTTCTAACCGTGGGCAGACCAGTTCTCTGATGGCTACTACATTGCCCATGTATTGCCCAAGCCATCAAGTTGGACTCAGTCACGGAGACCACAAACTCTCCATGGTGTATGCTGAGTTCATACCCGGGGTGTAATTGGACCCAATGCCTCTGCTGGGGGTTGTCATAATATCCACTCATGTATATAATGAGATCCAGACAGGCAGTGACTGACACACAGAATAACCAATCACCAGACAGGACACTGCAGGGGACATTACCGCTATAAAACACACGAGGCATCAAGACTCTGCCTCTTCTCACTGGATACAGCTACAGAGATAGTCAGGGTGCACAGTGCAGTGAGCACCGTCTCCAATGTGACAGAGAGCCAGTCTGGTCAAGCCAGTCCGAGGTTAGCAGTTTAGATTAATAGAGTGTCAGCCCACAGCAGATTATGTACAGCAACCAGCAGGTTCAATAAAACAGTGTTGAACCATCTACTGTGTCGGAAGCCTGTTTCTAGTCTCACTGCACCCAGTTGCAGTCCGTGTTAAACCAACTCATATAACACATCCATGGTGACTCCTGCTGGAAAGTGAACTTGCGTGGATGTCGAGCAGGCAAAAGTCCAGGAGGCTCTGCTGTGTTTTATAATGATAACACCCACCGCTGTACCAAGTCCTATTCACCCGTTGCCCCTGTGCCTGGGGAGGCACATCAGCTCGCAGTCCAGCGGCACCTCAAAATTAATATTCTCATCCCGGTGTTCAAACCCCCTCAGTTATCTTGCTCCGCCTCTGACTAGCTGCGGAGATATCGGTATGCCCGAGCAATAACCAATTTAATGCAAGAACGTAACTGCTGACATGTGCACGAGACCAGAGCTGGGACATTCCGGTCTCGCTCGTGGGCAGGAGCAGGAATTCCCACCCGAAGTCCATGGGCTTTCAGCTGCCTCTCCAAATTTTCCATTTGTTGCGGGCGGGATTGGAAAATTCCAGGCCTGGGTGTCACTCAGGCTAAGCCATGAGCTTCCTCCTGCTGGACTCTTGGTCACATGACTCTCTACCTCAGCAGATAGGCGGCGCTATTCCTCCAGTTGCACACACAACCTATTTCAGCCCAGAACTCCCTCAGCCGAGGGTGACCACTCCGACCAACACCTCGCCGTAAACTCTGCCTTCTACCAATCCGGCCTCTTAAACACTCCCAAATTCCTCCTTTGTGGCAGACTTGCAATTAAGGGGGGGGTTGCTACCCCTGAAATTCTGATTCCTCAGCCTCTCCTCCGCCTTTCCATCTCTCTTCCCTCTTTCAAGGTCAGGTAAAGTCACCATAGCCCCAGATGACCGCAGGCTGCTTTCGCCTTCGAGGGGAGAGAGCTGACTGGTGGTGGTTTGACCTGAGGGTCACCGCACCTCCCAGGCGAGGGGCAAGGTTGAGAAGGCGGGGGCCTTCATCAATAACCTCAGCCAGTACGGGAATAGAACCCACGCTGTTGGCCTCGCTCTGCATCACGAACCAGCTGTTCAGCCTACTGAGCTCAAACCGCTCCCGAGGTTGTTGATGAACTCAACCGAGCCCCTTGCCCCTCACCTGAGGTGTGGTGACCCTCAGGTCAAACCACCACCAGTCAGCTCTCTCTCCTCGAAGGTAAAAGCAGCCTGCGGTCATCTGGGGCTATGGTGACTTCACCATCTTTCAAGACACTCCCAGCTACCTTCTTGACCAAGCTGCGGCCCAATATCCCCAGCCCTGGCGCGGTGTCAAATTCTGACTGGTAACTCTCCTCTGGTGGCCCTCTGGCGTGTGTGACAACATTGAAGGGATCCTTTCAATACAAGTTGTCGTTATTGGCTGCAAAGACGTGTGGAGAGTGATCACATAATGCCACCCTTTTTGGGCATGAGAGCCGGTGCAGTCAGAGGAGGAATGAGGCAGTAATATGGCACGAGGGGTTTGACTGTTTTGTGACGAGATGGATGATTAATAGATGATTATTTCTGCTCCCGCTGGGCATGATTCCTGAAGTCTGCGCAATTATTGTATGAGAGAGAGCGCTCAGGGATTGAAGTAAGAAGGTCCCTCGCCTTCAGAACGGCTTGGCATTTGGGAAACTGCATCAGTTTCAGTTGATACTCGCTAACGGTCCGTTTTAATTAAGCACCAACACTGGGGATCTGGGTTCGCACGAGGGACCAGCCTGCAATAGGTCAAGTGTTTAACATTTCATCGGCGAGTGATGCAAATGGTGAGAACTGATCTGAAAGCTGATGAAGCTGGCAGTCTCTCACCAGGGCTGAGGGTGGAAAGTGCCAAAGAATCAAAACGGGAAGCAGTCTCGGAATGTCGCCTCCCGATTTCACTCCGCCATCCCCCGGCCGGACGCTCCTCGCCCGCACTGAACCCGCCCTTTGGGCACTCCGATGCCTGCCCCTGCTGCAAGCGGGTGGCAACGCCCTTTGACAAGAGGCGCAGCCTACGTGGGTGCAGCACTGAAGGCAGAGAAGAACTCGCTGTGAGCTCCCGCAGCCCCGAATGAGTGAGCCCGTCCGGCCGTTTCCCGCGGTGCGGCACCTTTGAACCGAGACTGTCCAAATTAATCTGACGAGAGCCAGAGTTTGCACCGGCGGGACCCCCTGCACCTGAAAACGGTTGGAGACTGGCACAGAACATGATTCGCCTCCCACCGGTCTCGGCATCACCAAGCCCCACGTTTGCGTTCTCACGACACCCTGGCAGGGTTTGCGCAGCCAGGCAATTTTCCCATTCAACCGGTCCCGGAGACCAATCTTCACATGTTAATTGGATTGCACAGTTCCAAAAAGAAGAATTAATTTTCCTTGATAAATAGAGGGGGGTCACCGTCCTGGGAGGAAGGGTGGATTCTCAGTGCTCCTGTGGCTTTGTGAGCAGAACAGTTCGTCGATGCCCAGCGCAGGGGAAATGCTCCCATTGAACGCCCTCAACCTCCAGGCCAGCACCTCCCTTCCGGTCTCCCGACAGCACTTTGCAAAACCCGCAAACTCTACCAAACAGAAGGTCAGGGGCAGCACGTCCATGGAAAAGCCACCACCTTGGAATTATACCGCTCCTTCACTGCCGTGGGTCAAAATCCTGGACGAACGGCACTGTGAGTTCACCGACAACACTCGGACTGCAGCTGTTCAAGAAGGCAGCTCAGGGGCAATTAACAATGGCCGATAAAAAACTGGCCCAGACAGCGATGTCCATATCCCATCAATTAGTTTTTTAAAAAATTCACAAGGCAGACACAAACTCACCCGAAGGTTTTGACCGGAATCTCTGGACTGGTTGCAGGTAGCCAACTGCAGCCAGTTCCAGCAGCAAGAGTTGAAGTTCGAAAGGGAGTGGCGGGGTGGGGGGGTAAATGCAAGCGGTTCCCCGAATTATTATTCGGCGAGTAGCAAGAATGCAACTGGTAAGAACGAAAGAGTCCTGGGGAGGTTCACAAGAATGATCCTTGGAATGAAGAGCTTGTCGAATGAGGAGCGGTTCAGGACTCTGGGTCTGTGCTCATTGGGATTTAGAACGATGTGGGGGGATCTTATTGAAACTTACAGGATACTGCGAAGCCTGGATCGAGTGGATGTGGAGAGGATGTTTCCGCTGGTCAGAAAAACTAGAAACAGAGGACGCAGCCTCAGGCTGAAGGGACGATCCTTCAGAACTGAGATGAGGAGGAATTTCTTCAGCCAGAGGTTGGTGAATCTGTGGAACTCTTTGTCGCAGAAGGCTGTGGGGACCAAATCACTGAGTGTCTCTAAGGCAGAGATAGATAGGTTCTTGATTAATAGGGAGAATCAAGGGGGTTATGGGGAGAAGGCAGGAGAATGGGAATGAGAAAAATATCAGCCATGATTGAATGGTGGAGCAGACTCGATGGGCCGAGTGGCCTAACTGAGCTCCTATGTCTTATAGTCTTATAACTCAGGGGGATATAGGATACAGCTCTCGTTTGAAGGGTTCTCAAAACCCTCTGTGCAGGGTAAGCTCACCCATGCATACCAGACCGGAATCTCCCTGCTTTAATAAAATTAGATGTCGGAGATCTGGGGCGAAATTCTCCGGAAACGGCACGATGTCCGCCGACTGGCGCCCAAAACGGCGCAAATCAGTCGGGCATCGCGCCGCCCCAAAAGTGCGGAATGCTCCGCACCTTTGGGGGCCAAGCCCCAACCTTAAGGGGTTAGGTCGGCGCCGGAGGAATTACAGCCCCGCCAGCTGGCGGAAAAGACCTTTGGTGCCCCGCCAGCTGGCGCGGAAATGACATCTCCGGGCGGCGCATGCGCGGGGGCGTCAGCGGCTGCTGACGGCATTCCCGAGCATGCGCAGTGGAGGGAGTCTCTTCCGCCTCCGCCATGGTGGAGACCGTGGCGGAGGCGGAAGGGAAAGAGTGCCCCCATGGCACAGGCCCGCCCGCGGATCGGTGGGCCCCGATCGCGGGCCAGACCACCGTGGGGGCACCCCCCGGGGCCAGATCGCCCCGCGCCCTCCCCCAGGACCCCAGAGCCTGCCCGCGCCGCCTTGTCCCGCCGGTAAGGTAGGTGCTTTAATTTACACCGGCGGGACAGGCATTTTAGCGGCGGGACTTCAGCACATCCGGGCCGGAGAATTGCGCGGGGGGGCCCGCCAACCGGCGCGGCGCGATTCCCGCCCCCGCCGAATCTCCGGTGCCGGAGACTTCGGCAACCGGCGGGGGCGGGATTCACGCCAGCCCCCGGCGATTCCCCGACCCGGCGGGGGGTCGGAGAATTTCGCCCCTGAACTCCAAACAGAAGGTGTAGGAGGAACTCAGCAGGTCTGGAAGCATCTGCGGTGAGGGTAAGAGAGTTCACGTTTCCAGTCCAATGTGGCTCACCTTTCTTCCAGATGGATTTTCATATCCACTGAAATGCACACTTCCGTGAGCTCCCCCCCGCCCCCCCACCTCCTGCAGATCGCAAATTATCTCGAAAGATCGGCATCCCACCCACTCTCTGAAGCAAGAGGCAACTATGTCCTTCAAACCGGCAATGGCCTTCAAATTACACTATCAGGAAAACGATTAGAAATGAAATGAAATGAAAATGAAATGAAATGAATGAAAATCGCTTAAGTCACAAGTAGGCTTCAAATGACGTTACTGTGAAAAGCCCCTAGTTGCCACATTCCGGCGCCTGTTCGGGGAGGCTGGTGCGGGAAATGCGTTATCCTCCGAAAATCCCCCGTCCACAGTTTTGGTCAAGGTGTTGGACCCATTTAAGATAAGAAAACGAGAGAAGAATTTCAAGACAACAGTGCCCAATGATAGCTACTTGCTATTTCACTGTGTCATCTCGGGTAGCAATCTTTGTGGGAAATCAAAGAGTAATGACAAACCCATCAAGAATTAAGGCCTATCAAATGCCTTCCTCATAGAATCGGTTTCTACTTCCGGCTTTTCCGCAATCGTCCTCTCCTCCAGCTGACATTTGCAAACAGGAAGGATTTGGGAAAACAGGGAACATCTTTTTCAACGAAATGTGTGTCATTTTCTTACATCTCACCGTTGGTCAATCTCATCCTTATTAAACTGACGTCCACGTATCCCATGGTTTTTGGGATGAGAGGAAGCACCCTGAGGAACGTGCGGAGGAAAGGGAAAACTACGTCCTTTTCAGCGCGTCAGGTGAAGCAGAGAGATGCGCGACAGATGTTCAGGGTCATCGTCCCCTCGGGAAACATGAAAATGAACTGTGAGAGCTTCTATAGGTGAGTAAAAAGGAAAGGATTGGCAAAGATGCATTACATGCAGGTAGAGACTGCGGAACTTGGGGAATCCGCAATTGACTAGCCAGAGAAGCTGAACACACACTTTGTGCCTGTCTTCACCAAGAAAGATTGGGGAAAACATACTGCTATGGAATAAGAATTGGCTAACGAACAGCCAATAGCGAGTAAGAATAAATGGCCATTCATGGGGATTTCGACAGGCTGAGTTAGTGGCATGCCATTGAAATCTGCGCCGCCCGTCCAAGGCTGGAGTCCCCCAGCTCTCCAGATTCACCGGCCTCACTGGCGCAGCGTGAGGCCTGCCTCGAGTCACTCCTGGCCTCCATTGGGTATAAAAGGGGGGTGAAGGGGGTGCAGAAACGAGGGGGCCTGAAAGGGGTAGGCCTGAAGGAGTGTGTAAAGGATGGGGCCATGAAGGTGGGTTGGGGGGTGGGGGGGTAAGAAGGGTGTGGTGTATGAAGGGTGGGTGTGAAGGAAAGGTTATGAAGGGTAGGGTCTTCTGTGGGAGCATGGGGTATATGAAAGATGGGCCTGATTGTGTGTGTGTGGGGGGGGGGGGGGGTGCCTTAAAGGTGGGGGGCCGCCTTAAAGGTGGGGGGCCCTCAGGAACACCAAAGTTGGGTATGCTCACTTCGGGGTTGGGTGGGAGGGAGGGAGGGGGGGGGGGGGGGGGTGGGTGGGAGGAGGCGATGCCCCGATGGTGACGAGGATAGATGGGATGGGGTCAGGACACACTCATGACTGGGTGGTGTGGAGGGTGACGCGGACATTTAGTGATGGGGAGGGGGTCACAATGTCCGTGGGTGGCGGGTGCAGCGAACCATCAACTTCACCTTGAGATCTGAGCACCCCTTAGAAAAGGCAACCCAATCTCGGAAGAGCCGGACCTGACGGCATCTTTAGTTCCCCACCCCAGAAAAAATTCCAAGTGTGGGATTTTTCAGTGAGAATATCCCCAAGCCCCTCAAAAAGATGGCTAAGTGTGGGTGAATAGCGATCTGGATCGCATCCATACACCCGGCAGAAGTCACCCGCTCAAAATGACACCGAGTCATTTTTTGGGAGAATTCCGCCCATGGGGACCCTGTGGGAAAATAACGCTCAGGGTCAGTCTCGATCTATTTCAAAGGTGGAGCAGGTTTGAGGGGCCGAATGGCCTACTTCTGCTCCTACTTTCCAAGTTTCTATATTCCTCATGTTTAGGACCTTATCGCGAATCAAATCTTATCAATTCCCTTCGTCGCCCCTGAATGAATACGTGACATTGAAGTTGCTTTGTTTCCAAAGAAAAAAAAACAAAATTCCATCACTCTTTCTCAGAATCAACTTCCTGAGATTCAGAACTGTCCTCATCCCTCTCCAATCTCGTTTCAGGAGTGACAATATGCAGCTGAAGGTGGTTGGGCCCTTCGGACACTACCCTGAGGAACTCCTTTGCACTCTTGACGCATGAAAACAGGTCCTTCCTATCCATTTTACCTTGGCCCCACGTAATTTTAAACCCCACTGACATCTCCCCCTCAGCATCCTCAGTTCCAAAGAAAATAACACTGAATTATCCAATCTTTCTTGATGGTGTTTGCGTGCATGAGTGCTATCTGATAGTCCTGTTGCTCTTATACGCCCTTAGCATTTAACTCATATCCTGAGTATCGGAACCCTTAAATCAGAGTGAGCAATTTCAGCACATCAATTCTCTCCGATCGTCAACCTAAAACATACCAAAATAAAAAATTTAATTTGTTGCTCATTATGGAAGGTCCTTGTTCTTTTATTGCTTATTTGCCTTCATTAAGATAAGACACCACTTTATTTTAAATTCTTTCCACTCTCCATTAATAGGCTACTTCGTACGTCACTTCCAATAACTGAAAATTAGATCTTAAGATGGGTTTAATGGCATCATTCATTTAAAAATTAGTGGCTAATTAGCATAAAGCTGCCAATAATCTTTCCTGAACACTGCAGCAATTTGGACTTCGAGAGATAAGGAAATGTGTATTAACAGGAGCTGCTGAACTAAATTGAACCTGGCTCCATCAATTATCTGTGTTTTAAGCATTTTAACATCCTTCTCCGTCCCGATCCATGCAATGAATTACTTCAAACGTCTGGAGCCCCTTGTTGAACGAGCTAATTACCAAACAGTATTCAGGCAGAATTGAGAGTTAAGCAAAAAGAAACACCACATTTTTTGCCCGATCTCTTCAAGCCGTCTGCTTCCTGTTGAATTTGTGAGATGGAGAGTGTTCTTTTCGTGGGCAACAGCTGGTTTCGAAATCTTCAGCCTTGTTTTCAAATCCTTCCGTGGCCTCAAACCCTCCCCGCTTCTTTGTGAGCACTTCTAGCCCTGAAAACCATTCCGAGATCTCTGTGCTCCTCCAATTTCAGCCTCTTGTTGCAACCCAAATTTCAAATGTTCCCCTGAAGGTGGCCATGCCTTCGGCAACCCAGGCCCCAAGCTCCAGAATTCAGGTCCTGAGCTCCGGAATTTACTCCCTGAACTTCACCCTCGCGCTTTCTCCTCCTTGAAGATGTTCCTAAAAACCAACCCCTTTGGTCAAATGTTTGGCCACCTATCCCAACATCTGCTTCTACCACTTGGTGTCAGCTGGCGTTTGATAACAAAGTGGTCAAGTGTCTTGGGGGACATTTTGGTTTAGCACAGGGCTAAATCGCTGGCTTTGAAAGCAGACCAAGACAGGCCAGCAACATGGTTCAATTCCTGTACCAGCCTTCCCGAACAGGTGCTGGAATGTGGCGCCTAGGGGCTTTTCACAGTAACTTCATTTGAAGCCTACTTGTGACAATAAGCGATTTCTTCTTCTTCTTCGAATGAAGGCACTGTCTGAATATAGCCTTGTTGTTGGTGGTTCCTCTTCATCGCCTCCTGAAGATGATTCTTCAGGGGATGGCCACAAAGCACCACTGGATTCCAGCCTTCCTGGCGTCGCAATGGAAATGGCGGCCACTGAGCCATGACACTCGCTGACACTGGTAACGGGAGCGATCCGTTCGGGTGACAAAATACCCTGCCTCCAGCCCCCACACTCCCAAACGATGAAAATGTACCCGTGCTGTCAGGCAAGAAAATCCAGGAGTTGGCCGACTTCCGGTTACGGCAGGGATGAGCTAGCCGCACGTTTCGGCGGCTCCAGCTCCGACGGAACTTCGGGCTCTTTTAAGAGCCCCAACGGGGACTTTGACGGGCGAAAAACCCGGTGCGAGGCGTGAGGGAAGGGAGTCCCCCCCGAACGACGGAGGGAAAAACCGGCGGCGGCGGCTGCAGCCCGAAGAATCTGCAACCAGAAGGTCAGAGGGAGTGGAACAAAATGGTGGTGGAGAAACCACAGGTGACATGGGGGCCTGAGCAGGACAAGGTGGTGAGACGGTGCGTGGACCTGCTGAAGAAGGAGGTAATGACCCCGTTGTTACAGGCAATTGAGGGGCTTAAGGAGACTTTAAAGACCCAGGAGACGGAACTTCGCGTGGTGGAGCAGAAGGTGTCAGGTATTGAGGACGAGGTCCTGGGCCTGGCGGTCAAGACTCAGATGCACGAGGCACTTCATAAAAAGTGTGCTGACAGGATTGAGGCCCTTGAAAATGGAGCGTGAAGGAAGAACCTTAGGATACTAGGTCTCCCGGAGGGTGTGGAAGGAGTGGACTGTGGAGCGTACGCAAGTAAGATGCTGAGCTCACTGATGGGTGCTGAGGCCCCTGCGGGCCCCATGGAGATGGAGTGGGCAAATCGGATCCTGGCGAGAAGACCAAAAGCGGGAGAACCACCGAGGGCGATAATCGTGCGATTCTACCGCCTTAAGGACAGAGACGAGGTCCTGAGATGGGCTAAAAAGGTGCGGAGTAGCAGATGGGAGAATGCGGTGGTTAGGATCTACCAGGATTGGAGTGCGGAGGTGGCGAGAAGGAGGGCGAGCTTCAACCGAGCCAAAGAGGTTTTGCACAAAAGGAAGGTGAAGTTTGGGATGCTGCAGCCGGCAAGACTATGGGTCACGCATCAGGAGAGACACTATTATTTCGAGACGGCGGAGGAAGCATGGTCCTTCATCAATGAAGAGAAACTGGACCGGAACTGAGGGACTGATGCTGCAGGGAACTGTTATTGTTGTTATTATTGTTTTTGTTAATGGGATGGTGAAAGTTAATCGAGAAGTAAACAGGGAAGGGGGGGGACACTGGGGAAATGTGGGCGCCGGTGAGGGGGGAGAGGCGGGACATAGTCGGAGAATGGGGAAGGAGAGGGGGAGGGGAAAGGGAGCTGCGCCATAAGAGGCGGGTCAGGTAAAGGGATGTTCCCGCGCCAGAAAGAATAAGGCGGGAAAACAGGCGCAAGGCGGATGGGAGTTCCCTCACACCGGGGGGGTCGAGGAGTGAGCAGGAGTAGCCGGGGTCAGTTGAAGTCAGCTGACTTACGTAAGTGATATGGGGGGAGCAATCAAGCTAGATAGGGATCTAGCGGGGGGGGGGGGGGGGGGGGGGCAACTGGGTTGCTGCTGCGGAAATCCAAAAGGAAATGGCTAAAGAGAGGGTGGTCGGGGGCGGAATGCGACGCTGGGGGAGCGAGCGGGAGAGCGGAGGCGGGATATGGGACTGGCCTAGAGAAGGTAATGGCTAGTCGACACGGGAGGGGGGCAGGTAGCCCCCCAGTGAGGCTGATCACGTGGAACGTAAGAGGCCTGAATGGACCGATAAAAAGGGCCCGAGCGCTCGCGCATTTGAAAGGACTAAGGGCAGACGTGGTTATGCTCCAAGCGACGCACCTAAAGGTGGCGGACCAAGTTAGGCTAAGGAAAGGATGGGTGGGACAGGTGTTCCACTCAGGACTGGACGCAAAGAACAGAAGGGTGGCCATTTTGGTGGGGAAACGGGTAGCATTTGAAGCAAAGAACATCGTAGCAGATAGTGGAGGTAGATATGTAATGGTGAGTGGTAGGCTGGAGGGAATGGAGGTCATGTTGGTTAATGTGTATGCCCCAAATTGGGACGATGCGGGGTTCATGAGACGGATGCTGTGGCGTATTCCGGACCTGGAGGCAGGAAATTTGATTTTAGGAGGGGACTTCAATACGGTGCTGGACCCGGGGCTAGATAGATCCAGCTCAAGGACTGGAAGAAGGCCGGCAGCGGCCAAGGTACTTAAGGGGTTTATGGACCAAATGGGGGGAGTGGATCCATGGCGATTTCTTAGACCTAGGGCTAGGGAGTATTCCTTCTTCTCCCACGTCCATAAAGTGTACTCCCGGATAGATTTTTTTGTTTTAGGAAGGTCGTTGATCTCTAGGGTGGAAGAAGCTGAATACTCAGCCATAGCGGTTTCGGATCATGCCCCACATTGGGTGGACCTGGAAGTAGGAGAGGACAGGGAGCAGAGAACACTCTGGCGATTAGATGTGGGACTGATGGCGGATGAGGGAGTGTGTGCAAGAGTGAGGGGGTGTATCGAGAGATACCTGGAGGTCAATGACTACGGCGAGGTCCCTGTGGGAGTGGTCTGGGAAGCACTAAAAGCGGTGGTCAGAGGAGAGCTGATTTCTATTGGGGCCCACAAAAGGAAAGCAGAGGCCAAGGAAAGGGATAGATTACTGGGGAAGATTTTAAGGGTGGACAGGGAATTTGCAGATACCCCGGAGGAGGAGCTGTACAGGGAGAGGAGACGACTCCAGACCGAGTTTGACCTTCTGACCACCAGAAAGGCGGAGGTACTGTGGAGGAAGGCACAGGGGAGGAGGTATGAATATGGGGAAAAGGCTAGTCGCCTGTTGGCGCACCAACTGCGAAAGAGGGCAGCAGCAAGGGAGATAGGAGGAATTAGGGATGAAAGGGGAGACACTGTGCGAAGGGCAGGAAAGATAAATGAGGTGTTTAAGACCTTTTATGAAGAACTGTATAGGTCTCAGCCTCCAGAGGGAGAGGAGGGGATGCGGCAGTTCCTGGACCAGTTGAGGTTCCCGAAAGTGGAGGAGCAGGCGGTGGCAGGCCTGGGGGCGCCGATTGAGGTGGACGAGGTTATTAAGGGACTGGGAAGCATGCAAGCAGGGAAGGCCCCGGGGCCGGATGGGTTCCCGGTGGAATTCTACAGAAAATATGTGGACTTGTTGGCCCCGTTGTTGGCGAGGACGTTCAATGAGGCCAGGGAAGGGGGGACACTACCCCCGACAATGTCGGAGGCGACGATATCGCTAATTTTGAAGAGGGACAAAGATCCGATGCAGTGTGGGTCCTATAGACCCACTATTGAACGTGGACGCCAAACTGCTAGCAAAGGTGCTGGCATCGAGGATAGAGGACTGTGTCCCAGGGGTGGTGCACGAAGACCAGACAGGGTTCGTAAAAGTGAGACAATTGAATGTTTTTTTAAAAAAATATGTTTTATTGAAATTTTTTTCCCAAACAACAATTTTTCCCATCTTACAAAGCAAACGCAACAATAACAATACAGAAATTTTTAACACTACACAAGTAACAAAACCCCTTTATCTTTGACCTAAACTAAACTAACCCCCCCCCCTCCCCCCCCCCCCCCCCCCCCCCCTTCCCCCTGGGTTGCTGCTGCTGGTCATCTGTCTTCCCTCTAACGTTCCCCTAGGTAGCCGGGAAATGGCTGCCACCGCCTGGTGAACCCTTGAGCCGATCCTCTCAGGGCAAACTTTATCTGCTCCAGTTTAATGAACCCCGCCATATAATTTACCCAGGCCTCCAGTCCGGGGGGTTTCGCCTCCTTCCACATGAGTAGGATCCTGCGCCGGGCTACTAGGGACGCAAAGGCCACAACGTCGGCCTCTTTCGCCTCCTGCACTCCCGGCTCTTCCGCAACTCCAAATAGAGCTAACCCCCAGCCTGGTTTGACCCGGGCCTTCACCACCCGCGAAATCACTCCCGTCACTCCCTTCCAATACCCTTCCAGTGCCGGGCACGCCCAAAACATATGTGCGTGGTTTGCCGGGCTCTCGCCACACCTCCCACATTTGTCCTCCACTCCAAAGAACCTGCTCAATCTTGCTCCCGTTATGTGTGCTCTATGTAGCACCTTAAATTGAATCAGGCTAAGCCTGGCGCATGAGGAAGCGGAATTTACCCTGCTTAGGGCATCAGCCCACATACCCTCCTCTATCTCCTCCCCTAGTTCTTCTTCCCACTTTCCTTTTAGTTCGCCCACCGACTCCTCCCCCTCTTCCCTCATCTCTCGGTAAATCTCTGACACCTTGCCCTCTCCGACCCATACCCCTGAAAGCACCCTGTCCTGTATCCCCTGTGTCGGGAGCAACGGAAATTCCCTCACCTGTTGTCTAGTAAACGCCCTCACCTGCATATATCTCAAGAAATTTCCCCGGGGCAACTTATACTTTTCCTCCAATGCTCCCAAGCTCGCAAAAGTCCCATCTACAAATAAATCTCCCACCCTCCTAATTCCCAACTGGTACCAGCTCTGAAATCCTCCATCCATTCTTCCTGGGGCGAACCTATGGTTGTTCCTGATTGGGGACCCCACCAGGGCTCCCCGCACCCCTCTCTGTCGCCTCCACTGTCCCCAGATATTCAATGTTGCCGCCACCACCGGGTTCGTGGTAAACTTTTTAGGTGAGAGCGGTAGCGGTGCCGTCACCAGCGCCTCTAAACTCGTCCCTTTACAGGACTTTCTCTCCAGTCTTTTCCACGCCGCTCCCTCACCCTCCATCATCCATCTACATATCATTGCCACATTGGCGGCCCAATAGTAATCGCCCAAGTTCGGTAGTGCCAATCCTCCTCTGTCCCTACTACGCTGAAGGAACCCCCTCCTTACTCTCGGAACTTTCCCTGCCCACACGAAGCTTGTGATGCTCCTGTCTATTTTATTAAAAAAGGTCTTGGTGATTAGTATAGGGAGACATTGAAATACAAATAAGAACCTCGGGAGGACCATCATCTTAATTGCTTGCACCCTGCTCGCCAGCGATAGAGGCTGCATGTCCCACCTCTTGAAGTCCTCCTCCATTTGTTCTACCAACTGTGTCAGATTAAGTCTGTGCAAGGTTCCCCAGCTCCTAGCGATCTGAATCCCCAGGTATCGGAAGTTTCTTTCCACTTTCCTTAGAGGCAAGCCTTCTATCTCTCTACTCTGGTCCCCTGGATGTATCACAAATAATTCACTCTTCCCCATGTTTAGCCTATACCCCGATAAATCCCCGAACCCCCTCAAAATTCGCATAACCTCTATCATCCCTCCCGCTGGGTCCGACATGTATAACAATAGGTCATCCGCGTATAACGAGACTCGGTGTTCTTCTCCCCCTCTAATCACCCCTCTCCATTTCCTGGAGTCTCTCAACGCCATGGCCAGAGGTTCAATTGCCAACGCGAACAACAATGGAGACAGCGGGCATCCCTGTCTTGTCCCCTATATAGTCGGAAATACTCCGATCTATGTCGACCTGTAACTACGCTTGCCGTTGGAGCCCCATAAAGAAGTCTAACCCGGCTAATAAACCCGTTCCCAAACCCAAACCTCCTTAACACATCCCATAAATACTCCCACTCCACCCTATCAAATGCCTTCTCTGCGTCCATTGCCGCCACTATCTCTGCCTCCCCCTCCACTGGGGGCATCATTATCACCCCTAATAGTCGTCGCACGTTAACATTCAGTTGTCTCCCTTTTACGAACCCTGTCTGGTCTTCGTGCACCACCCCCGGGACACAGTCCTCTATCCTCGATGCCAGTACCTTTGCCAGCAATTTGGCGTCCACGTTCAATAATGAAATGGGTCTATAGGACCCGCACTGCAACGGATCTTTATCGCTCTTCAAAATTAACGATATCATTGCCTCCGACATCGTCGGGGGTAGAGTCCCCCCTTTCCTGGCCTCATTGAACGTCCTCGCCATCAACGGGGCCAACAAGTCCACATATTTTCTGTAATACTCCACCGGGAACCCGTCTGGTCCTGGGGCATTCCCTGCTTGCATGCTTCCCAGTCCCTTTCTCACCTCGTCCACCCCAATCGGTGCCCCCAGGCCTACCACCCCCCGCTCCTCCACTTTGGGGAACCTCAATTGGTCCAGGAACTGCCGCATCCCCTCCTCTCCCTCTGGGGGTTGAGACCTATACAGTTCCTCATAGAAGGTCTTGAACACCTCATTTATCTTTCCTGCCCTTCGCACCGTGTCTCCCCTTTCGTCTCTAATTCCTCCTATCTCCCTCGCTGCTGCCCTCTTTCGCAATTGATGAGCCAACAGGCGACTAGCCTTTTCCCCATATTCATACCTCCTCCCCTGTGCCTTCCTCCACAGTACCTCCGCCTTTCTGGTGGTCAGAAGGTCAAATTCCGTCTGGAGTCGTCTCCTCTCCCTGTACAATTCCTCCTCCGGGGTCTCTGCAAATTCCCTATCCACCCTTAAAGTCTCCCCTGAGACAATTGAATGTTAACGTGCGACGGCTATTAGGGGTGATAATGATGCCCTCAGTGGAGGGGGAGGCAGAGATAGTGGCGGCAATGGACGCAGAGAAGGCATTTGATATGGTGGAGTGGGAGTATTTATGGGAAGTGTTCAGGAGGTTTGGGTTTGGGAACGGATTTATTCGCTGGGTTAGACTACTTTATGGGGCACCAATGGCAAGCGTACTTACAGGTCGACATAGATCGGAGTACTTCCGATTATATAGGGGAACAAGACAGGGATGCCCGCTGTCTCCATTGTTGTTTGCGCTGGCAATTGAACCTCTGGTCATGGCGCTGAGAGACTCCAGGAAATGGAGAGGGGTGACTAGAGGGGGAGAAGAACACCGAGTCTCGTTATACGCGGATGACCTATTGCTATACGTGTCGGACCCAGCGGGGGGGATGATAGAGGTTATGCGAATCTTGAGGAGGTTCGGGGAATTTTCGGGGTATAGGTTAAACATGGGGAAGAGTGAATTATATGTGATACATCCAGGGGACCAGAGTAGAGAGATAGAAGGCTTGCCGCTAAGGAAAGTGGAAAGAAACTTCCGATACTTGGGGATTCAGATCGCTAGGAGCTGGGGAACCTTGCACAGACTTAATCTGACACGGCTGGTAGAACAAATGGAGGAGGACTTTAAGAGGTGGGACATGCAGCCTTTATCGCTGGCGGGCAGGGAGAAAGCAATTAAGATGATGGTCCTCCCGAGGTTATTTGTATTTCAATGTCTCCCTATTTTAATCACCAGGACCTTTTTTAACAAAATAGATAGGAGCATTACGAGCTTTGTGTGGGCAGGGAAATTTCCGAGAGTAAGGAGGGGGTTCCTTCAGCGCAGTAGGGACAGAGGAGGACTGGCACTACCGAACGTGGGAGATTATTATTGGGCCGCCAATGTGGCAATGATACGTAGATGGATGATGGAGGGTGAGGGAGCGGCGTGCAAAAGGCTGGAGAGAAGGGCCTGTAAAGGGACGAGTCTAGAGGCGCTGGTGACGGCGCCTCTAGTGTTCTCACCGAAAAAGTACACCACGGACCCGGTGGTGGCGGCAACACTGAACATATGGGGACAGTGGAGGCGACAGAGAGGGGTGCGGGGAGCCCTGGTGGGGTCCCCTATCAGGAACAACCATAGGTTCGCCCCAGGAAGAATGGATGGAGGATTTCAGAGCTGGTACCAGTTGGGAATTAGGAAGGTGGGAGATTTATTCATAGATGGGACTTTTGCGAGCTTGGGAGCACTGGAGGAAAAGTATAAGTTACCCCGGGGGAATTTCTTGAGATATATGCAGGTGAGGGCGTTTACTAGACAACAGGTGAGGGAATTTCCGTTGCTCCCGACACAGGGGATACAGGACAGGGTGCTTTCAGGGGTGTGGGTCGGAGAGGGCAAGGTGTCAGAGATTTACCGAGAGATGAGGGAAGAGGGGGAGGAGTCGGTGGGCGAACTAAAAGGAAAGTGGGAAGAAGAACTAGGGGAGGAGATAGAGGAGGGTATGTGGGCTGATGCCCTAAGCAGGGTAAATTCCTCTTCCTCATGCGCCAGGCTTAGCCTGATTCAATTTAAGGTGCGGAGTGTGGTGACTAGGGGCTTTTCACAGTAACTTCATTGAAGCCTACTTGAATGAATGAAATGAAATGAAATGAAAATCGCTTATTGTCACAAGTAGGCTTCAATTAAGTTACTGTGAAAAGCCGCTAGTCGCCACATTCCGGCGCCTGTTCGGGGAGGCTGGTACGGGAATAGAACCCGCGCAGCTGGCCTTGTTCTGCTTTACAAGCCAGCTGTTTAGCCCACTGTGCTAAACCAGCCCCTACTTGTGACTTGTTACTTGTGACAATCAGCGATTATTATTGTTTTTATTATTGTTGTTTAGCGAGAAGCTTGCTGGGTGAATGTTTGCGCCTGTGTTTCCGACATTACTTCAAGAGGTGTTTACAGGTTGTGAGATAGAATTGGAGGCCCTCTTAATGAGAAGGGCTGTTGCAATTGCCCAGTGATTTACCACGATCAGCTCCTCAAACTGAGCACTATTTAATAGCTGGTCAATCCAACAGACTGCTCTCAATCATCTGTTAGATTTCTGCAAATCCTGCCCCCCCGCACCTACGCACCCTCCCCCCCAAAAGAAAAACCTATTTTGTTTCCAACTTTACATGTCCTCTGCAGTGCGCGTGAGCTGAAGGCAAGGAACAGAGTGTATCCTTAATGATGTGTAAAACAGAAGTTCAGCATTAGAAACAAATTATTCAGCCGATTATAGAAAAATCATCAGGCGAGTTATACTCAGGGGATTTGTCGAGGTAAATTGGATAACTCTCTTTTTTGCTTGATCAACTGCAATATATAAAAAATAATGCCTAAGCAATTACTGGAGTTAATTTTCCATTTCTAGACTGTTCCCCACTTTGCTGTTATGGCTGGATGTGATTCACAGATCGTGCATGGAAAACTCTATTTCCACATGGAAATTTGGGCAGTGCTCTTAATTCTCTGATCCACAAGGTCAAGAGGTGTGACTTTTCCCCCCCCCATTTAATCCTCAGCTATCCCTTCACTCATCTTTGATGGGCGGCACGGCAGCACAGTGGTTAGCACTGTTGCTTCACAGCGCCAGGGACCCGGGTTTGATTCCCGGCTTGGGTCGCTGTCTGTGCGGAGTCTGCGCGTTCTCCTCGTGTCTGTGTGGGTTTCCTCCCACGAGGGACGTGCCTGTTAGGTAAATTGGACATTCTGAATTCTCCCTCTGTGTACCCAGACTGGCACTCCGCGGAGTGTGGCGACGAGGGGTTGTTCACAGCAACTTCATTGCATAAGCCCACTTGTGACACAAATAAAGATCGTCATTGCAAGGAGAATGCAATTTGGGTTTTTTTCTATTCATTTACCGGACGGTGGCGTCACATTCGAGGCCAGCATTTATTGCCCATCCCTAACTGCCCTTGAGAAAGTGGTGGTGTGCTGCCTCCTTGAGCCGCCGCAGTCTCTGTGATGTAGGTACACCCACGGTGCTGTTAGGGAAGGGAGTTGCAGGATTTTAAGCCAACGTCAACGAGGGAATATGCTGAGGTTTGCCAGGATGTTGCCTGGGCTGGAGTGTTTCAGCTCTGAAGAGAGGCTGGTTAGGCTGACATTGTTTTCCTTAGACCAGAGAAGGCTGAGGGGAGACCTGATTGAGGTGTACAGGGGGCTGGTTTAGCTCAGTGGGCTAGACAGCTGGGCTGTGATGCAGAACAAGCAGCTTGGGTTCAATTCCCGTGCCAGCTGAGAATTTGGAATTCTCCCTCTGTGTCCCCGAACAGGCGCCGGAGTGTGGCGACTAGGGGCTTTTCACAGTAACTTCATTGCAGTGTAAATGTAAGCCTGCTTGTGACAATAAAAGAAGATTATTGAGATTACAGAATTACGAGGGACGTCGATAGCGTGGCTCGGAAGAAAGTTTCCCCCTGAGTAGTGGGGTCAATAACCAGGGGGCACAGATTTAAGGTAAGGGGCAGGAGATTTAGAGGGGATTTGAGGAAAAATCCTTTTTATCCAGAGGACGGTGGGAATCTGGAACTTACTGCCTGAATGGATGGGGAAGCAAGAATTCCGACAACATTTAACAAGTATTTAGATAAGCACTTGAAATGCCATAGTATTACAAGATTATGGACCAAGTGCTAGAACATGGAATTAGAATAGATAGGCAGACATGATGGGCCGAAGGGACTCTTTCTGTGCTGTGGCACTCAATGAATCTATCCTGGCAATTGGTGAAGCCACATCTGGGATACTTTGTGAAGATTTGAGAAAATATATAATTGTGTCAGAAACAGTGCAGCGAGGGTTCACTGGATTTACCTCTGCGGTGAAGGAAGGGCTTATCCTGTGAAGAAAGGTTGTCCAGGTTGTACCCATACCCGTTGGAGTTTAGAAGGATGAGAGGTGACCTTATTGAAACATGTAAGATGCTGAGGGGGTCTTGACAGGGTGGACTCTAGGAGTATGCTTTTTCTTCACTCACAGGATGTGGCCGTGTCCAGCAAACCCGTCACTACTTGTCCTTGCGAAGGTGGTGCTGAACCATGGTCAGCTGATACAGTGGGCCAGGAGTCACATTGTTGAATCAGGCAGGTTTTCAGGACGGTTTGGGCCTTTTCATGGTCACCATTTACAGATGCAAGCTTTTGACGTCCCTGATTTATTCAATTAACCGAACTGAGATGTTGGGATTAGATGCCACGGCTGTGGATCATGAGTGCAGCAGGACTCTCAGTCCAGTAATATAACCCATGTGTTGCTGAAGGACAGCAAAATGGGGCCTCTATTCCCCCCCCGGGAATCCTTGCAACTTTTCGTCAAGAGATTTCTTCCTCCAAAGATGAATGTCGACTGGTCAGGTGGGTGGCAAATAGAGCTCAAGTTGGACAAGTGTGAAGTACGGCATGCGAGGAAAGGTAACAAGGCAAGGGAACACATGGTCGTCGATAAGGTGCTGAGAAATGTAGAGGACCTTCCAGCTCATGTCTGCAAGTCCTTGAAGGTGGCTGGACAAGCAGATAAGGTGGTCAAGAAGGCAAATGTCTATCTTAGCCGAGTCGCAGAATATAAGAACAGAGAGGTGACACTGGAAATATATAAAATGTTAGTTCGGCCACAGCTGAAGTGCGCCCCCCCCAAATGGGCATCAATTCAGACCAATAGATAGGTGTTTTGGAAGAGATTCCAGGGAGAATTCTTCACACCCAGTGGGTGGAGGGGGTCTGGAGCTCGCTGCCTGACAGGGTGGTCTAGGCAGAACATAAGAACATACGAATTAGGAGCCACATACCTGTCCCTCCCCCATAACCTTTCACCGCCTCGCTTATCGAGAATCTATCTCGCTCTGCCTTAAAAATATTCAAAGACTCTGTGTCGTGTTCAGCACGCTGAGACAACACGGGCTGCAACTGGATGCAGCTATAACGCAAGTAGACTCCAGACCTTGAAGTTAATTCAATTTGATTTATTGAAACTGTCACACAGTTAGCACAGTTCTCTGTGAGTTCAACTCTCTGCGAACCTCTGTGTGATTTCTCTGTCTGACTGAACCAGACTAGCTCTTAGCCACGTGCTGTATGCATTACGTGATATGTACACCGGACTCACTCTGTAGATGTCCCCAGTGGAAAGAGCCGGAGTGTGAGTGCCTCGTGCCTTTTATAGTGGGAAACCACCCCCAAGTGTTCTGCCTGCTGATTGGTTATGTCCTGTTCCCTGTGCTCATTAGCTGCCTGTCTGTATCTCATTAAGTGCATGTCTGCATATCATGACACCCTGCTTCCACTGCCGTTTGAGGAAGAGAGTCTCAAAGACTCAAGACCCTCTGAGAGAAACAAAATTCTCCGCATCTCTGCCTCAAGTGAGTGACCCCTCGATTTTAGACAGTGACCCCCTAGATCTGGACTCTCCCACAGCAGGAAACATCCTCTCGGCATGTTTTTCTTGAGTCTTTCAATTAAGTTGCTCTCACTCTTCCAAACTTCAGCTGAGACAAGCCTCGCCTGTCCAAACTTTTCTCATACAGACAACCCGCCCATTCTTGGCATTAGTCCAGTGAATTTTCTCTGAACTGCTTCTAATGCATTTATATCCCTCCTTAAGTAAGCAGGCCAATACTGTACACAGTGTTCCAGATGTGGTCTCACCAGTGTCCTGTTCAATTGAAACATAACTCTTTAATTCAATTCCCCAATTCCATTAGCTTTCCTCATTACTTGCTGTACCGGCGTACTGGCCTTCTGTGGTTCGTGCACAAGGACAGCCAAACCCCTCTGAATCTCAGAGCCCTGCAAAACTGCTGACATTTAAAAGGTACCTGTGTACGCATTTTCAGTGCCGCAACTGTTATATGTGCGGGCTATTGTAGTTGCGTGTGATGTCTCTTTAAGAGCCGAGTCACGTGACATGCGTGATGCCATCAGCTCCTTCGCGGACAATTGCCCTCAATCTGGCCCCGGCCTTGGCCCCGCGAAGACCCATTCAATGAGCCTCTGTTAATGTTGCATCCGACCAGGGGCTGGCAAGTGGGGTAGGAGAGGTTGGCTGCTGGCCGGCCAGCGTGAACACGATGGGCCGAATGCCCTCCCTTCATGCTGTAGGTTACTGCGATTCGAATGCCGCCAACCTCTCGCCTTGCTCAGGAGAAGTCAGAACTCTCGGAGCGAAAAAATTAAAAATGGCCGTTGGACTGGTTGCAAAATGGTTCCAGTTCAAAGGCAGCCAAAGAAAACGGAGCAAATATTTGCTGAAATTATTATTCCGACCATGAGCAAACAGCAAAACAGCTTGCACCCACGTTGCAGTCGGAATTGCAGCCAGGCGGTCAACGTGAACCGAAAGAGGCCGCCCTGCCTGCGGTTGGAAATGTTTCCCCTGCCTGTGCCGAAAACGCAAGCTGAACATTACAAGTGTCACCCAAGACCCTCACCTTCTCGGTCAGAGATGTGCGTGTTCAAAACCCCACCCCACTGGCCTGAGCACACACTCAAGGCTGGAACTTCAACACTGTCAGTAAGAGAAGTCAGGCGCGATTCTCCTCACAAATCCCTCACTGTCACTTGGGGCGAATTTTGCCGGGTGTTTCTCGCTGGCCTTTTCAGCGAGATCCAGATTTAGTCGTTTTTTTATTGGGATTTGGAGAGGTTCTCACCCGTCAATCCCACACTTGGAACAGTGTTCAGCAGCGGGGAACTAAACACGCCGGGTCAGATCGGCTCCTCCGAGATGGGGGACCATTATACCCGCCCTTCATCCCACTTCCATGGACGTGGTCCCCCTCAAGCCAGTTTGGCATTACCAGAGTGCCCAGGCCTCTCCTGCGATTCTCCCCACGCAATGGGAGTGGCGCGTGTCCAAAGATGTGCAGGTTAAGTGGATTGGCCATGATAAATTGCCCTTAATGTCCAAACAAAAAGGTTATGGTGAGGTTTCTGGGTTACGGAGATAAGGTGGAAGCGTAGGCTTAAGTAGGGTGCTCTTTCTAAGAGCCGGTGCAGACTCGATGGGCTGAATGGCCTCCTTCTGCACTGTAAATTCTATGATTCTTCTCTGACACTTTTTCTTATGGAAATGAATTATTAAGAATGATAATGAATATTGATTTGAACCTTTCGCTCAAATGAGTGAGAATGCCTGACGGTATGGACCCAGTGGCTTAGAGCAAGCTTAACCTGGGGAGCTTGTACATATCTCGGAGAAGTTGCAGCAGGTTTATAAAAAAAGCTTTAAAAAGAGACATGCTGTCAAATCTTTTCATCATGCACTCACCAGACAGCAAACGGAGCACCTGGAGGAAACCCACGCAGACACGGGGAGAAGGTGCAGACTCCGCACAGTGACCCAAGCCGGGAATCGAGCCTGGGACTCTGGAGCTGTGAAGCAACTGTGCTAACCACTGTGCTGCCATGCTGCCCGATACTTGAGGGGGCAGTGAAGAGTCAACGACATTGCTGTGGATCTGGAGTTACCGGTAGGCCAGGCCAGGCAGGGACGGCAGATTTCCTTCCCTGAAGGACATGAGTGAACCAGATGGGTTTTTACGAGAATCTACAATGGTCTGGCAGTCAAAATTAGGCTTTTAATTCCAGGTTTCTATTCAAATTTCTCTCTCTATCATGGTGGGATTCGACCCTGGGTCCCCAGAGCATGGGGCCCTGGATTACTCGTCCACTACTGCACCCGTCCTCAGACTCCGAACAAGAAGCCATCGGTGAGATTAATCTACTGCGCAACGTAGTTGATGGGTTTAATATTTTAAAAAGGTTTGGATGCTCAGACAGCCAACAGCCAACATCCTGTGTAATTATTCCATCGGCAATCAGTGGAGTGCGCTGACCTCAACACCGGAGTTGACAGATAGGATTGTCAAAGGAGAACTTCCTGCATTAATTCATTAACACTGACGGTGAAATGAAAACAGGGGAGCCCTGGGCGGACCCCCGCTCTCCTGCACCTCTGCGAATACCCCAGGAATGTGCTCACATCACGTGACGCGACAGGAACAGTGAATCACGTCAGAGTGAATCATGTAACCCGATCATGGGCATGAGGCTGCATTGTAAAAATTACATAGCACTGCTACCAATAATAATAATCTTTACTATTGTCACAAGTAGGCTTACATTAACGCTGCAATGACGTTATTGTGAAAAGCTACTAGTCACCACATTCCGGCGCCTGTTCGGGTACACAAAGGGAGAATACAGATTGTCCAATTTACCCATCAGCACTTCTTTCAGGACTTGTGGGAGGAAACTGGAGCACCCGGAAGAAACCCACGCAGACACGGGGAGAACGCGCAGACTCCGCACAGTGAGTGACCCAAGCCGGGAATCGAACCCGGGGCCCTGGCGTTGTGAAGCAACAGTGCTAACCACCGTCCATAGTAGTGGTGGCAATGGATGCTGAGAAGACCTTTGATCGGGTGGAGTGGGGGTATTTGTTGGAGGTATTGGGTCGGTTTGGGGTTCATGGACTGGGCTCGGCTGCCGTACAGGACGCCGATGGCGAGGGTCCGGACAAGTTCGGGGTACTTTGGGCTACATCGGGGATGAGGCATGGCGTGCCCGCTCTTGCTGTTGCTTTTCACCTTGCAATAGAGCCATTGCCAATGGTACTGAGGGCGTCGAGGGGTTGGACAGGGACTGAGCGGGGGAGTGCTGAGCACAGAGTTTCGCTGTATGCGGACGATCTGGTGCTCTGCATTTCGGGACCGGTGGGCAGCTTTGAAAGGATCATGGTGATCTTGAGGGAATTTGGCCAGTTTTCGGGGTACAAATTGAACATTGTGAAGAGCGAGGTGTTCCTGATTAATGCTAGAGGGCAGGGGAGGAGGTTGGGGACCTTGCCGTTCTGGGTAGCGGGGGCGAGTTTTCAGTATCTAGGAATCCAGATAGCACGGAGCTGGGCCCAGCTACACAAATTGAACTTGGCACGACTGGTGGAGGGAATGAAGGCGGATTTAAGGGATGGGGTGTGGTGCCGTTGTCACTGGCTGGGTACGTGCAGATGGTGAAAATGACGGTGCTCCGAGTGGAGATTAATTCTGTTCCTCAGAATTCTTCCCAGTAGTTTCCCCATCACTGAAGTTAAACTCACTGGCCTGTAATTTCCTGGGGAGACCCTTCTTGAACAATGGCACCAGATTGCCTGTCCTCCAGTCCTCTGACACCTCTCCTGTGGCCAGAGAATATTTGAATTGTTTTGTCAGAGTCGCTGCAATCTCCCCCCTTGCCTCCCACAGCAACCTGGGATACATCACATCTTGCCCCTGGGAATTATCCACTTTTAGGCCCGTTAAAACTGTTCATACCTCCTCTGTTTCAATGTTAAGTCGTTCAACGAATTGCATCTCCCTGATTTCTACATCCACATCATCCTTCTCCGTGGTGAACACAGATGCAAAGTACTCATTTCAAACCTCACCTATATCTTCCGGTTCCACACACAAATTGCTACATTGATCTCTAATGGTCAATCTCCTGCCCTTATTATACTTATGAAATACCTTTGGATTTTCTTTTATCATAACCATCAGTGATTCCCATAACTACCTTAAATTCTACTGAGTTATGGGGCGGGATTCTCCCCTACCCAGCGGGACGGGGGGTCCCGGTGTGTTGGAGTGGCGGGAACCACTCAGGCGTCGGGCTGCCCCAAAGGTGCGGAGACTTCCGCACCTTTAGGGGCCAAGCCCTCACCTTGAGGGGCTAGGCCCGCGCCGGAGCGGTTTCCGCTCCACCGGCTGGCGTGGAAGGCCTTTGGCGCCACGCCAGACAGGGCCGAAAGGACTTCGCCGGCCTGCGTAAGTCCACGCATGCGCGGGAGCATCAGCGGCTGCTGACGTCATCCCTGCGCATGCGCAGGGGAGGGGGTCTCTTCCGCCTCCGCCATGGTGAAGGTGGAAGAAAAAGAGTGCCCCCACGGCACAGGCCCGCCTGTGGATCGGTGGGCCCCGATCGCGGGCCAGGCCACTGTGGGGGCACCCCCCGGGGCCAGATCGCCCCGCGCCACCCCCAGGACCCCGGAGCCCGCCCGCGCCGCCTGCTCCCGGCAGTAAGGTAGGTGGTTTAATCCACGCCGGCGGGAGAGGGTTGACAGCGGCGGGACTTCGGCCCATCGCGGGCCGGAGAATCGCCGGGGGTGGGCCCGCTGACCGGCGCGCCCCGATTCCCGCCCCCGCCGGCTCTCTGGTGGTGGGGAATTCGGGACACGGCGGGGGCGGGATTCACGCCAGCCCCCAGCGATTTTCCGACCCGGCGGGGGGTCGGAGAATCCCGCCCATGGTCACTGTTTCCAAAATGCTCACCCACTGAAACTTCAACCGCTTGCCCGGCTTCATTCCCGAAAACTTGGTCCGACACCGCCCCTTCCTTTGTCAAACCTTCTACATATTGGCATAAAAAGCTCTCCTGGATGCATTTTAAGAATTCCGCCCCCTGTAAGCCTTTCACACTTTGACTACCCCACTTAATATTGGGGAAGATGAAATCGCTGACTATTATTTCCCTAATTTCTTACAATTCGCAGAGATTTGCCTCCATGTCTGCCCTTCTACCTCTCCCTGACTGTTTGGTAGCCTTCAGTACACTCCCAGAAATGTGATCGTCCCTTTTTGTGACTAGGTTCTACCCATATAGCTTCATTGGAGGAACCTGCTGGGATATCATCCCTGAGTACTGCTGTGATATTCTCCCTCATCAACAATGCAATTCGTCCTTCTCTTTTACCTCCCCCTCCATCGTGCCTGAAACATCTGCGCCCTGGGATATTCACCTGCCGGCCCTGCCCTGCTTTCAACCAAGTTTCTGTTATTGCAATAATGTCACAATTCCAGGTGCTGATCAACACTCCTCGAGTTCAACTGTCTCACCCATCGGGCTCCTTGCACTGAAATCGGAATTTAGCCCACTCGACTTCCCATGAGCCTGATCGTACCCCTATCTGCTCTGTCTGCTTTATCCTCTATATTTGACTCCATCGTCTCACCCACCCCCGTTCCATGCACAGGAGGGAATGGACTCGCTGCAAGTTAAGACCCGGGCGGCCGAGTCTTGGATGGCCTCAGTTTTAACGTATGGTAGAACAATGGGGGGGGGGGGGGCAGACAGAAATGCATTGGGATGGTTACCTCGCGAGGTCACAAAGGGAAGAATGAGGGTTTCGGTAGCAGAGAAGCCGAGACTGAGGTGGGGGAGGGGGGGGGGGGGGGGTGGTGGGGGGGGGGGTGAGCTAGCCCATGTTGGGGGAGGAAGATGGTATCGCGCCCAAGTTGCGAATCTTCGTGTGTGCAACCAAGCTGCCCAAAATACAATGGCGCTGATGGGAGTCCCTGTCCCATGTTCAGTGAGATGCGCTTTGCACCGTGCGTCACTGGACAGTGACGCAAAGCAGGCGCACAGGCTGTTTATTTCGCACTGCCTGTCGGCAGTCAGGGCACTGGGGATAATTGCCGTCTGACGAGCTGGGCCGTTGTTCACCCTTCGCAGGCTGAGGAACTGGGAGAGGAGAAGACAACAGCTGGTGAAAGTGGATTGCTCCCTCAGCAGTGCACCGATGTCCGCCTGGATCCTACGCTCATGGCCGTTGAGAGACTGGAAGCCGAGACGACACGGCGTGGGCACAGAGAGATACAACTGGTCCAAGTCAGCTCTTAAAAAAAAGATTTTAAACGGCGATGAAAAAAAGAGCCTCCCACTCTGTCAGCAACTTACCAGCTGACAAATTTATCTGCACATTTTCCACTTGATAAGCTTCCGCAGTCGATTAAGATTGAGCACACAAAACAAAACCCTGTGCCAATTGCTCCTTCACATTTACCCCAGGGCAGGGAAAGGCTTCGCTCATGTCTGATTACCCTGCGCTCCCATCCTCCCACCCCCATCTCTCTCTCTCCCTCCCTTCGTGATTCGCGTATCGATCCCAACTACGTCCACCTCTTCCATATTGATATTTTAATTCCGATTCGAGAAGTCAGTGGCTGCCTTCTGTGCCATTAAATCTTGTTTGTCTGGACCCGAGGCAGACTTGAGTTCAACCTGGTTCCACAAATATTCAGTGGGAAATGGATTTAATATTGTAAAGAAACAGCAGGAGCTCAAAATACAAATTGACAGACCAAAATAAGAGACACTTAAGTTCTTTTCCCAACCTTCCGCGAAAAGAACTCAAGCAACGCTGGCAGAATTTCAATTGCCTCCTGTCACCTATTGATCCAGATCCCTTTTACAGTCTTCAATTATTCCTGAATCAACAACATCCTGTGTACATTTGTTCTCCTTCTCTACTATTCTCTCGGTTATGGTCATTTCCGACCCACCCCCCTCTCTCTCTGCCCCCCCTCCCCCTCCCCGCCACCCCACCCCCCCCTCCCCCTCCCCCCAGACCAGACATGCTCACTGGCCAGGACACTGGATCGAAACCCCAACATTTTAGTTCATTTGTTACGCTGTGCAGAAAGAATGATTCGCTCCAGGAGTGATTGCATGAAGAAATCGGGCTTGGTGACTTTTAAGACAAAACTTTATTATGGATACAATATTAAACTTTGTTCACTTCACACCCAAAATGAACAGCTTACATACCCCTTAAGCACTACAATTTCCCAGTAAAGAACAAGAAAAGAAGCGTACAGCTCTCAATCTACCTGACTGCGGGGGAATTGTGGACTCAGCATCCGGCAGATCAGAATGCAACTCCTCTCTCCAAGGTTTTCTCCAACGAAACTGCCTCTCTTCACAGCTTCCTCCCAAAACTATCTGCAAAAACTGTCTCTCTGCATTCTTTGGCTTTGACCAGCAATGACCTCAACGCCCCCAAGCTGCAGTCTGCCAAACACTTTAACTCCCCAGGGATTTTCCCAGCCAAACCACAGTCTATTAGCCTAGACTGAAAAACACATTCCTTTGTCAATTTCACCTGCGAAAAGCACCCAGACCCTGAAAACCAGCGTCATATTAAAAAAAACATGACCATTGCTGTCAAATACACTCTAACCCCAGGCTTTTAACCCTTAAATGGCCCAATACTTGGAACCCGATATTCCCAAAGTCTTCCAGTCGTCACACTATCCATGAGCGAGGCTTGTCTATTTACAGTGCTTGTGTCCCTTTGTCTAACACTCTTTGTCGCTATCAACTTATCTTACCTTATCCTGTTGAGAGATCCTGCAAAGAGCCTCAGCCTTCCCTTCTCCAGCAAAGATAAAATGTCGCTCGAGTCATCCTTTGTGACTTAGTTCTCTCAGCCGTGGAATCAGCTTTGTGGCTCACTCAGCGTTCTGATGTGAGCATTCACCTGCAAAAAAAAAAAAAAAACCAAGAACTTGGGTTTATTTCTGGAGAGGTGGAATTGTAAAGTAGGGCACTCAAAGCAAATCTTGCGGAGACCGCAATTGGAGAGTGCTGCATTCATGGCATCATTCATTGAATGATAATACGCCTCGGATATGTCAGATGTTGATTTACCCAAAAACATCCACCCCCAATCTAGATTCTTCAGTTCCTGCCTATTATTGTTATATCTAGCCTCCCCTCCAATTTAGCATATTCATCTGAGGACTACTCTTATCTTTATCCAACGGTACCTTAAAACTTACTGAACTATAGTCATTTATATAAACAACATAGATGACTATGAGGGGGGGTTGGATCAGTAAGTTTGTGTACGGCACAAAGATTAGCCCGGTGGTTAACAGTGAGGTGGAGGGTCATGGGTTATAGGAAGAGAGTCGGGATGGACAAATCGGCAGAAAAGCATCAGATGGAATTTAACCCTGAAAGAGGTGAGGTGATACACTTTGGAAGGAGTAATGTGGCAAGTAAGTATTTAATGAGCGGCCTGAAACTGGGAAGTTCCGAGGAACAAAGGGACCTTGAAGTGTTTGTCCATCGGTCTCTGAAGGCGGGAGAGGGCAGGTTAACAGGGTGGCGAAAAGACATTTGGGGCACTTGCCTTTATCAATCGAGGCATACATGGCAAAAGCAGGGAGGTCATATTGGAGTTGTATAGAAGTTTAGTGAGGCCACAGCTGGAGTACTGTGTGCAGTTCTGGTCACCACATTGTAGGAAGGATGTGATTGCACTGGAGGGGGTGCAGAGGAGGTTCACCAGGATGTTGGCTGGGGTTGAACATTTAAGTTATGATGCGAGGTTGGATAGGCTTGTGTTGTTTTCGCTGGAGCAGAGAAGACTGAGGGGCGACCTAATCGAGGTGGACAAGATTCTGAGGGACTTGGAGAGGGTGGAAAGGGAGTAGCTGTTCTCCGCAGTTGAAGGGTCAGTCATAAGGGGACACAGCTTCAAGGTGAGGGGCAGGAGATTTGGGGGGGGATGTGAGGAAAAATGTTTTCACTCAGAGGGTGGTGAGGGTCTGGAACGCACGGCCTGGGAGGCGGGTGGAGGCGGGTTGCCTCACATCCTTTAAAATGTACCTGGATGAGCACTTGGCACGAGATAACATTCAGGTCTATGGGCCAAGTGCTGGATAATGGGATTAGGTAGGTAGGGCGGGTGTCTTTCACGTGTCGGTGCAGACTCAATGGGCCGAAGGGCCTCCACTGCACTGTGTGTTTCAAAACACACCTCATGAATGAGAAAATGGCGAGGCTGCGGAACTCGCTGCCACAGTGAGTGGTTGGAGCAAATCGATTGGGGACGTTAGAGGGCAGGTTAACCCAGTTTCTGAAGGAGGAGGAACAGAGGGTCACCCTGAGACAGTCAGGTGTGAAAGGGTGAAAGGATGCTCCAGTGGAGCATGAACATCTGTGTGGAAGGGTGACGGGGAATGGGTCCTGCTGGTGCACTGCACATTCAGTGCCACCTTACATTATAGGGAGGTTAAAAGAGATTATATTCAGAACCTGTCATCTTGTATAATCCTGCATATGCTGGTTCTATCTTCTATACACTTTAGGAGCTTTCAAGCGGTTATTGGATAGGCACTTGGAGCACACCAGAATGACAGGGAGTGGGATAGCTTGATCTTGGTTTCGGACAATGCGCGGCACAACATCGAAGGCCGAAGGGCCTGTTCTGTGCTGGATTGTTCTATGTTCTATGTTTAAAATCATCACTATAATCACCCCTATGTCCAATTTCACAAAGGCCCAGTGAGGTTAGTCCCACATGTCCTGCTCATTCAAAACTCTGATGCCACTTGCACCAAGACCTGCCACCCGTCACCCCTGTGCTCAATGACCTATTGGCTCCCAGTCCAGCAATGGCGCAAATTTAAAGTTCTCAACAGTATCTTCAAATCCCTCCACAACTTTGCCCTCTCTAACACTGTACACTGCTCCTTTAGCCCTCCAAGATCAAAGGAATTTCCTCCCTAAACCTCTGTGCCTCTCTCCTTCAAGGTGCTCTTTGAAAACCTACTTCTGACCCAAGTTTCTGGTCATCTGACCTCCTATTAACTCCGGTGAGGTGCCTGGAGGCTGTGTTCAAGTCACCAAATAAACGCAAAGCGAATTGGACAAGAAGGAAAAGGCCAGTTGATTGATCAAGCCTGCCCTTACACCATAGCGGCTGGCCGAGCATGATTTCAGTAATTACCCCCAGCTCTGAATTCTCTCTCTCGCCCGCAATTTTACCGACACTTCATGGCGGGGGCGGGGCCTTAAAATGTGGTGTGCCATTCAAAATTCCAATGACCTTGGTCGGTATGGCCGGAAAATGCCGGAAAATCCTGCCCTATGTTTCAGAGCAGGTCTAACATTGCTGTATCATCGGGTTTCAGTGGGACAGGGTTCCAAGGCAACGTTCCGGGCTGATTAAACTCTCATTAGATTCCACAAGTGGAGTGTCGATGTCCGACAATAATTACACTTGATTGGTCAACCAGCCATGTCTCGTTCTATTATCCCTCACCTTTACAACGCCATCTTGGTTGAGAAAAACAGACGGGCGTTCATCTCTCACATTTCATGGCATCAGGATGTCCCAAAGTGCTTTCCAGCTGGTGAAGTGTTTCCGAAGAACAGCCACTGTTGCACTGCAGGAAATGCGGCAGTGCACTCACACAGAGCAAGCTCCCCAAGGCAACGATGAAGCAGTGACCAGGTCACGTTCTCGAGATGTCAACTGAGGGGTAAACATTGAGCAGGACACGACGGACGGCTCTCCCGATCACCTTCGCAATTGTGCCACGGGATCTCTTGCATTCGTGCGAGAGGGCCTTAGCTTGACACCTCACCGGAGAATGGCACCTCCAGAAGGCTCCCACGGGCCTGCACTGTCATGCCAGACTACAACCGACAATTCCGTGCGCAGTCCCCTGCTGCGGAACTTGACCCGGGGACAAGGGCGTGTACAACCGAGCTGAAGCTGACACATATTGCTCCTCAAATGCCAACTGACTGAGCCGGTAGGCAGGCTCCCGCCAGCCCCCCCCCCCCTTCCACAGCCCTCCACCCGCCTTCCAGAAAGCACATCTCGGATGGGACATTCCACCCAGGGCCGGAGACTCCACGGGCGAAATTCTCCCCCAACGGCGGGATGCCCGCCGACTGGCGCCAAAGCCGGCGCAAATCAGACGGGCATCGCGCCGGCAAAAAGGTGCGGAAGTCTCCGCATCTTTGGCGGCCTAGCCCCAACATTGAGGGGCTAGGCCGACGCCGGAGGGATTTCCGCCCCGCCAGCTGGCTGAAATGGCGTTTGTTGCCCCGCCAGCTGGCGCGGAAATGCGGCGCATGCGCGGGAGCGTCAGCGGCCGCTGTCAGTTTCCCGCGCATGCGCAATGGGGAGAGTCACTTCCGCCTCCGCCATGGTGGAGACCGTGGCGGAGGCGGAAGGGAAAGAGTGCCCCCACGGCACAGGCCCGCCCGTGGATCGGTGGGCCCCGATCGCGGGCCAGGCCACCGTGTGGGCACCCCCCGGGGTCAGATCGCCCCGCGCCCCCCCCAGGACCCCGGAGCCCGCCCACGCCGCCTGGTCCCGCCGGTAAATACCAGGTTTGATTTACGCCGGCGGGACAGGCAATTCCTGGGCGGGACTTCGGCCCATCCGGGCCGGAGAATCCAGCGGGGGGTCCCGCCAACCGGCGCGGCCGGATTCCCGCCCCCGCCCAATCTCCGGGAGCGGAGACTTCGGCGGGGGCGGGATTTACGGCGTCCAACGGCCATTCTCCGACCCGGCGGGGGGTCGGAGAATGGCGCCCCACAAGTGCACCCGGGGAGGCCGCAGAGGGGAAACGATCACGTTACCCCGCTGTTCGAAACATGGTCCCTGAAGCAGAATGGAATTCTTCAAGGGAAACAAAGTCATTGTGAAGGAATAATGGCTCACGGGCAAGCGAATTATCACAATTGTGCTCGGTTTTATCTTCAATTGTGCAGACATTCTTTGGCGGCATGTTTAAGAAGTAATTTCAAAGGCCACAGAGAAACACGTCAGGAATGCATTTGCTGTGTTGCTGCAGATAGAGGTTGGATGCATTGCCATCGCCCCGTCCCCCCCTTCAGTAGTGATCAAAAACATTGAAAGGATTTATGCTGCGCCTTATCGTACAGTATCTGAGAATTACTTCAAAGTGCTTATCGTCGAATGAATTGCTTTGTAGACCCCGTGTCTTTTGTTAGGCAAGGTTTCACAAAATGTAATAGGATGAATAACCAGTTAATCTGTTTTCGGTGGCGTTGATTGAAGAAGGAGTATTATCAAGGATTCTGTCAGAATCTCCGACTCCTCTTCGATCAGCAGCTTCCATTTCCTTTTCCATATGCATTCTCAGGAGGTTGGCTTAAAGTACTCCCATGCCGCAGCCGGGTGGGGAAGTGGACAGATCGCACCCCGGTTCAAAGGCCCACCCGGAGATCAGCACCGCTGGCAGTGCAGCACTGGCGTTCGCTGGAGTGGAGCTCGAACCCGCGGTTCTCTGACTCGGAGGCCAAGGGCTCTCTGAAAGTCCCTGGGCTTGATTCTCCAGTCGTCGACCCTGAAATCGCGCTCGGCGACCGGCCGGTCCCTCCAAAGCAGCGGACCTGCAGAGTACGCCCTGCCACATATCGATGGCCTCTGGACATTGCCTGAGTGCCGCCCGCCGCCCCCCACCCCCGATGCCCCGCCCCCGGCCGGCTGAGTTCCCGACGACGCGGGACACGAGCATTCTCATCCGTCGGGAACTCGGCATGGCGGCTACGGACTCAGCCCAACGCCGGGGGAGGCCGATCTGCGGGCGGGGGGGGGGGGGGGGGGGGACATTATTCGGGGCTGGGGTCATGGTGGGGGGGGTGGGGGTGGTCCAGGGCGCACGAGCCGGCCAAAGGGGGGGGACTATTTCACGGGCCGCTTCCGCGAGCGGCCTCCACCTTGAAGCACAGCGCGGCCATGGTCCCGGCAATTCTCCGGGCCATATCGGCAGCTACAGCCGGGTGCTCTGCGCAGCCGTTCTGCTATCCCCCAGCAAAATGGGGAATCGGTGGCCGTTTTGTGCCAATTTTCCAGCCCCCTGACTCCCAGGTGATAACTGCAAAAGAATCTGCTGGTGGCCTGTCTAATCTTAGAGTTTGGTCGTCGAGGGCAGGGAAAAGGAAGACCAACATTTTCATGAACTCTTCAGGGTGGGCCAGGATGGCATTGGGTTGGGGGGTGAGGCAGCAAGTGGTGGGGGGGGGGGGGGGGGGGGTAACAATTTGTAATTTTACTCCGTGATTGAACAAAGAAGCAGATGAACTAAGAAACTACGAACGGTGAAAAGTGACTTCGCTAAGACGGGGTGGGGTGGGGGGTGGGTGATTCCTCCTCGAAGGCTTGGGGAGCAGTAGCGGTCGCTGCCTTGGTTTGCTGTTCTGCTGATAACCTTTTCAGCTTCCCCCTCTCAACAAAATAAAGAGGCTTCGTCTCTTCTGAAAAGGTGAGATAAAAATAGAGCCTCTCAGATTCTCTTTGCTGATTATGCTAATGCCTGCATAAATTACTAATCTGTGTGTTTTCCTGGCAAACTGAGCGACTCTTAACTCATACGCCTTTCAAACAAGTGCCTAATTTTGTACTGACATCATTTTATTCCTTCGGGTGACAAATCTCAGAGCCGTCCGCTTCCACAGCTGCAAAGGGCCGGATTTCGGTTCAGCTGAGGAAGGTGTAAAGGCACAGGGTGTAATTTTCGGTGTCGATTTGGGATAATCCCAGGATATTGGTGGGGGGTTGTGGGATGGGGGTTGGGGAGAAACTAAATGGGACATCAGTTCAGGACAGGCTCAATTCTGGCATCGGGGACAAGGCCCAAGGCAGCTCAACCCCCCATCTCATTGGCCCCCGAACCCGATCTGGTCACCTTCGAAGGGAAGATGCGGAGGGAGATTTAACTCTGTATCTGCCCCACACTCTGGATGGGTTTGGTGGGCCAGTGCAAGGGCCATTTTCATCTCTGCACCCCACGCAAGCTGCGCCTGAAATAAAGCCAGGGAGTGTTAAGAAAACCCCACAGGGCTGCCCGCATCCGTGGACAGAGTGACAGTATCAACAGTGGAATTTGTCCTGAACTTTCCTGCACCGCCGCGGTGCGTTCTCTTCCGGCTGACGCAACGGGCAATACAAACATTCATTGGCTTCAGTGGGAGCAGAAGATCCTGCAGGCAGGAGTTTCCAGGAAATTCCGGCCATTTCAAGTCCAGTGCCCAGTTCAGACCAGTCTCCGTCATTACCCGTCTTACTGTTTTTTTTTCCTTTCTGGTCTTCGATCTCCTTCAGAACGGGTGCGCGTTTTACAAACCCAGCTCTGACGAAGTGTCAGCCAGGCTCGAAACGTTATCTCTGTTACTCTCCCCACAGATGCTGTCAGACCTGCTGAGATTTTCCAGCGTTTTCTGGTTTTGTTTCAGATTCCAGCACCCGCAGCAATTTGCCTTTATCGCATTTTATGCCCCTGCTCTGGGAATGTTTCCGGGAGCAGTGCACAGGGGGTTTTATGCGACATTGGTCCCATGTTGTGTACCTGTCCTGGGAGTGTTTAATGAGGACAGTGTAGTGGGAGCTTTACTCTGTATTTAATTCCGTGCTGTACCTGTCCTGGGAGTGTTTGATGGGGACAGTGGAGAGGGAGCTTTACTCTGTATCTAACCCCGTGCTGTACCTGTCCTGGGAGTGTTTGATGGGGACAGTGTAGAGGGAGCTTTACTCTGTATCTAACCCCGTGCTATACCTGTCCTGGGAGTGTTTGATGACGACAGTGGAGAGGGAGCTTTACTCTGCATCTAACCCCATGCTGTACCTGTCCTGGGAGTGTTTGATGGGGACAGTGTAGAGGGAGCTTTACTCTGTATCTAACCCCGTGCTGTAACTGTCCTGGGAGTGTTTGATGGGGACAGTGTAGAGGGAGCTTTACTCTGTATCTAACCCCGTGCTGTACCTGTCCTGGGAGTGTTTGATGGGGACAGTGTAGAGGGAGCTTTACTCTGTATCTAACCCAGTGCTGTACCTGTCCTGGGAGTGTTTGATGGGGTCAGTGTAGAGGGAGCTTTACTCTGTATCTAACCCCATGCTATACCGGTCCTGGGAGTGTTTGATGGGGACAGTGTGGAGGGAGCTTTACTCTGTATTGAATGTACCCGACCTGCCAGTGTTTAATAATATTTTTAAAATGATTTGGTCAACAATACTTCCAAATAAGGTACACCGTGATTTGGCTGAGAATTTAGGTCAATCACTAATGATCAACGTTTGCTTAATAATTGTGATCTATCACATTATGTTTACAATCACCACAATGACCATTAATTCAGTTTTCCCTTATAAGATTATCCCTCCTCGGTGGGTAATTTTTTCGGATTCATCTTTCGATGTTGATCGAGTCAGAGGCTGCAGGCACTGTGTGTACAAGCTGCTCACAGACTGTACCCATGTTGAAACAGGACTTTCTGCTTTCCAGCTTGCTCCTCGGAAGGGTCCCTATCAGCTCCTGCGTTTTTGATTGAAGAGCTTGGCTTGTGGCCTGGGCGTTGAATCAGCACGATCCTTGGCACTGCGTACCTGACAGGTGGAAATCAGCGCTTAAAGTCAGCTCAGCTTCCCTGACTTTGAAAGTGTCAGGAGGGAGTTAATTTGCCCTCCTGTCCTCGAAACATCAAGCTTCGCGGATTCAATGCATGAATTGGCCACTGCGATAACTTTCCTTTTAGGTTCGTGAAAACGGTTGCTCGGTCGTTCCACACGCCCCTCCCACACCACCCCCATACCCCGACCCCTCTGCAGCACTCATCCAAACCTCTTTAAGCTTGGCATTGAGTCCATTTCTCTTGTGGCCTGTGCCTTTTCAGGGAATGCAGCGGAGGAGGCTATTGATCCCCTCGGGCCTGTTCCATCATTCAATCAGATTATCCATGAGTTCACTCCATTACGTCCATTAACTCGTAACCCGAGGGTCAGCTGCACTTTCCGCAGAAAGTGAGCCATGAGCCTCTCGAGAAACACCTCTTAATTTCCCTCCCAAAAGGTCTGGCCTTTTACTAACAAACCGGAGTGGGATGAATGAATCTGAAGACATCACGACGAGGCTTGACTGTTGCACCCAAGGTGCAGTTGCGACCTCTCCTGCTGCGTTCAGTTCGACCTTGAATCCCGCGCCTCTGCCCTTGTGCTCCGACCGTCATTGGCTTTTTTTCCCATTTCCAGGCGCTGTGATACGCACACCTGGCTGCTGCAAAGATTTCAAAAGCTAAAATCGATAGCCCTCTCAGATAAAGTGCATTACAGGCAAGCAGACACAGCAGGCAATTCAAAGCAAGTTCCCCACAGGTTTACACCTGCCAGGGGGGCTTAATAAGCAAAAGAAATAAGAGCAGATGTCTTTGGACATTTTCCACTGATGTGGATTTCAGCAATTAAGTGGCTATTAGGATGTTAGATGATAACGGGGTCCTTTCAGGCCAGCGTGGTTTGAACTTTGACTCTTGTCCGCCGTTCCAATGCAGCATGACCAGGAAACACCTTAATGGATTAGCAACCCAGCCTCTTCCATCAAGGGGGGGAACTGTCAGCCCCAAACAGATGGGACAGGATGAACATTAAGGCAAAGCAGCCAGTGCTCAGACCTGTCAGAGAAAGGAGCAGTTGTTTGAACACATCTGTACAGATAAGTGGCTTCGACCTGTGGTGTGACCAAGGGATTAGCGCGATGGGTGAACTGCCACGGTCTAGCCGCCGAGGCGAGCTGACTCGCCTCTTACGATTGCAGAAGTGTCACAGCTCCTTAAACACTCGGGCGCTCCTCTGTGTGAGCTGACCTTCCACAACCAGGAGCCAAAAGAAACAAACGCAAAGCCTTCTCGCCTCGTCAAAATATGGAGCGCGGGGCGGCACGGTGGTGCAGTGGGTTAGCCCTGCTGCCTCACAGTCCCAGGTTCGGTCCCGGCCCTGGGTCACTGCCCGTGTGGAGTTTGCACACTCTACCCGTGTTTGCGTGGGTTTCGCCCCCACAACCCAAAAGATGTGCAAGCTAGGTGGATTGGCCACGTAAACTTGCCCCTTAATTGGAAACAATGAATTGGGTACGCTAAATATGGAGAGCAAAGGTTTCTCCACCGGGGCGGGATTTTCTGGCCCCCTCCCGCCACCAGGATCTTCCGGACCCGCCGAAGTTGACCCCCATACCACGACCCCTCTGCAGCACTCATCCAATCGTCAAAGTGGGTGGGGGAGGGGAAGGGGAAGAGGAAATCTCCCGATGTATGATGTGAGACCTAAGAATGTATCTTAACGCAACAAAAGCTGGGGGCAGGGAGGAAAACAAGGGGGAGGGCAAAACCAACGGCAAGGTGATGGTCTATTGTACCCGGTGCACATACACCTGTCTCTCGTACAGTGTATAAAATGAATAATGGCAATAAAAACATTCTCAAAAGGCGGGGGAAGGAGGAGGCAGTTGGGGAGTAAGAGTGGTTGGTTTAGTTTTTTTACAATGTCTGGTTTTTGTGAATTGCATTTGGTTTATATTTGTTTATTTTATTGTGTTTAAAATTAAAAACTTTAATAAAAGCAGTTAAAAAATAAATCACTGGCAAAACAACATTTTCTTTACCAGAGGCAACTGAAATATTAAACTACAGAGAAGAGGTTTCCCATTTAACTTATGGCACTACAGAAAATCTCCCTCTCAGGTTGTATGTCCCTTAAGTAGACAGCTCAACCTCCAGGAACTGGTCTAAAATTATTGTCAGCTCCCAATGGCATCCTTCCTTTTCAAGTTTCCCCTCTTATACCTCCTGATCGCAGAAATGACTTTCACTATGACGGTTACACTTCCCTCTATCCCAAGCTGTGAAAATCTTCCAGCCTCCTTTAAATTCTCCGATCCCCGACCCAGAAATCGCGTGCGGCGAGGGGGCGGAGAATCCCCGATGGGGCCAAAAGCGGAGGCGGCGCCGCTTTCGCGATGCTCCGTCGCCGACCGTCCGTGTTCCCGGCGGGGTGGGACTCTCATGGTCTCACCCGTCGTAAACTTAGCGTGGCGGCTGCGGACTCAGTCAGGCGCCGCTACAGTTGGGGACGGGTCGGTCCACGGGCAGGGAAGGGGGGGGACTTAATTCAGGGCTTGGGCACTGTGGGGTGGCTGACCCGGGCACGCGAGCGGCCGAAGACACGGGCAGGGCACTATTTTTGCGGTCTGCGTTCCTGGGCTGAGTTCCCGGAGAAGGGATTTGGTGGCGTAAAACACCACCGTTTTCACGCCGGCGCTGGGGGCTTAGTCTGCCAAACGGAGAATCCAGCCCCTGGTTTCTTCAATCTGAGCATAGGTTTCCACCTGCATTTTGGGTGGTGAACACTCGTCAGAACTTTCTCTGCTTTATGTGCAGGACTGGCTCGCTCACTCCTTGCTTCTCTGTTCATGGTAGGCCGCACCAGTTGTTGTCTGGCTATGATCTATTCTTTGATTTGCAGAGAAGCCTGAAACCTGACCTCAAAAATGGTTCCTCTTGCTTATGTTTTGTGAGGGCCACAAAGAATCCAGCACGAGTTTTAAGGATACAAAGAAATAACATGTATTTACAATAACATTTATATACAACAGCAGCAGCAACTTCCCTTGCTGCACACTCCTTCCTGGCTGGCTACAAACTGGCTAGCTTTATTTATACAGGGAGTCTGCTAATGATTTGTCCGCCCCCCCCCCCTCATTGGGGAAGCTCATACTCCCACAGGATTGTGGGATTGTCATTAGTCCCCAGCCAATGGTAAGCAGGCAGGTTATAACATCCCTCCCCCCCAAAGTCCAAGGAATCCACCGAAGACCCTGGCGAAGGGGGACGTCGGACTCGTTTTGCCGCAGGCCGGACACCATTTGCACAAGGCGCTGGATGAACGGCGTAACGGTTGTACATCCACGGTCCATGGGCCTGAGGATTCCCCCTCTGATGCGTCCTGTGTCTCCATCTCGGAGTCAGAGTCTGCTGCCTCCGTCATCTCGGCGTCTCTATCTCCACACGGTTCTGTAACGACCTGCGCAGGCTTTGAGTGAGGCACCAGAGGAAGATTGTGAGGACTACTTTCCATTGTCTCTGGTCTCTGCGGCTGTATAAATTAGCTCTGGAGGCGGGGAATTTTTGGAACGGATAGTCTTCTGGACCGAACGTGGTCTACATGTTTGCACTGGAGACGACCCTGGGCTGGCACCTGGTAAGATATAGGGCCAGTTTGGCGAACGATTACGCCAGGGACCCACTGGGCACCACCAGCAAAATTCACAACGAACACTGGGTCACCGGGCGCAAACTGCTGAATCGGCCGATGCCGAGAAAAACCCTGTCCCTGCCGTTCTTGTGTGCGGCGTACTTTTGCGCCAATGTCCGGGGAAACCATGCTAAGGCGGGTGCGAAGTCTCCGGCCCGTTAGGAGTTCTGCGGGAGCTACCCCAGTCATCGCATGGGGGGTGGTCCTATACGAAAACAAAAAGCGAGCCAGTCTCGTGTCCATTGACCTGGAAGACTGCTTCTTTAGGCCTCGTTTGAATGTCTGCACTGCGCGCTCTGCCAACCCATTTGAAGCCGGGTGGTAAGGGGCAGTGCGGATATGGCGTATGCCGTTCATCTTCATGAACCTCGCAAACTCCTCACTCGTGAATGGAGTGCCGTTATCCGTGACCAGTACCTCAGGGAGGCCATGCGTACTAAAAGACAAACGCATCGTCACAATTGTTGCGCAGGACATTGTCCCTTGCATCTTATGCACCTCTAGCCATTTAGACTGGGAGTCGGTTAATAGAAGGAATATGGATCCTTGAAAAGGGCCGGCGAAATCCACATGCAAGCGTGCCCAAGGCCGCCCTGGCCATTCACAGTGATGTAGGGGCGCGGCCGGCGGAAGCTTCTGATGCTCCTGGTAAATGGAGCAGTTTTGGGCCACCTTCTCAATGTCGGTGTCGAGGCCTGGCCACCAGACATAACTCCGGGCCAACATTTTCATTTTGGTCACACCTGGATGCCCATTGTGCAAGTCTCTTAGTATCAGCTCCTGTCCTTTTTCCGGGACAATCACACGCGTCCCCCACAAGAGGATGCCGTCTTCCACGCTGAATTCTGACATCTTGGAGGAAAATGCCCGCAACTCACCTGGGAGCTGCCTATGCTGCTACCATACAGGACTATGTGCCGAACCTTTGACAGGACTGGCTCCGTCTGGGTCCACTCACGGATCTGTGATGCCATGACAGACAAGATGTCCATAAAATTTAGGGTTGCAACCACCTCACCGGTCGTGGGGGTCGACATGGGGCCGGTCGATAAAGGCAATCGGCTCAGTGCACCGGCATTCGCTATCTGCGTTCCTGGTTTGTGTTCCAGAGAATACTCGTACGCAGCAAGCAACAAAGCCCAGCACTGGATCTGTGAGGAAGCAATGGGCGGTATTGGTTTTACCTCTCTGAAAAGTCCCAGCAGAGGCTTATGATCAGTCACGACAGTGAAATGGCGGCCATACACGTACTGGTGGAAACGTTTCACCGCAAAGACCACCACCAGGCCCTCCTTCTCGATCAGCGAGTACTTTATTTCCGCTGCAGTCAATGTGCGGGAGGCGAAAGCTATTGGCCGCTCGGCCCCGTTCTCCACCTTGTGGGACAGGACGGCCCCAATACCATACGGGGATGCATCACATGTGACGAGCAAAGGCTTTCCAGGATCATTGTGGGTTAGTAACCCAGACGACGACAATTGTTGTTTTACCCGCCGGAAAACAGTTTCTTGCGGCTGACCCCAAACCCAGGTGTGATTTTTCTTTAGCAGTAGATGCAACGGGGCCAGCGTAGTTGCCAGATTGAGGAGGAACTTCCGTAATAGTTTATGAGGCCGAAAAAAGAACGAAGATGCGAAGTGTCAGTCAGGGCGGGAGCCTGTTGAAACGTGCGCACCTCCTCTGCGACGGGGTGCAAACCTTCGCGGTCCACCCGATAACCCAGGTCGACTACTTCCTTCGCCTGAAAGAAGCACTTTGTGCGACGTAAACGGAATTCAGCCTCCGAAAAGCATCTAAGGACAGCCTCCAGATTTTTCAAATGTTCCTGCTCCGACGTCCCTGTGATCAAAACGTCATCTAAGTAGACAGCGACACGCGGTAAACCTCTCAAAATGCCCTCCGTAACGCCTTGAAAAATAGCGCAGGCAGAGGTTACGCCAAAGGGCAAACGTGTATATTCATACAGGCCCCGGTGTGTATTAATCGTTACATATGGTCGGGAGGCAGGGTCCAGCTCCAACTGTAGGTAGGCGTGACTCATATCTAATTTTGTGAATGAGAGTCCACCTGCAAGCTTTGCGTAGATATCCTCTATGCGAGGCATTGGATATCGGTTGAGTCGGGAAGCCGTATTCACTGTAAGTTTATAGTCGCCGCACAAGCAAACTGTGGCATCTGGCTTCATTACAGGTACAATTGGTGCTGCCCAGTCAGCGAAACGGATGGGCCTGATGATACCCAAAGTCTCCAAACGAGTGAGCTCCCCTTCTACCTTCTCGAGCAAGGCGCAAGGCACCGGGCGCGCCCGGAAATAGCGCACCGTGGCTCCTGGTTCGACTTTGATATGGGCTACGGCCCCTTTTATTTTCCCCAAACCGGGCGGGAATACATCTGGGTATCGTCCGAGCACCTCAGTCAACCCTCCAGAAACTGTTTGGAGGATGTGCTGCCACTGCAACCGCAAATGGTGCAACCAGTCCCGACCCAACATGTTGGGCCCATGGCCGCGCACCACGATAAGTGGGAAACGCCCCTCCTGGCATCCATAAACAACAGGGGTAATCGTAGTTCCTGCAATGTCCAATGGTTCCCCCGTGTAGGTGGCCAACCTGGCCTGTGTGTCGGTTAATATAAGGGTCTGTATACCCTGCTTGATGCGGTCGAATGCCCTCTGGGCGATCACGGAGATCGCTGCGCCAGTGTCCAACTCCATCTCAAGCGGGTGACCATTGACCCGTACTGTCACTTTAATGGGGGCCACACGGGGAGCTGCCACACAATGCAGCTGCAGGCAGTCGTCCTCCGTCTCCACGTCCACAGGAGTAGTCGCCGCAGGTTCATCCACATGGAAAGTACGGCCCCTGGGCTCGTTCCATTTTCGGTCGGAACGACGGCGCCTCTGGCGCCCCAGGACCGGCGTCCGCGACGGGGTTGGCGCCTACAAGTCTGACACGGACATGGCTCCTCATCCATTTGTTCTGGAGAAGGCTCCCTTCGGGGAGAAATGTCCCACGGCCACTGGCGTCGATCCAGACTTTGCCTCACCCAAGGTACCGCATGAGTGCGGGGGAACGTTTTCGGACGGAAGGGGTTGCGCCCCAAGGCATGCACCTCCATTCCCTGTTGCTCCTGCACTCCTCGTTCTGCGCTCTCTCGGGACAATACTATTTGAATGGCCTGTTGAAAAGTCAATGTTGGCTCAGCTAACAACTTCCTCTGGGTGGCCACATTGTTAATATCGCAAACCAAACGGTCAGGTAACATTTCTGACAAGGTCTCACCATAGTCACAGTATTCCGCAATCCTGCGTAGCCTGGGTAGAAAGTCGGCAAGGGATTCTCCTGGGGTCCTCTCAGTGATATTAAACTGGTAACGTTGGACTATCGTGGACGGGGTTGGGTTAAAATGTTGCCCACTAAATTCACAAGTTCATCAAACGTTTTGGTGTCCGGCGCAGCTCGGTACGTAAGGCTCCTAATCACCCCAAACGTATGCGGGCCGCAGGCGGTGAGCAATATGACCATCTGCCGCTCGTTTTCGGTGATATTGTTTGCCCGGAAATAGTAAAGCATCCGTTGTGCGTACTGGTTCCAGCTTTCCAGCGCAGCATCAAAAACATCCAAATGTCCGTACAGAGGCATGGTGTAATAGAAAACAACTTCCAACCTGTATCCAACAAAAATCCAGGGAGGTGGCTTCAGCAGTGCAGACATCTATTCACTTTAACCCTCGTCGCCAGTTTTGTGAGGACAACGAAGAATCCAGCATGAGTTTTAAGGATACAAAGAAATAACATTTATTTACAATAACAAAGATATATAACAGCAGCAGCAACTTCGCTTGCTGCTCACTCCTTCCTGCTGGTTCCAAACTGGGCAGCTTTATTTATACAGGGAGTCTGCCAATGATTTCTCCGCCCCCCTCATTGGGGAAGCACATACTCCCACAGGATTGTGGGATTGTCATTAGTCCCCAGCCAATGGTAAGCAGGCAGGTTATAACACCTATATGGCAATATGAAACACATTAACCTTGTATTATGGAAGTAAGGTTAATTAGTTTTCTTTAATTCCAACTCTCTTTCAGCTTCGAAGTAAATGGACCAACACATCGAGACTGAGTATGATCCAAAACCAACGACACCTTTCTGGGACTTCAGAAGACTTCAAAGTCTACTCATGGAACACAGAGGCTGCTGTCCTTGTCTCGAAGCATAAATACCGTGCACCATCTTCTCAGTAAAATTTTATCTTTCCTTTGATGTTCACTAACCAAACCACCCAGCCTCACTGTCAGGTAGACTATGGAACTGGTCACATGATCCTCTTTCATTTCCCCTGTGTAATAATCTTATATAAACCTCATAATTGTAACACCAGGTTCAGTAAATGCCTAAGTATTTGACATACCTTTGAGATTAGCTCCCACTGTGAAATACTGCCAGGCCAACCCCTAACCAACTAAACTTGTTAAAGAATCATATTTAAATTGCCCAAGCTGAGGCCAGCTCAGCTGCCAGGCAGATTATACAACATGTTGGAAGTACTGATACCTAATGTGATTCGAAAAGACCATCATGACTCTGCTTTTAAAATCATCAGATATTTTATTCACTGAGGAATAGCTCGCTGTGTTACCACTGCAATAAAGTACTCTGGCTTGCTTGACCCTCAGCTCTTGCAATAAAGTAGGATTATACATGATTTTGTATGTCATGCGCAGCTTAATACATGTCAAATCGTACAGCAGCTATTGAACCTTGAGTAGGATAACTATGCGGGGGAATGAACTGGCAGTGTGCCACGGGTCTCAGATGAACACAAGAAGTCTGTTTTTCAGAATCTTGCCAATCAAACCTGGATTCCCATGGCATTCCTGCCTCCGCATTTCGGAGCTGCGAATGCAAAGGAAAAATCAACGCAGTTGTCGAAAGGGATACAAGTCAATCTGCGCTGGGGGGAAGCGGGAGGATGTGCGGCTTCAAAATGCGGATAAAGGAGAGGGAAGTATATGGCTTGGCAGTGGGCGCAAGGCGGTAACTCAGCCCAGACTTCAGCACCGATTTCAGAAGCCAAACTCCCCAGACCTAAAGAGAAGGCAGGTTGGGACCGCTCTGCTAAACTGGTTGCGAGGTAAGCCTTGCTCAGTGTGAAATGTAACACAGCTGGTTGGGAGAACGCTCCCAAGCACTCTATTCGTCGATCACTCGATCCGTAAAGGCAGCGCACTCAGTGCTACAAACTAGAACCTCTGTAGCTTCTACTCTACAATGGGTGGGTGGTCGGTCAACTGGATTCAAGAGAGGTCTGCAGGTCAATGCCTCTCGGGCCCCATTTCTGTTGTGTTTGGTCCCTTTTACTTTATGAAGTAACTCACCAAGCACTTCGATAGGTCCAAAGCAGGATCCTTTTATTGAGCCTCGTGCGATAAGATGGCAATCTGATGAAAAGCACATTATTATGGAGTCTTGCTACTCCCCTGGAACTGACACCGAGCACTGCCCCATTACACGTCGGTCTTATTACCCTCTCGATCTTCTTCTGAAGGTGGCCCGATGCGTCTCCCTGGATATCTGGGTCCCGGGTCACGTGACCTTGGTCTGGAGACCGCATGGTGTGTCTGTACCGCCACCTGCTGGTTGGAGGTTTGCTTAGCATCCAACTCTGATATAGCCCATCGGCCTATCACCACAATTTATTTTCTTATTTGGATGTGGATGTGACTATTCAGGCCAGCCTTTATTGCGTTCAGTTCAGAAGGTGGCGGTGGGCCTACTTCTTGAATGCAAGTTGAGAGGCTGGTCAGGCGATTTCAGGCAGCCAGTTCGGAGTCAACCACAGGACTGTGAGTCCGGAGTCACATGCAGCCCCGACCAGGCAAGGGCCGCTTCAGATTTCCTTCCCGTAACCTCATGGCCACCATTCCGCTTACCAGCTTTATTTTCCAGATTGATTGAATTAATTAAATTTCCCGGTTGCCCTGATGGGATTTGAACACGTGGCTCTGGATCCGGCCTTTGAGGTTGCAAAATCCACAACATAACCATTGCGAAGATTCAGGCTTGTGCCCCCTGCTCACCGTCAAGGATTGGCCAGGGTTTGTAATTGAGGCTTTGCTTGGTGCACTTGATCGAGCAAAAGCACAAATCCCTCCTCTATTCATAGGTTTACAATCTCACGACGAGGGATGCACATGCCAACTCATCCTCCATGTTTGCTGCTGCACTGTTGCTCTCTGTATTCTCCTCTTTTTACAGGTACAGGGACCACTGTGTGTGGTGTTAGTGTGGCATTACAGAGCGCCTCGTGCCGAAAAGGGATTTTCCTGCGACCCATTCTCCAGCACTCTGCTCCTTCCCAAGTGTCTGCACAACCAGAACTCCAATCATTCCCCATTGATGTTCACCCAGCGCCCTGCACTTGCTAGCAGGTGCACTAGGTGGGATGTCCTCGCCTGGGGGTCAAAATCGGTGTGTGCGGACCACTGCTTTCAAGGGAGGTTGTACCTTGAAGGCGTGATTTGAGTTGCATATTTCAGAGGTTATGAAGATCTTCATAGAGTGGCAATTCTGGAATGACTACAATGTGGTCAAAATCTATCAGAGTTCTTGCCTTCCGCCGCAGGTCAGGAGGTGGGACATGAGCCTGGGAACCATGGTATTGGTGTCGAATCCAGTTCGCTTGGACACGTACAGCTCAATTTTCAACCATCCCAGTTGTCAGTTTGGGAGAGGCAGTTGAGCAGCAGAGCAAGAATCTCGGGATTCAGGGAAGAAGCCATGAAGTGAAGCCTGTGATCAATAACAGAGACTTGGAAGTTGACTCAAGCTTCCCAACGATGCCATCAGTCGTCTCGAACGCAGTCCTCCTTCGGCAGCCTTCCGACCTCCATCTTGAGCTGGACGAACCTGCCGAGCCTCAGTCCCCGAACTTGTGCGGCAACTTGGCTTTGGTTGGGGGCACTTCGATCAGAGAACTGTGGGTCAAGCCTCAATCCTTCCTCAGCCATCCCTGTGAAGACAGATTAAATGCGAGATTTGCTCTCAAAGCAATAGTCAGCAAAGTCGGTGTGCGAGAAGCTGTTGGAGAGGCTGTCTAGCTGCAAGTCCTTCTTCACCCTGTCCCCTGTGCGAATAACGCGCTCGGATCACTTCGGCCAATTCGCCTCTGAATAGAGGAAACATCAATCAGGTCACTTTGACATCAGCTCTTTCCCGAAGAAAATAAACCCAAGGGCCTTGACTGTTCCTCGGGACTTAATTCCGCATCCCTGGAATCATTTATTTCGTCCTTTCCCGTTCTAGCCCAAGGGCGGTCACGGCCCTCAGCGACCGGACTGCTGTAGCCAGAACTGGACCAACGCCTGCCTCAGACGGGTACAGCTTGGTCAATGTGTCCCCCCCCATCCTTCTGCAGCTGGAGTGGCATCACTCCACACCCGCTGCATTTACGGCCAGTGGATTCCCTGTTACAGATGATCTCTGCAGTACAATTGAATTCGCTGTGACTCCAGTTGTTGGATTCAGAACTTTGACCATCTGACCACAGACTCTGGCACCAATTTCAAGGACCAAACTTTCCACCCAGTCCAGTGACACCCGGATGCAAGCGACACCTCTCTACCTAACTTCTAACCCCTCTTTATCACAGCAAGGATACTCAGGCGAAGAACTGCATGGATAGTTTTAGCGGAGTTGGCTCTCTTCATTGTCCTCTCAGACATGTGAAGTGCATGGAGCGAAGGGAAGAAAGTCAGGGATGAATGAAAGCTCCGGATGAAAACGAGGGAAGAAGGCCATGCATTCTAATGTTGCACAATGTCCCAAAGGGCTCCGCCATTGGCAGCCATGATCTCAGCTGACGAGGCCCTGAGCCCTAAAATCCGTACCCCAAACCCCAACACCATGCCGCCTCCACTAGGTCTAGACCCCACAACCTTCTGGCTGCCATACTCAGATATATAAACTCGGCATGCTTTGCAACCTGGTGCAGATGACAAGATAACCGCCACCCTCCCCGCACCCCGGCACCCACCCCGCCCTCCAACCACCTGAGGGGAACATGAAGAATAGGTAAGATTTATCAATTGTCTCAGAATAGTTTGAAATCGGTTCACGCACGTCAAATCGCCTCGAGGTGCAGTGACTGTTGCTGCGCGTGCAAGCCTCGCAGCTACTCTGCACGTGAGCCTCAGATCGCTATGCGACAAGCTGGTTGTGAGGGGAATGTGGGCCGCCAGCACACTGGGAGACCCAGAAATTCTTCAGCGAACGGAACCACAAGGTATTTAACATCTGCACGAACAGCTGGACAGGATTTCCCTTGCAATGCCGACCGACCCAGATGTCGTGCTTTTAGAATGATACAAAGGCACCAATCGCTCCGAACGGATTGGGTAAACATGTCGTGGGTTCACTTGTTAAGACGAGGTGCGCAAGAACAGTTACACGTGGGTTTTAACCTGGAAGACGTCAGCGGCAGGGCTGCGTGTGCTGTCTTCCGCTCATAGGCCGAAGAGAAGCTGACATTGGACGGCGTGACACACTTCCCTTTCGGTGACGGCATGCTGCTGTCCCTTCAGGGGCATATTGCAACACTGCACTCGACTCTACCGGCAATGCCGCACTCTATCGGCAATGCACCAGAGTGTCACCAAGGTCAACTGGTGGGGGTTGGGGGTGGGGTTAGGGTGGGGGAGGGCACGCTGACAATCCCTGGCCTCCGGCCAAGAATGCGATGAAATGAATCGCTCTAACGAGTGCCATTCAACCTCAGAGTACAGCGAGATGGTTTGCTGACGGAAAGCTCATGCTTAAATGTAAGTAAGGAACCAGCCGGAATCCTCCTGCAGAGCCAAGTTCACCAAGGTTAATATGATTCCAAAATTTGGACGCATTGTCAAGGGCAGCTGCAAAATTCTAATGAACACTCGAGTGTGGCGAGTCGCCCTGACAACCGTCTCCAAGTGAATCTTTTTTCTTTGGTTTGAAAAAATGCCAGTTTGAGAATCATACTGCGTTATCCCAGGCACAGCTCTCTGGCTCGTCTTTCCAAAGGCAGGGGGGTAAGGGACTTCCTGACAAGTTTAAATTTGGAGAAAGCGATATGCAATGCAGCACCAGTCAGTCACCGCCGCACGACAGTCGGTGATTATTATGTCAGCGGTGTTCGAATCACAGGGGTATGGGATGTCGAGCCGGACTCTGGCCTTCGCCTTTTATTTCCGCCCTTTCCACGTTGCCAAGGGCGAAGTAAAACGGTGAGGATTCTGGGAGCCCGAAGTGAACACAGGAAACGTTGGAGGCGCTCAGCGTTTTGAGTTGGAGATCACTTCAGGTCGACGGGCTTGTTGCGTCGGAGCTGGGAAAACACTGGCGATGTAACGCAGTGGAGAGAGGCAGGGGAAGAGGGAGCCGGGAGGAAAGAACACAGAAGGGAAGGTCTGTGACAGGGCGGAAGGTGGGGGAGGTGGGGGGGGTGGGGGTGGGGGGGGGATCAAATGACAAAAAGAATGACGGTGCAGGGCAAACTGTGGGGAATAGTAGGGCGGTGAAGGAACCAAACGGGCAGAGAAGTGTTCTCAACGACAAAGGTAGACAGATCTGCATTGATACAGTGCCCATCACAACCCGCTGACACGCTCTTCTTTGAAATTATGTATCTGCGAATACATTCTTGCTGGTTTAGCATCACGTGATGTGCAGCAACACCAGCAGAGTGTTTGTGCGGGGTTCAAGCAGATGACCAGTTTGACTGTTTGAGCAACACCCTTAATGAACCTCTGGTCATGTTTGGGCTCCTCCACTCCCCCATTCCTTTTCTCTTCGTGGCAACAAAGAAATATAACAGGAGGTGAAACTGGCGACGAGAATAGAGGCAGAACAATCGCGGGAAAGATTTTCGTCGACTCATTGTGGGACGGCATCGGGAGCGAGGGAAGATACTCGGGGCCGGACCCGCGCACGCGCACACACGCAGGCGTTGGGCAAAGCACTGCCGTCGACGTGAAGGTTCGACAGAAGTTTTCGACAGCAGCTGTGAGTAAGAAGACCAACAGTCGGAGAAGACTAGAGTGGGGTCTGGGCGGCCGGGGCCATACACGTGGCGAAGCTGCATGTGTTGCGGGGGAGCAGGGAGCTGCACGGGACACTACTGGGTAGAAAAGTCGAATATTCAGGCAAGGAGGGAAAGGTTTCCTCGTTGCTTGTTCAAGGGATTGTTGGTGCCATACTTTCCAATGCAGTCGGAAAGAAGTGCAGACTCGAGGAGCCGGGATCCAAAATAAATGGCGGGAAAACAGGCGCCATGCAAGCGGTTCGATGAGGATTATGAAACATGGAATTCATATGAACAAAGATTCCAATTGTTTTTTAGTAGCTAATCAGACACTGGAGGACCTAAAGGTCACAATATTTCTCAGCTCAGTTGGCCGTAATGCAACAGAATCTTGTTCACCCGGCAAAACCAGGAGGAATGTCCGTCAGTGAATTAATGAAAATCCGAGAGGGACATTGTTCTCCTAAACCGTTGTTGATCGCATAAAGGTTTTGGTTCTATCACCGTCGTCAGGGAGAAGGTGAAAGTATTTTACATCTTGGCAGTGTCTTTCAGAAGATGATCTGGATATTGTGAATTTGGTACAGCACTTGATGACACTCTTCGCGACAGGCTGGTTTGTGGGTTATTCAGCGAAGCAATTCAGAGGAAACTGCAATTGATTCAACTCTGAAAGCTGCTGTGGAATGATATGAGATACGCTTCGCTGGTAGGCAATGGAGTTGAGATCCACAAAATGGCTACTTCAAGGGACAGGGCTGCAAAGAAGCAACCATGTTTCGTTGTACACAGATTGGGCACTGGGCGAGGGAATTCTGGAGTGAAACATGCAAGGACTGTGGGGCAGAAGGGCCATATTGCCAAGGCGTGTTGGGCTCAGGAAATTTCCAAGATTGTGCAAGGAGAACATTATAACAGTCGAGTGGTGTCTACAAATTAGTGGAACAAACTCAAGATCACTCCAGAGATAGTGAAACCAAGCTACTGCTTCAGTTAGGTGTCTTGCGATCAACAACATTTTTGGGCACATCCAAAACCTGAAGATCATAAGTGGATACGGTTGCAGCAATATCGCTAATACCTGAGACAATATGTCATCAAATGCTGAGGCATCTCCCTTTAATACCTACGGATGTACACTGAAGAGGTTGTACCATTAAAAGGATGCATTGTGGTGGACATAGAAGCAAAAGGACAGGCGGCGAAGGTGCCCCTTCTCATTGTCCGTGGAAACGTTCCTGCCCCATTTGGCAAGAGCATGGTTGGCTTGGATTAGGCTGAACTGGGAAACAATCAATTTGTGGATTCAAGGAGCAACTTGCAACAACTTCTCTGCGACTGGAGTTGAGCTGCACCTAAAAATCAAGCCTGACAGTACACCCAAATGTCTCAGAGCTAGAGCCATACCACACACCATCAGGCCCAAAGTTGAAGAACAATAAAGATTGGTACAAACAGGATCTTTGCACGCAGATCATTATCGACTGCTGCTGATTGAAGATTTGTTTGCTGGACTTCCTGGAGGACAGAAATTCAGTAAAATTGATCTTTCACAGGCGTATCTGCAGATGAATGTGGCACCGAATCACAGCCTCTACTCATCCCAGTGGCGCACAAGGTGGGTCAGTTTCATGACGGAAGACCTGCGTTTGGAATAACATCTGCGCCTGCTCTTTTTCAAAGATCCATGGATCAAATTCCAAGTGGGTTGAGTGGAGCGCTATGTTATTTAAATGACGCACTCATCCCCGGTTCGAGTGAACAGAATTTGGAAGCTACCCTGAAGTAAACAAAGAACAAAGAACAAAGAAAGTACAGCACAGGAACAAGCCCTTCAGCCCTCCAAGCCTGCGCCGACCATGCTGCCCGTCTAAACTGAAATCTTCTACACTTCCGGGGTCCGTATCCCTCTATTCCCATCCTATTCATGTATTGCCCCATAAACGTCACTATCGTCCCTGCTTCCACCACCTCCTCTGGCAACGAGTTCCAGGCATCCACTACCCTCTGTGTAAAAATCTTGCCTCGTACATTTGGGCAGCACGGTAGCATTGTGGATAGCACAATTGCTTCACAGCTCCAGGGTCCCAGGTTCGATTCCGGCTTGGGTCACTGTCTGTGCGGAGTCTGTACATCCTCCCCGTGTCTGCGTGGGTTTCCTCCGGGTGCTCCGGTTTCCTCCCACAGTCCAAAGATGTGCAGGTTAGGTGGATTGGCCATGATAAATTGCCCTTAGTGTCCAAAATTGCCCTTAGGGTTGGGTGGGGTTACTGGGTTATGGGGATAGGGTGGAGGTGTGGACCTTGGGTAGGGTGCTCTTTCCAAGAGCCAGTGCAGACTCGATGGGCCGAATGGCCTTCTTCTGCACTGTAAATTCTATAATCTATATAATCTCCTCTAAACCTTGCCCCTCTCACCTTAAACGTATGCCCCCTCGTAATTGACCCCTCTACCCTGGGAAAAAGCCTCTGACTATCCACCCTGTCTATGCCCCTCATAATTTTGTAGACCTCTATCAGGTCGCCCCTCAACCTCCGTTGTTCCAGTGAGAACAAACCGAGTTTATTTAACCTCTCCTCATAGCTGATGCCCTCCATACCAGGCAACATCCTGGTAAACCTCTTCTGCACCCTCTCTAAAGCTTCCACATCCTTCTGGTAGTGTGGCGACCAGAATTGAACACTATCCTCCAAGTGTGGCCTAACTAGGGTTCTATACAGCTGCAACATTACTTGCCAATTCTTATACTTAATGCCCCGGCCAATGGTCACTGAGTCTCAGCCTGAGAGTGATGAAGGGAAAGGGCGGCATGGAAGATGCGCTTGAAACATGTTCAGACAGATTGGCTTTCACCCTTCAAATTCTTCCAACGGGCTGGCAGTGGGAGTTGGAGAGTTGGCCGTGCTTCGACTCAGAGCTGAGACTGGGCTACCAACAGCTGGAGAAAAAAAATGGCACCGCGGTCTTGATCTAAAATGGCCCGATACCCCCAGCTTCAGTGGTCCGAAGTTAAACAGGAGAACAAATCAGCTTGGGTTCCGCCCGATTCCTGATCATTGCCCGCCGAGCCTATCTGAAAAATGTTTCAACTTGCGTGACCTTGGGGGAGGGCACCAGTCAGACCACTTCTGTAATGCTTCACGGTCAAGCACCCTTTGGATGCTTAACAAAAGCAAAATACTGAGGAAGCTGGAGATCTGAGACAAAACAGGCACGCAGCGTAGAGCACCGGGCTCTAGCTACGGATACGGCCGGAGAATTGCTGAGTGGGCGGGCCGTGCAACATGGCACCGGCCTGTCAAATACTGGCCCCCTTTGGCCAGGTAATGTCCTGAGGGTGTCCAGATGGCGTGCGGAGTACTCCGAGAGTGAGCCGATTTGGAGGGGGTGGACCATCACAAAAGTACATTATTGAGTGGTGATAGTGAAATAAAGCAATGATTTTGACTCCATTTGATGGCTCGCTCCAGAGAAACCACTGTGGTACACAGGAACCATCTCAAACCCTCAGCTGGATCCCTGCTCATAGACCCCCTCCCGCAGGCACAGCAGCAGGGCCAGCCAGCTGAGCACGCAGTTTAGCTTCCAGCCGTTGGCCCTCTTCTGAGCCCCTCTGCCATTTGGTGCGGAAACCCTCTGCTTGGTGCTTCACGCTCCAGTCGAATAGTCTTTTCCAGCTGCTGATTTGCAGGGTGTGAGATGTAATTTTCCCGGATGAGCTGTCAGTGCTGATGTTTGGAGCACTCGGCATCCGCAGGGCGAACTCTCTCAGCCTCAGTCTGTGATTCGGGGGCACACAGATCACAGGCTGCTGCGCCAATGTTCTATCCCAGCCATGTGGAAAGAAATAATTATTGTATATATTTTGTTTTTGCCTTGCTGATTTTGGATCCTGTCCAAAGCCAATTACGCCAAAGCTTTCTGTTGAGAGATTTATCCTCCCAACGACAGAGATATTTACGATATAAATAGAACATTCAAACCGTGATGCCACATTTCGAGCCGATCGGGGCCATACAATGTGTGGAGCAGGTAAATAATAAGGAGTCGGCATCATTGTATGAAAGTGGCGGTCGGGTTTTATATGTTTGTTCATGTTAATGGCACCGGGCCAACTATGCCAAGAAAGGCAAATGCAGAACTACACCTTTTTTTTAAATTTAGAGTACCCGATTCATTTTTCCCCAATTAAGGGGCAATTTAGCACGGTCAATCCACCTGCCCGGCACATCTTTGGGTTGTGGGGGTGAGTGTGCAAACTCCACACGGACAGTGATCCGGGGCCGGGATCGAACCTGGGACCTCGGCGCCGTGAGGCAGCACCACAGCGCCACCGTGCTGCCCTCGAACTATAGCTTTGGCCTGTCATTCAGTCATACCCGAAGACTGGGAAAATGGTTTGCACACATGTGGTGCATAACATCCACAACGCCGCCTGCTTTTTTGGGCGATGTTCATGAATCGCCCCCCCACCTCACACCCAACCTCCTTGCCCAGATAGGGAAATAATCCACACGCTTTAGAAGATAACCGGGTACAGACTGGCAGCAATTTAACGCGGTCCCCCAGTTGCACACCTCACTATGGGGAAAAACTTCCACAAGAGGAAGACTGCAGAGATTGCAGTCCAAGTTTCTACCAAAATGCACTTGCATAATGGCATGTCCACACTGACTCTTACTAACTTTTTTTTTTAAATAATATTTTATTGAAAATTTTTGGTCAACCAACACAGTACATTGTGCATCCTTTACACAACATTGTAACAATACAGATAATAATGACCTTTTTTAAATTTAAACAAAAACAACAACAAATAAATAAATATTAAATAACAAAAAAAAAAACTAGCCCTAATTGGCAACTGCCTTGTCTCAGGCCATACCCCCCCCCCCCCCACCCCCCCCCCCCCCCCCCAAGTCCTGGGCCGCTGCTGCTGCCTTCTTTGTTCTCCCCTATCTATCTTTCCGCAAGATATTCGACGAACGGTTGCCACCGCCTAGTAAACCCTTGAGCCGACCCCCTTAGGACGAACTTAATCCGCTCTAACTTTATGAACCCCGCCATATCATTTATCCAGGTCTCCACCCCCGGGGGCTTGGCTTCTTTCCACATTAGCAATATTCTGCGCCGGGCTACTAGGGACGCAAAGGCCAAAACATCGGCCTCTTTCGCCTCCTGCACTCCCGGCTCTTGTGCAACCCCAAATATAGCCAACCCCCAGCTTGGTTCGACCCGGACTCCTACTACTTTTGAAAGCACCTTTGTCACCCCCATCCAAAACCCCTGTAGTGCCGGGCATGACCAAAACATATGGGTATGATTCGCTGGGCTTCTCGAGCACCTCGCACACCTATCCTCCACCCCAAAAAATTTACTGAGCCGTGTTCCAGTCATATGTGCCCTGTGTAATACCTTAAACTGAATCAGGCTTAGCCTGGCGCACGAGGACGACGAGTTTACCCTGTTTAGGGCATCTGCCCACATCCCCTCCTCAATCTCCTCCCCTAGCTCTTCTTCCCATTTCCCTTTTAGTTCGTCCATCATAGTCTCCCCTTCGTCTCTCATTTCCCTATATATATCCGACACCTTACCGTCCCCCACCCATTTCTTTGAGATGACTCTGTCCTGCACCTCTTGTGTCGGGAGCTGCGGGAATTCCCTCACCTGCTGCCTCGCAAAAGCCCTCAATTGCATGTACCTGAATGCATTCCCTTGGGGCAACCCATATTTCTCGGTCAGCGCTCCCAGACTCGCAAACTTCCCATCCACAAATAGATCTTTCAATTGCGTTATACCTGCTCTTTGCCACATTCCATATCCCCCATCCATTCCCCCTGGGGCAAACCTATGGTTGTTTCTTATCGGGGACCCCCCCAGTGCTCCGGTCTTTCCCCTATGTCGTCTCCACTGTCCCCAAATCTTCAGTGTAGCTACCACCACCGGACTCGTGGTATAGTTCCTTGGTGAGAACGGCAATGGGGCTGTCACCATAGCCTGCAGGCTGGTCCCCCTACAGGACGCCCTCTCTAATCTCTTCCACGCCGCTCCTTCCTCCTCTCCCATCCACTTACTCACCATTGAAATATTAGCGGCCCAATAATACTCACTTAGACTCGGTAGTGCCAGCCCCCCCCTATCCCTACTACGCTGTAAGAATCCCTTCCTCACTCTCGGAGACTTCCCGGCCCAAACAAAACCCATAATACCCTTTTCTATCCTTTTGAAAAAAGCCTTCGTGATCACCACCGGGAGACACTGAAACACAAAAAGGAATCTCGGGAGGACCACCATCTTAACTGCCTGCACCCTCCCTGCCATTGACAATGCTACCATGTCCCATCTCTTGAAATCTTCCTCCATCTGTTCCACCAACCGCGTCAAATTTAGCCTGTGCAATGTGCCCCAATTCTTAGCTATCTGGATCCCCAGGTAACGAAAGTCTCTTGTTACCTTCCTCAACGGTAGGTCTTCTATTTCTCTACTCTGCTCCCCTGGATGCACCACAAACAGCTCACTCTTTCCCATATTCAATTTATACCCTGAAAAATCCCCAAACTCCCCAAGTATCCGCATTATTTCTGGCATCCCCTCCGCTGGATCCGCCACATATAGTAGCAGATCATCCGCATATAAAGATACCCGGTGTTCTTCTCCTCCCCTAAGTATTCCCCTCCATCCCTTGGAACCTCTCAGCGCTATCGCCAGGGGCTCAATCGCCAGTGCAAACAGTAATGGGGACAGAGGACATCCCTGCCTTGTCCCTCTATGGAGCCGAAAATATGCCGATCCCCGTCCATTCGTGACCACACTCGCCACTGGGGCCCTATACAACAGCTGCACCCATCTAACATACCCCTCTCCGAACCCAAATCTCCTCAACACCTCCCACAGATAATCCCACTCCACTCTATCAAATGCTTTCTCGGCATCCATCGCCACTACTATCTCCGTTTCACCCTCTGGTGGGGCCATCATCATTACCCCTAACAACCTCCGTATGTTCGTGTTCAGCTGTCTCCCCTTCACAAACCCAGTTTGGTCCTCATGAACCACCCCCGGGACACATTCCTCTATTCTCATTGCCATTACCTTGGCCAAGACCTTGGCATCTACATTGAGGAGGGAGATTGGTCTGTAGGACCCGCATTGTAGCGGATCCTTTTCCTTCTTTAAAAGAAGCGATATCGTTGCTTCTGACATAGTCGGGGGCAGTTGTCCCCTTTCCTTTGCCTCGTTGAAGGTCCTCGTCAGTAGCGGGGCGAGCAAGTCCAAATATTTTCTGTAAAATTCAACTGGGAATCCGTCCGGTCCCGGGGCCTTTCCCGTCTGCATGTTCCTAATTCCTTTCACCACTTCTTCTACCGTGATCTGTACTCCCAGTCCCATCCTTTCCTGCTCTTCCACCTTGGGAATTTCCAGCCGATCCAAAAACTCCATCATTCTCTCCCTCCCATCCGGGGGTTGAGCTTCATACAATTTTTTATAAAATGTCTTAAACACTTCATTCACTCTCTCCGCTCCCCGCTCCGTCTCTCCATCTTCGTCTCTCACCCCCCCTATTTCCCTCGCTGCTCCCCTTTTCCTCAATTGGTGTGCCAGCAATCTGCTCGCCTTCTCTCCATATTCATACTGTACACCCTGCGCCTTCCTCCATTGTGCCTCTGCAGTGCCTGTGGTCAGCAAGTCAAATTCCACATGCAGCCTTTGCCTTTCCCTATACAGTCCCTCCTCCGGTGCTTCCGCATACTGTCTGTCCACCCTCAAAAGTTCTTGCAACAACCGCTCCCGTTCCTTACTCTCCTGCTTCCCTTTATGTGTCCTTATTGATATCAGCTCCCCCCTAACCACCGCCTTCAACGCCTCCCAGACCACTCCCACCTGAACCTCCCCATTGTCATTGAGTTCCAAGTACTTTTCAATGCATCCCCTCACCCTTAAGCACACCCCCTCATCCGCCATTAGTCCCATATCCATTCTCCAGGGTGGACGCCCTCTTGTTTCCTCCCCTATCTCCAAGTCTACCCAGTGTGGGGCATGATCCGAAATGGCTATAGCCGTATATTCCGTTCCCCTCACCCTCGGGATCAATGCCCTACCCAACACAAAAAAGTCTATGCGTGAATAGACTTTATGGACATAGGAGAAAAACGAGAACTCCTTACTCCTAGGTCTACTGAATCTCCACGGGTCCACCCCTCCCATCTGCTCCATAAAATCCTTAAGCACCTTGGCTGCTGCCGGCCTCCTACCAGTCCTGGACTTCGACCTATCCAGCCTTGGTTCCAACACCGTGTTAAAGTCTCCCCCCATTATCAGCTTTCCGGTCTCTAGGTCTGGGATGCGTCCTAGCATTCGCCTCATAAAATTGGCATCGTCCCAATTCGGGGCATACACGTTTACCAACACCACCATCTCTCCCTGTAATTTGCCACTCACCATCACGTAACTGCCCCCGTTATCCGCCACTATAGTCTTTGCCTCGAACATTACCCGCTTCCCCACTAATATAGCCACCCCCCTGTTTTTCGCATCCAGCCCCGAATGGAACACCTGCCCTACCCATCCTTTGCGCAACCTAACCTGATCTATCAGTTTCAGGTGCGTTTCCTGTAACATGACCACATCTGCTTTAAGTTTCTTAAGGTGTGCGAGTACTCGTGCCCTCTTTATCGGCCCGTTAAGCCCCCTCACGTTCCACGTGATCAGCCGAGTTGGGGGGCTTCCCCCCCCCCCCCCCCTTGCCGGTTAGCCATCATCTTTTTCCAGCTTCTCGCCCAGTTCCCACGCGGCTGTATTTCTCCCAGACGGTGCCCCCCCGCCCATCCTTTCCCGCACCCACTCCCCCCTTTCCCCAGCAGCAGCAACCCAGTAATTCCCCCCTCCCCCCCCCCCCGCTAGACCCCCCGCTAGCGTAATTACTCCCCCCATGTTGCTCCCAGAAGTCAGCAAACTCTGGCTGACCTCGGCTTCCCCCCGTGATCACGGCTCGCCCCGTGCGGCGCCCCCTCCTTCCTGCTTCTCTATTCCCGCCATAATTATCATAGCGCGGGAACCAAGCCCGCGCCTCTCCCTCGGCCCCGCCTCCCATGGCCAACGCCCCATCTCCTCTCCCTCCCCACCTCCCCCCATCACCACCTGTGGGAGAAAGAAAAGTTACCATACCGCAGGATTAATCATACAATCCCTCTTCACCCCCCCCCCCCCCACTCGTCCCACCACTTTGTCCAAACGTTCATTTTCGTAGTCCAATCATTCCAATTTTTCTTCTACAATAAAAGTCCACGCTTCATCCGCCGTCTCAAAGTAGTGGTGCCTCCCTTGATATGTGACCCACAGTCTTGCCGGTTGCAGCATTCCAAACTTTATCTTTTTTTTGTGAAGTACCGCTTTGGCCCGATTAAAGCTCGCCCTCCTTCTCGCCACCTCCGCACTCCAATCTTGATAGACGCGGATCACCGCGTTCTCCCATTTACTACACCGAGTTTTCTTCGCCCATCTAAGGACCATTTCTCTATCCTTAAAACGGAGAAATCTCACCACTATGGCTCTGGGAGCTTCTCCTGCTCTCGGTCCTCGCACCATAACTCGGTATGCTCCCTCCACCTCCAACGGACCCGTCGGGGCCTCCACTCCCATTAACGAGTGCAGCATCGTGCTCACATATGCCCCGACGTCCGCCCCCTCCACACCTTCAGGAAGGCCAAGAATCCTCAAGTTGTTCCTCCTTGCGTTATTTTCCAGTGCCTCCAACCTCTCCACAGATCGTTTCTGGTGTGCCTCCTGTATCTCCGACTTCACCACCAGGCCCTGTATGTCGTTTTCATTCTCTGCTGCTTTCGCCTTCACGACCCGAAGCTCCTGCTCCTGGGTCTTTTGTTCCTCTTTCAGCCCTTCAATCGCCTGTAGTATCGGGGCCAACAACTCTTTCTTCATTTCCTTTTTTATCTCCTCCACGCAGCGTTTCAAAAACTCTTGTTGTTCAGGGCCCCATATGAAACTGCCACCTTCCGACGCCATCTTGGTTTCTGCTTGCCTTCCTTGCCGTTGTTCCAAAGGATCCGCTGCAATCCGGCCACTTTCCTCTCCTTTTTCCATCCGTGTCCAGGGGGAACACCCTTCTGGTTTACCGCACGGTGTTTTCAGCCGTTAAAATTGCCGTTGGGGCTCCTATCAAGAGCCCAAAAGTCCGTTTCACAGGGAGCTGCCGAAACGTGCGACTCAGCTGGTCATCGCCGCACCCGGAAGTCCCTCTTACTAACATTTACAGATGCACCATAGAAAGCATCCTATCGGGCTGCATCACAGCCTGTTATGGCAACTGCTCGGCCCAGGACCGCAAGAAACTTCAGAGAGTCGTGAACACCGCCCAGTCCATCACACGAACCTGCCTCCCATCCATTGACTCCATCTACACCTCCCGCTGCCTGGGGAAAGCGGGCAGCATAATCAAAGATCCCTCCCACCCGGCTTACTCACTCTTCCAACTTCTTCCATCGGGCAGGAGATACAGAAATCCGAGAACACGCACGAACAGACTCAAAAACAGCTTCTTCCCCGCTGTTACCAGACTCCTAAATGACCCTCTTATGGACTGACCTCATTAACACTACACCCCTGTATGCTTCACCCGATGCCGGTGTCTATGTATTTACATTGTGGACCTTGTGTTGCCCTATTATGTATTTTCTTCTTATTTTATTTTATTTTTATGTACTAACTGATCTGTTTGAGCTGCTCACAGAAAAATACTTTTCAGTGTACCTTGGTACACGTGACAATAAACAAATCCAATCTAATCCAAATATTCCATGAACACAATTGGCCGGCAGAGCAGGATGCAATGGTTTCTTTTCTTCAGTTGTTCTACGAAAAGATGATTCCTTGATGTCTTCAATCTGCTGCCTTGCTACGGAATGCAGCTGAAAATGGGATTCTTACAAAAGTAGGGTATCCGCCCCTCCACCTGTAAATGACCTGATTGAAAATCACTAAAAATGCCTTAAAAAACCTACGCTGAAACATTTACGAGGATGGTCACTCAGAAATACAGAGGCCCTTGCGTGCACGGTTTATGAACAAGATTACGATGTTGCTGAGTGGATGGGATGCATGCCTGTTGGTGAAGTTAAGACTCAGACTCAGCAGCTTTCTTTGCTGGAGAGAGGTTATTGGCTTCGTTCACAGTCAACGCGCCTCACACACCAGTGTCCCGGCCATCCCCATTGTCTCCGGGCTGAGCTGTGTCCCAAATTTTAAAAATTCTCTTCCCCGTTTCCCTACCCCGCCATCGTCCCGCTGACTCCATATCGCACCCCCGTGCGGCCATTTGTGCCTGTGTGTATGTACATCCTGTCAAACCATAATAAACCAGTTTTCAAGTTGAGTGCTTGGTTTTTTCTTTTTTCCATGTGGCGCACTCTCTGTTGTGTCCCACGAAGGAATGATGGTCTGGCCATGAGCATGGGACCGCAGGCCTACCAAACTGAACAAAGTTTAGTTGGAGAAGCTGCCAGCAAGCCAGGGTTGGAATTCTCTGGCTGTTTGTTGCCGGCGGGATTCTCTGGTCCCTCCGGCAGCTCACCCCCCCCCCCCCCACACGGGTTTCCCGGCAACGCGATTGGCTTCCATGGGAAATCCCGTTGACAAGCGGCGGGAGCAGAGAATCCCGCTGCCTGGAAATGGCGAGCCGCCGAGAAACATGCAACTGGGAGACGGGAGAATCATCCCAGGAGAGTTTTATTTTTTGCTGAAAATTGGGGCAGGATTATCCGACCCTTCGTGCCGAAATCGCGCTTGGCACTGGGGCGGAGAATTACCCAAAATAGGCCCACAGGCCGGCACGCGATCCTCCAGCGACCGGAGAATCACCACCATTCGCACGCGCGTGACCGGGGGCTGTTGGAAAGAGCCCCCCCCCCCCCGCCGATTCTCTGCGCTCGACGGGTCAAGTGCCCACGGAGTCCCTCTGGCGTGGTTCTAATGTGGTTCCACCCGGCGGGAACTCGGAGTCGCGGCTGATGTGGGCGTTATGGTGGGGGGGCGTGGGGTCGGACACCGGGTGGGGGCCCGCTGTGCGGCTCCGGCATGTCGGCGGCGCCCGCGCCAAGATGGACCACCGCGCGGACCCGCTTGCGGCCGCCGTACGCATGCGCGGCCGAGCGATTTGTCCAGCAGGACCCCGCTGGCAGCCAGAGCTGCTCCACGAATAGGCGACGGGTGTCAAATCTGGTTTGACAGCGCTTCTGTAGAACATTTGGGATGGCTCACGATATTAAAGGCGTTACACAAATGCAAGCTGACGTTATTGTACTTCATCCCTCAGTGGTGACGAAGGGTATTTTTGGGACTTTAAACATCGCAGGAGTGAAATGGCATTCAACTTTTCTGTGAGAGGTTTCTTTCTGAAACAATAAAAAAATCACACTGCTTTGGATTCTTTGTGATTCAAAGTTCTGGGGACATCAGAATTGGCATTGGTGTTGCATAAACAATTTTTGTATCATGAGCAATGAGCATTGGGGGGGGCTCTCTTTTCTGAATTTAGGAACATACTGAAAACTGCTGAAATAATATCAGTGAGACACTCTTCTTCGCGGATTTTCTTGAGGTTTTTTCACCCCGAAAAGTCTTGGGCTACATCATCATCATGGAAACAAATAAGTCTTGTGCAAAGGTGTGAAAAGCAGATCACGGTGGACCAAAACCTTCTTCCTGGAGGCAGAACCTGCCAGGCTTCTGACCAGATAGATGAAGGGCGGTCGTGATCTCTGTATATCAATACACATGATCAATCTGTGTAATGCTAGTACAGGCAATTGAACACTAGATGTCTCACGATCAGGACCTATATAAATAACTTCCTCGCTCTTTCTGAAGGAGTGTGTACCAGGAGTACAGAGAGAACAGACATAGGAAAGCTAGAGAGATCGAAGAAGTTACTTGTTATCAAAGCATTGTATTGCATAATTTAATTACTTATCTCCACAATTGTTTCTTTGTTTTACTAGTTGAGTATTAAGTAAAAGAACTCACAATATTTATTTTTATTACTCAATAAATTAGTTTATATTTAAAAGAAGACTAATACTCATTTCAATAACTCGGCTGGTTCAAGCAGGCGGGATGGAAGATATTTGATTGGATAATTCATGGGGTCTCGGCTCAAAAGTGTGGGATACTCCCAGAGTCATTGGATCAAGAGGGACGCTGGGCGCAACAGGTTAAACCCACGTGCGAACACACAGAATGAGGAATGAATGATGCTGGCAGCCCAAAGGCAATAATGGGGCATGTCGCTCTTACTTATACTTTGTAAACTGCTGCTTTAATCCTGAGTGTACCAACTCTCACTGAAGGTTAAATAAATCGCAACCATCGCAACACCCAGTCAGCTTCAAACTACTGTTGTACCAAAGGAGCATTCAAAGTATTTCTTGCAGTGGTCTTCCTGGTAACTGATGCTGCATTTATATACTATTGCCCTCATCTGTTGCCTTTATAACTCAAAGTGTAACATGTTAAATTTACATCAGACTTTTAATCTTATTCCCGAGTTCCAATATGGAGGTTGAATTAATTGGTATTTAAACCTTTCATCAGAGTGAACAATTTGCCTGAATCTTCAAGTTCGCCATCACTTTTCTAACAATGCTTTGGTTTCCCGCAAAAAGAAATTTCACGTGGTGAATCCTGTAATCTCTGTGGTTGTTAGTTTCGATTTTACTAGTGGGACGGAGGCAATATCAACTCAGCTAGGCATCAGAAATGTCTAGCCTTTTCAGGCAAATGTCACTTTGCAAAGACTGTCAATGCTTCTGGAGATGCCAGTTCCTGATAGATGCAGACAGACTCACACATGCACACAGATATGCCAAGCACAAACCCTGATGTTCCTCCAGCCATGTTCCTGGTCTTGGTCTGTTAGCCACTTAAACATCCATCGTCCATATTCTTCGAGCCTGTCAGTCATTAAGTGGAACCTGCCAAATGTGCTCTCTGTTTCTATCAGTCAGTCATTCCTGTGGTCCCAGTCCATCAAGCAGCCAACAGGCCTACCATCATCGATCTCAGTCACTTGGAAACATGCTCTTCTGTTCATAATCTAGTTCTTCAGTCAGTCCTCGCTTCTCCTCCATTGCCTCAGTTCAATGTCGAACTCATCATGAAGTCCTGTTCTTAACGCAGCAACATATCAATATCTGTTA